>NC_050176.1:11353282-11728282 GCF_008315115.2 Sander lucioperca
CACGTGATCGGAAATCGGGCCCGATCACGTGGTTTCAGACTCGATCGGAATCGGACGTTACCTCCCGATCAGGACTCGGATATATATGTATATATATATTCTCATTATTTTTTAACACATCTATAGTTATGCGGTGGCACAGAGTTAGACCCTTTTGACTCCACACAGAAACAGCAACGCGTGCGGCATGACATCACTTTGTTGCAGAGACGCTATTGGTTAAATGCCGGCAAATTAGAACACGGAAGCAGCTTGAAGCGGTAGCGCGAGTATGTCTGCGGTCTGGAGGTATTATAAAGTTGAATTATTATAGAAGTATCGGATCGGGACTCATTATCGGTAGATACTCAAAATCAAATGACTCGGACTCGGACTCAAGGGCAAAAAAACCTGATCGGGACATCCCTAATTTTTAGAACTGATGTTTTCAGCTTTTCAGGAAATATATAGACTACACAAGGTTACAATAAAAAAAAATCTGCTATATTACTGAGCTTTTTGGCCTATTTTAGCTCTTTTTTTTGGTACGGTGCATTCACTGGTTCTTGCTCAAAGTTAGCGACTTCACTTGCTGTTGAAAAACAACAAGCTAAAGCTAATAAGCCAACAACCCAGGTGTTTTTGCATGGAGTTCATGAATATTATGTAAACAGATATAAAAGGGAAGTAAATATTGTACTTACATTCATCAGATGGCCTCAAACACGGCCCCAAATATATGCTAATGTTGCTTCTTGCTGGATGTGTAAATAGGCAGTTTTTTGCTAACACTTTACTTAGTTAATGTGTTTTTTCTCCAAGTCAAGAGTTTTTGATCCTACACATCTGTCACTAAGACTTTATGGTGTGCAAGGACTTGGTAACTTTTTTGTTTTGTTTTAAAAAACACTTTAGCCATAACTTCATAAAAAGATATGTTCATGGTAGGTATGTGTTGGTTTTTACCTTATTATGGAGTCCTTCTGTACACAAGTGGCCAAAAAAAATAAAATAATCTACAGTAATGCATCATAAACTTCTATCAAAAACTAAAACAAAACCATTAGTATCCATTACTGGACTCCAACAGAATCACATTTAAGTGGAGCCCATGTTAGCCGGCTGGCTAACATTGGCACATTTACAGAAATTGAAATAAATGTAAGGGTAAAAGATGCATGGCAAGGAAAAACAAACCAGCTCCTGTCTTGTAAAAACATGAGCTGTCATTTCTCTTTCTGACAGTCTGTGTCACCCTGTCTGTCTCTGCAGGTATAGCTTCCTATCAGTGCACGCAGTCTCCTGTGGGCTGGAGCTCCAGAGGGCCTGACCTTTCCAACTGCACCTCTCCCTGGGTCAGCCAAATTGCACAGAAGGTTAGTCACACACCCACACACACCCACACACACACACACACACACACACACACACACACACACACCACACACACACTGTGCAAATGCCCTAAAGCCAGTCAGCAAGCACTTCTCTCTTAAATGTCAAAATATTTGACATTACAACCACCCCCGCCTCACACCAGATCAAGAGCGGAGAGAATGCTGCCAACATCGCTGGAGAGTTGGTCAACCTGACCCGTGGCCGGATCTACGCCGGTGATGTCAGCATGTCCGTCAAGCTAATTGAACAACTATTGGATATCCTGGACTCCCAGCTCCAGGCCTTGAGACCAGCCAATAAAGAGTCAGCAGCACGCAATTACAACAAGGTAAATTGTTTCTGTTGTCAGTGCAGAAATGTACTTGACCTTTCCTTTGAAATTAGAGCGTAAATGTCAGCGTTGATGACTCTAACAATAGATGTTTTTCTTATTTTCAGCTGCAGAAGAGGGAACGCACATGCAGAGCTTATGTTCAGGTGAGACAAACAGATAGATAGATAGATAGATAGATAGATAGATAGATAGAAAGATAGGTAATCAGGACTAAGAATAAAACACTGTGTCTTTCTCTCAGGCGGTCGTCCAGACAGTTGATAACCTGTTGGGTCCTGAGGCTCTGGTGTCCTGGGCAGATATGAGCAGTGTTGACCAGTCCCACTCAGCATCGCTGCTCTTAGACGCAGTAGAGAAAGGAGCATTTTTATTGGCTAACAATCTCTATGAAGGCCGCTTCAGTGACAGGGCACCAAATGTTGGTACGTGGTCTAATTTTTTTTTTTTTTATCTTTCTTTTGCTTTACACGTTGTGGAAATTACCAGTTTGTGTAAGCTTTTCCTGTGTGTGCACAGATCTGGAGGTGTATGTGCTAAATACAGAGGCAGACATACATGACCTGACGTTCCCTCACTCCTATGACAGCGACAGCATCTTGCAGATATCAGCACTGGCTCTGCAGCAGTACAGCAACAATGGTCTGTGACACACACCAAAACTAATCAACATTGTACATAGTGACAGCTCAGTATTATAAAGTATATTGCCTGGGTTGGTAAACTATAGGTGGGACAAGTAATGGGCTGCGGAAGTAATAGTAGTTTTCCCAACATATCAAAAATCCAAACATTATAAAATGTAGGATACAAGTCTAACTATCTCCTTTTGAATGTGGTCATCACTATATCCCTGTTTCCTCTGCAGGCCAGGTGAAGCTGGTCCTCTCTCTCTATAAGAACCTTGGCTCCTTCCTGACCACCCAGAATTCGACTTTGCGGCTCGGATTGGGGCTGGGTCAGGGATCAGAGGCCAGGCGTAGGAGCCTAGTAGTCAATTCCCATGTCATCTCTGCCTCTGTGCACAGAGGATCGAACAGAGTGTACCTCTCCGAGCCGGTGATCTTCACTCTCAGGCACCTGCAGGTCTGTTTGGAAATATGTATACCTCAAAATGTATGTATATAATGAGCAAATTATTTTTCTGCAGAACCTGTTCACTAAGTATCATTTGTGTTTGGTGTGCATTTGTCTCCACAGCTGGATAACCACTTTGGCCCCAACTGCTCTTTCTGGAACGGATCAGGGGTTTCTGGGAGTGGCAGGTGGTCTACACAGGGCTGCCGCCTGTTACACACCAACAACACACACACTACCTGCGCCTGCAACCACCTGTCCAGCTATGCCGTCCTCATGACCTATCAGCAACCTGCGGTAAGTAACACACACCACAAACAGCAGACAGAAAGGAGATTTAAGACTGCGGTGTGTGTTTTTTCTTGATTTGCATGAACCTTCTCTCATACAGCACAGACAGACAATGACAGCTATCTCACTCACAAGATACCCCAATGAGTCTTCATTATGTTTAATTTTACAATATTGAGCCAATATTCACACAGCACTGAAAACAGCCATGCACGTGTTTTTTTTTTTTCTGTGCATTAAGCACTACTACTGCCACATTATTTTTAGTCGGCCAGGTGCCAAACTTTAACTTTAAAAATCCAGCTCCATCCTCAACTAACAAATGCTTTCTGACTTCACCTTTATGTACCCATTTGCTGTAACACAGTTGGACTTCACCCCCACTGTGCTCTTTCAAAATCAAGCACAGAGGGTGTGATCATTGTGGGTTGTAGCTGTAAGAGAGAGAGAGAGTGATAAATGCTGCAGGCTATTTTGTCCTGCCATGAAATTGAATTAAGTGTTTCTCTGCAAGATGTTCTTTTTGTTGGATGTGATTTTATTAATTTGAACAGATGTTATGCAACACACTGGGGCACACAAATAGAGGCAAAAACGCACCAGCACTCCACACCACAAAAAAACCATCCACATACACTTACAAATCTGCACCTGCACCTGTTCTGACATTCATACATGTACTCCTTATGGTCAGATAAATAATTTCCCTGTGCTTTCTTTCCTGTCTGCTTCTCTTTTTCAGTTTGGGGCCGGCGTAGAAGAGCTTCTCGTCTATGTGGTTTCCTGGGTTGGCATCTCAGTAGCACTTGTGTGTTTGGCCACCTGCCTCACCACCCTGTGCTGCCAGGGGGCGCCCTGGCACACCGACCACAGCACCATCCACTGCAACCTGTGGGCCAACCTGCTCATCACAGAACTGCTCTTTCTTGTTGGTGCCAACAAGACGCAATACACAGTCAGTGCTTGGATATTACTGTTGTATTTTAAAGCATTTTATTTAAGTTAGCATTTTGCTAAAAATATTCTTACGAGCTATCTAAATTTGCAGGTTGTGTGCTCCATCCTTGCTGGCCTGCTGCACTTCTCGCTGCTCTCGGTGTTTTGCTGGTTGTGTCTGGAGGGGGTGGAACTGTACTTGCTGCAGCGGGAGGTATTCGAGGGACGTAACTCCAGGAGGAAGTATTTTTACCTGTGTGGCTACTCTATTCCTGGGCTGGTGGTGGCCGTGTCCGCAGCCATAGACTTCAGAGGCTACGGCTCAAAATCTGCGTAAGTTGACTAATGTGTGTGTCTGTGCACGTTTTGAATGGGGACACTTCCCTTCATCTGTATATTCTTGTGTCAGCTCCCAGACTGACTTTGCTGCTTTGGAGGTTCTTATTTTATTTGTGTGTGTGTGTGTGTGTGTGTGTGTGTGTGTGTGTGTTTGTGTGTGTGTAGATGCTGGCTGCGAACAGACAATTACTTTATCTGGAGTTTCCTTGGACCTGTTGGTGTCGTTGTTACGGTGAGAGTTAATGCTCTCTTACAGTACATTTTCATATAAATGTATTAATCAGTGTGTAATGACATCATGTTGAGTTATTATTAATGAATACATACTAAACAGTGTTTGTGGTTTGTTCTTTTTGGCCTCAGTTGAACCTGGTTGTCCTGGTGATGACCTTACATAAGATGCACAGCACTGCTGCTTTGAAGCCAGACTCCAGTCGCCATGACAACCTGAGGTAAGTATAATATCTCATGCGGATCTGTTGCGGGTGATTATGTCTAGAGCTCTTTGGGTTTTAGTAGCTTTGGCTCCAATCACACAGTAATTTCAAAATATAGTAAGGTTTGAATTCATAAACGGAAACAGGTTGATTTCAAACTTTCCTTATGTTTTCCCTGCTTTCCTATTGCATGTTTATTTGTATTACTGTATTATTTTCATAGTTTTCAATGTTTCTTGAGCTAAAGGCTGTTATGTGAAGGAGCTATTCCATATAGAGATTTGTAGTTAATTAAGATATTGACTGAAGACTCATCCTAGGTGAGACAGGGAGCCAATGTAAATCACCGGAAACAGATGTAGTGTAAAACGGTAAATCGCTAGCATTTTGTTAAACAGCAACATTTGTAATAGTTTCGAGTGAAAAATTAACAACTTTTCAAAGACCAGAATAAAATGCACTACAGCAGTCTTGACAGCAGCATGAACTATGTGGTCTTTGCATTCTTTGCATTTAGAGTAAAGCACCAACCTTAGCTACACTGTATAGTGAAAAATAGAGGGGAATAATTGCACTCAACAAAGGGAAAAAAAGAGAGCTAAAAACAAATGATTGTACACCAAAAATGTATCTGAATGTTTTTTTATTTGTAGTTTTTCCGTTTCAAATTTATGCTCATGTGCACTTGAGGATGGTGACACACTGCTAAAGGTGGATGTGTGCAAACTCTTCTGACATTGATATTAGTTACACACACACCAACCCTCTCTTTGTTCATGGTTGAGCTTCCGTGTAAAGTAGAAGCACACTGTGCCATTTAACTTGGTGACCTGAAAAACCAAGCATTTTCACAGATTTAGGTGAGTGAACTCTTGTTGAAATCATCACAAATGAAATGTGATTTCCAGGGCGTGGGCGGTGGGCTCCCTGACACTGCTCTTCCTGCAGAGTGTCACCTGGTCCTCAGGCCTCATCTTCCTGTGTGCTCCGTCTCTCCTCCTGGCTTACCTCTTCTCCTCCCTTAACACCGCCCAGGGCCTCCTCATCACCATACTGCACTGCACCCTTGCCAGGAAGGTCTGTCTATTTGTTCATGTGTTATTTTAACTGCAAGACTCTGTAACGTCATAATTTGTAACTAATCAGATATGTTTGAATATTGTGTTTAGGGTCAGAAAGACTATGGCCGATGCCTGCGCCTTTCGCAGTGCTGTGTCACTTCTTCTTCCAGCTCTCCGGACTCGGTGAAGGGTGCTGCCCTGCGGTCCAACAGCCGCTACACGAGCAGCCAGAATCGGAGAGCTACTGCTAACAGACAGGTACATTACAATACACTGTGCCTCTATATCTCGAGCTCTTTGTTCCTCTCATGCTTTGTCTGAGTCAGTCTGACCTGGTGTGGAACATTCTGTTCCAGAGTCGTATCAGGAGGATGTGGAACGACACTGTTCGCAGACAGACTGAATCGTCCTTCATCGCTGCAGACGTCAACAACACACCTACTCTTAACAGAGGTGAAGATTTTTTTTTCTTTTAAATGTCAGAGTTGCCTTCTTATGTTGTTCAAGAATGTTATATATATTTTTTATCCCTCTCTCCTCAGCTGCTTTGGGGAACCATTTCCTTACTAATCCAGTGTTGCAGACCCATGCTGGAGCCTCTCCTTATGACACGATGCTGGCCCAGGGATACAACCAACCCTTCACCTCCACAGGTACATTACATCACAACGTTCTGTGACTCATTCTAATTTTGACACAGCTCACAGTACCTTGCAAAACCTTTTATGCCACATTGAAAAATGTCTATGTAAACCCGCTCCCTCCAGTTTATCAATTACAGTAAAAGGTGTACAGCAAGGAAGTTTAATATGTTCAATTTCTGACATATGCTTTGACAATTTTCCATAACTCCTCTTTGTCTACGTTTTGGTGTTTTGCTTGTTGAATAGAGTCCAACCTATAATGGATTTTTGAAGGCAATACAGATATTTTTTTTTTTTGACGTAACATTACATAAAAAACTACTTTTCCCTTAAAGGTGCTGTAGGTAGGATTGCGAAGATCCAGGACTTAGCCAAAACATTTGAACATTGACAACTTCTCAGCCCCTCCCCCCTTTCTGCTAAAGCCCAAAATGGTCTCCTAAGCCCCTCCCCCCACAAGGGAGAATGAATGCGTGTGCATGAGCAGTGATTGACACGCAGTTAGACACCCCCCCCCCCTGGCCCTGATTGGTGCATCTGAACAGGGAGCGGGGGATTTTTGCAAATCACACTACAGGCTCTAGGTGGTGCCACAGGAGCCGGATTTGTTTTTTAAATTACCTGCTTCATGTAGTTCTACTGGAACATAGGGTCAGTTTCAGCAAATATGACAGAAAGTTAGTTTTATAAGTCTTACCTACTGCACCTTTAAATCCCTTAATTTGCATTATACAAGATTTGCGACCATGACAAGACACTTAAATGAAAGAAAAATGATTCACTTGTAAGTGCTCTCTTATAAACAAACTGTGATGGTGACAATGTTTCTAAATGAGCTCAAACTTACGTTATCTTTTCCCAATTTCTTGGCAGCATACATTACTTATATGCCGATACCAATATATCTGTGATAAGATAATATTGACAAATAATAATATTAGCCAATAATATCAGGCGACCGATTTATCGCTTGGGTTTTAGTGCCTGACTTTCTCTGAGTGGCCTAAGACTTTTGCCCAGTACAGTTTGTAATTTTTCTGTTTCTGTACAGTACGAATGTTTGGATTTAAAAACTGGAATGTTTTTTGTTTTATACCCGTGTGGTGTTCTGTTTTTATTTTTTGACCTTGAATTGTTTGTCTTTTAAATGTTTCTTTGACACTTTCCCTCTCTGTCTCTCTGTCTTAACATGGCCCAGTAGGAACCTTCAGAAACAAGCAGAGTATGAGCTCTCCTTTATTGTGCTCACTCAAATCATTGAGCATCACTTCCTTGTGCAATTCATAGACATATCTGTGCACACAGTAATTATTCATTGATCATGAAGACATAATATACTGTACATCTCTCCCATATGGCTACATAACCAAACATTTCATCAAAGAATATTGTTAATATCCAAATCTTCTCTGTAAAGACACACCCTCAGTAGGCACATGAACCCTAAACTCTGCTCATTCATGTATACGTTCATTCATGTAAATGTCTTTATGTAAATCTTTTTAAGGTATCCCTGTTCTGTAATTTTCATCTTCCTGTTTCTTCCCACAGAGGGTGGTGTGTCCCAGAGCCAGGAGTCCTGTGGGTTGGACAGTGTGTGTCTCAATGGAGGCTACACCCCCAACACCTTCACCCTGCACGGTCTGGGAACCACACCCGGGTCCCGAGCTGGAGTGGTGGGCAGCACTGACCTTCTGCGGGAGGGAGGAGTTGGGATAGGAGGTGATGACATCTCCCCAGCCCTCCTCACTCCCCACGGGACCACAGATCTGGGCAGCAGTGCTGGAATGCGTCGTAACCTGTCTGATGCAGCGGCCCTGGAAAAGATGATCATCTCAGAGCTGGTCCAGAGCAACCTGAGGCCCTCAGTTGCCATGCCTGTTCCTCCTGAGCGCTACGGTAGCCTGGCGAGGCCTCACCACCATGAAAGGGCGGCTCTCACACACACTGCCACTTTGACTCGACACGCACAGCCACCCCAAGAGGGCTGGGCTGCCACCATGCAGCCAAACACACGCCACAATGCACAAGAGGGCTGGGCGCATACACGGCACCACACACAAGACGCTGAGACACATTCCGCAACACATGGACAAGATCAAGCCACGACGCCACGTTTACAAGATGGCTGGTCACATTCACGGGTTTCTGGAGACTCTGAGTCCCGTGAGCTGCTGAAAGACGGGGACAGGTCGTTGCAAGGCACTCTGAGTCGCCGCGGACTCCAGGACAGGCAGCAAGCGCGCCCCCCTGACGTTCAGGCACGGCCCTACTCCACCCTCAGTCGCACACCTGGGACCCTGTCCCGCCACCGCAGCACAGTGGAGCCAAGTGGAATGACAGACAGAGACAGAGAGAGGGACAGGGAGAGAGACAGGGAGCGTTACCGGGACAGGCCCCTCCCGCCTCCTCCTCCCCCTCCCCCACAAGAGTCTGAGCCCCTGTACAAGGCTCTGGAAGAGCCGCTGTTGATGAAACAGAGGGAGGCAGGCATAGAGGCATGGAGAGGCGGCCAGGACAGAGAGAAGGATGAGACATTTCTCTTAAAAAGAGACAAAATGATGGACGAATGGAGGGGAGGAACTGAAAGAGGGAGGGACGAGTCTTTTACCTCTCAGACGAGAGACGAAGAGATGGACGAATGGAGAGCTGGAATGGAGAGAGGGAGGGAGGAATCTCATCTGCTGGAGAAGAGAGGTGGAAGGATGGAGGTGTGGCGGGGGGAAACAGACCAGGAAGAGACTTTTATAACTCAGAAGAAAGATTTCGGGATTGACGGATGGAGAGGCGGGATGGACAGAGAGAAAGATGAATCCTTGTTTTTAAAGGACAGAGATGGCTGGAGAGCAGGGATTGAACGGGAGCATGAGAAACAGAAGGATAGAGCGCTGGATGTGTGGAGAGGAGGGATGGATATAGACAGGGAGGAATCCTTCCTGTTCGAGAGCAAAGATGGCGGTCTCGACGGGAGAAAAAGAGGGAAAGATAGAGGGTCTCTCCGGTACCACGGCGAACGAGAGGATTCTGAAAGCTTTGCTCTGCCTTTGACCCCTGACCTAGACCTTGACCCTGACTCCTCACCTATCTACGCCCGAGATTCAAACCCCTCCCCGCTCTACCCCGGGGACCGACGCTCGCCTCCACTCAGCATCTTCCCCCGAAGCTCACCCCCGACGAATATCTTCGCTCCCCGAGACACTAACTCACCTCCAAACAATCTCTACTCCCGCCACTCCCCCCAGGTGTACAGCCGAAGCAGCTCCCCTCCTCGCTTCTACACTCGCTCCTCTCCTCCGACCCTCTCGTATCCCGACAGCAGCCCTGAAGGTCCCGAAGAGGTCAGCCCCACTGGCCAGCCCCAGCGGCCCGCCCTGGAACTGCCCTACAGCCTGGGGCGACCCCCGCTGGGCCCCCGGCCCAATCACCTGCAGACCTTTTACCAGCCGCCGCCGCTGGCATCCAATGGAGAGGCAGTGTACACAGCAGAGCCCGCCTCGGAGGGAGACGACGGACAGATGCAGCGGGTGACGAGCCTGTGACTAGGGCGGTGGTGATCGGGGCATAGAAACCAGGGACGAGGAGGAAGATGCTGATAATAACAAATAATAATGATCAAACTGATGGAAATTATGATGATTATGATGATAAAGAGGATAATGGTGATGGATGATGAAGGTAATTATGATGACAGTGATGGCTCCTCCCTGCTTCTATCTCCCGATCACCACGAGACTTCCCCCTTTTCATGTTTTGTTACTTTTCTATGACTGTGATCCATTTATTACTCTTCCTCCTCCACTTCCTCTCCTTATCCTGTCTTTCCTGAAACCCTACTGTGTCTTCCCGTCTCATTGGTGCTTATCCTTATTGGCCTATCGTCTAAGTTTCTATTGGTTTGTCGGCTGGGTGTTGCCCTTCCCTGTAGCAAGCAAACAGTGTGTCAAAGAAGCACTTGTGTGTTGCCAAAAAATCCTTTCAAAGAACATGTGCATGACTTTATAGTGGCTTTACAAGGCTACATACTGTAGGAGGAAAGTGTGCCTGTGTAGCTTGATGAGCATGCGTGTGTGTAAGGATGGGTGTGTGTGTGTGTGTGTGTGTGTGTGTGTGTGTGTGTGTGTGTCTGTGTGTGTGTGTGAGTGAGTGTGTGTATATACATCATTCTTGTATAATTAATGTACCACAGTGAAGCATTTTATCAATATCAAATGGGAGGCCTCTTACACACATCCCTTCCTACTGATTTTGAACTCTTGACCAAGCCCATTTCACATCAAGACCAAAATCTCCGCCCCGCCCCTCCCTCCACCTGCCACAAACTGTCGGTGATGGATCTTGTTGCCATGGAGTTTGTTATGGCAACAAAACTCTTGACTCCAGAGCCAGAGATCATATGAAACCTCAGAACTTTTCTGCAACCCCCTGAGATCCTTGTACATATTGACCTCAAGTGTTCTGATTGTCTTGTATTGCTATTGAAGTTCAAGTAAACATGTGAAATAAATGTTACTGTCTTTCTTTTTGTGTGGATGTAGAGAGAGGGAGGGTGTCACAAAAAGGAGGATTTCTGGAAAAGGAGGGGCAGGAGAGACTGTTGTTGTATATAATGAAGAGAACGACTGTGTTAGATAGATAAGAAAATACTGTTACAGACAATGGTTGAATGTACCTAAGTTAATTTAGTCATATACTGTACTGTAGGCCTACGTAAAGTACTTTACCTGAGTACTTCCATTTTCTGCTACATTCTACTCAGGCCCCAAGTGCACTCAGCCTTGCAGCCAATTTCTTTTTAGTGGCCACTTGCGGTATTGCAACGAAAAATCCCAGTGTGGCCCAAAAAGAATATTTCCACATAGGCCACCATTGTAGAAGAGACATCTGTAAAACAATTGCCAGGACACCTCAAGTTGATTAAGATGTTTTTCTATTCTGAATGTTTAATCCGTAAACGTGTTATATTTGGAAAAACTTCCCTCGAGCCAAGAAAAGCGATTAAAAAACCTGTGACGTCACCATAGTCTGTGGGCCGAGGAGGAACTCGCAGGCGGGACCGGTGAGAAAAAACACTACTGCGCATATTCAGTGGGCCGCAAATCACAGAAGTAAACCTGGAAGCTTAAAAAGTTTTTTGGCGTATGTGTGAACTTTACCTTTGTTTATCACAAAAGTGATGTCTTGAAAAAGTAGAATTTCCACTGCTATGAAATTCCGAAGCTGTTTTACATTCTTGAGCTGTTTACTAAAAGCTGCACAAATCAATAGCTTTATATGAAAAACAAGTCGAATGACTCTGTGTGACGATGAAGTGACAAACCCAGAGAAAATTTCCAGATTCTCTAGTCCCCTTTATCATCTTTTAGCTGCCAGTGAGGTTATGTTTTTGGCTTGGTTTGTTGCTGGTTTGATTGTCTGTCAGCAGGATTACAGAGAAACTACTGGCCAATTTTCATGAAACTTGGTGGAAGGGTGTGTGCCAAGGGAGAACACATTAGATTTTTGGAGCAAATCCAAATCACAGGGTGGATACACACATTATTTTTCACTTTTGTCGGAATAAGCTGAAAAATGAGTGGCCAAATAACTCAATTAACTTAGAGGATGTACAGTAATCATCTTTTAAAAGATTATGCAATAACATCAAAAATGTTATTCACAAAATGTGTATCCAATGTTAGTATTTTAAAAAGAATGTCACAAACTGAACTTAAAGAGACAATGATTAAAAAAAAGAAATCACATTTTTCTTTAATGATCTGTGTGCTCTTGGAGTGGCAAGTAGTCTAACAACATTCATTAGCATTCATGAGCTAGTAGCGTCTGTGCTTTTCAAACATGGATTATATCTATTGTGTTGACATTCTCATTGTCATTCTCTAATTATTAAAATTACCCACTGCACACAGAAAGACGGACACATCCTACCACATCTAAATGGTATCACACAGAGTTGCTTTCTCGCTATTTGTGCTTTCCTTAAATACCTTTACATTCACTGGGTTCATGTAAAAAAAAAAACTACAGTACAACATATATTACATGTTTGTATAAAATATAATACATCCTACTCACCAAATGACTACAAAGTGGTAATTAATAACACTAAAATGGAAATTAAAAAAAGTGCTTTTACAGTATCATTTGAGTTGTACAAAATCTGTATATATTTACAGGCGACCTATAGAATGGTAGTTGCTGTTTGTTTTTGCAGGATTTAGTCATCTCATCTCACAGGTAAGTATCACATGTGAAGGCTAGTAACAAGGAAAAAAGGTTGTTTTGCTGCTTACACAACACTCCAACCGAGCAGTCGGTATTGTTTTCAGCACCCTCCCTCTTCATTTCTCCCAGTTCATATGTTTTGTCTTTTGAGCCACATACAGTATAACACAATTTCTACTCTCTCTCACACTGTGTCCCAAATACTGAGGTATGTGGTTTGACTTCACAGGAAATGGTCTCACATTCTTCAAATTTCTTGTCTATCCAAGCTAGATTACAGGCAGCAGGTGGATGTTGGTCCACGCAGGGGTTGGTGGAGGTGAGGTTTAGCAGACAGTGTGGTGGGGCGACAAGGGGCTGTCCAGAGTCTCAGTCAGAGACAGATCTAAACTCGACTCGATTTTAAACATGGATGAGATGTGGAAGGCCTGGGAAACACACAAACACACACCAAACTTTAAGATTTTAACAGGTGTTGACGTGTGGACACCCAACCAGTGTACAAAAACAAGCAGGCAAGGTATACTGACCACCCAGTAAGCAGTGAGGGCTCCCTGTATGTAGCCTGTTAGCACGTCGGACGGGTGGTGCCTGTAGTCTGAGATGCGGGTCAGACCAGTGTAGACTGCCAGCAGAACCAGGAAGAACTGCAGCGCCGGCCTCAGCAGCCGAGCCCCACGCCATGTCAACCGCGCCTGCAGGTAAAACTACATGACAAAATTTAACATGATGTTATTTATTGCAAATGACAATAAGGTCATCTGTTACTGTAAATAATGACCAATATATTTGCAGTTGGCCTTATTCATTAATGTGTTTTTGAACATTAATAAAAAGTCTATCAAAAGTATGATATAATATAGATCCCCCAAACTATACAAATCTTACAAAAACAGTAAATTTGAAGGAAATATGAATTTAGGAAGGAATACCATACTATATTACGTAGTATACATTACATTGAAACACTAATATTAAAGATTGGCCTATATTCATAATTATCCCCATTGTAAATATCATACATAAGTATATTTTAGCATGTTTTACCTGTTTTGTGCTTGAAACAACAAAGGCCTTACAACTTGATTTTAAGTCAAGGCCCTTCTCCAAGACGGAGGCCCAAGATTATGTTATAATGTGGGTGATGCCCCTTTATAGTGCATACAATATTACCTAACAATTGTGCACTTAATAAAATTACAATAAACTTAATTGCCACACAGTGAATATGAAGCCTTTTTGAATCAGTTGCCTGCTTTGCCCAGTTGGTGACCCTCATCAAGTCTAATACTGTCCAACACTAGTTGACTGCAGTTGGTCCAGTCTTTATTTAAATACTGGCTTTTATCTAAGAATGGATTAGAGACTCAATGTATTTAAATGTCAACATAGAGACAATTTCCCTCCAAATTTATGAGATTCAGTGCGTCAAATATGGATTATGGAGGTGAAAAGAAAGATAAACAGTCTTGTTGGTGCATTGGATAGGCCTTGTTTTTCATCTTCCCTTTTCACCCATTTTCACAAGCAAGCCAAGATTTCCCACACACACAAGATGGCACACATACATTAATATGCTGTATGCGCGCATATGCAAGCTCTTGCACGGGGACACACATAAGCTACCATAAACAAACATAAATGCAGGAGCTCGCTCACACACACACACACACACACACACATACACACACACACACACACACACACACACACACACACACACACACACACACACACACACACACACACACACAAACACAAACACACACACATACACACAAACACACACAATGGAGGAGAGCAGTGAGGGGGTGAGGCGAGGTCACACTCCTCCCACAGCAGAACAAAGCGGTCTCTGTTTGTCCCATTTATCCTTTTAGTCCTTCTCTTTCTCCCTCTTCTTTTTTATTCCCTCGCTTTCTGCTGCTAACTGGACTGATGATGGCTCCCTGTTTTATTCATTCTCTCTTTACATTTGATTGAGAGATGGTAATTGGAAATTGGAGAGACAGTATATTGTGTTTGCCAGTGTTTGAGTGTGTGTGTGTGTGTGTGTGTGTGTGTGTGTGTGTGTGTGTGTGTGTGTGTGTGTGTGTGGGAGAAAATGTATGAAAGATAGAGCAACAGATAGATAGATAGATAGATAGATAGATAGATAGATAGATAGATAGATAGATATAGATATAGATATATAGATAGCTAGATAGATAGCTAGATAGATAGATAGATATAGATATAGATATAGATAGATAGATAGATAGATAGATAGATAGATAGATAGATAGATAGATAGATAGATAGAAATACTCACTGCTAAATAGAGCATTGTGTACATCGCAAAGGAAGCGTGGCCAGAGAAGAAGGACTTCCTAAAAAATTGGAGAAGTATTTAGAATAACATAGAACAAACGCATAATACATTACACATGTGCATAAACATAAAACACACGCACACACACACCTGGCCTCGTCTTCTAACCGGTGGTCAGGATGGTGGCAGTTCACTGTTGAAATGTAGGTTCCAGGTGTGCAGTTAAGCGACGCATAGGTGACACCGCACACAGACAGGAAGTGCGGTCGCAGCCTCCCAACACTCAGCTTGGCCATGTTGGTCAGTGACTGGCCGACACAGCAGCCGAACAGGAAGCAGCCCAGCTCCTTGTACAGACAGGACACATACAGGTTCCTGACAAAGGCCTTGGAGCTGACGCCTCTGAAACGAACTCGATAACACTCCCCGAGGGCGATCTGGAGGTGGACACTTAGTCAGAACCATCATATTACATTATCCTCGCATTGTATAAAATAAATAATGGACTGCCATGACACAGGGATGATCAGGATGATGAGCACTCACAGTGAGGCCGGTGATGATGATGCCACCGGTGATGAGTAATTCGTCTGGGATGGCTTCTCGGTGCAGATAAGGATAGGTGATGCTGGGGTCCCCGCACATGAAGCCCCTTCTGTAAGGACTCACTGCCTTCAGCTCACATGCAAAGAAAGGGATGGAAGCTGCACAGGAGGAGGAGGAGGAGGAGGAGGAGAAGAAGGGAGATTATTTGATATCCCAACAGTCCCCAGTGGGAGTATAGACATTCCTCTTTGTGATGTTAAAGTGGAGATGATTCGTGGGAAGAGAAAAGAGGAACAAAACCAGAGGATAAGAAGACTGAAATATCTCAGCAACTATTGGTTGGATTGCCAATAATGTTTCAGCAAACATTCACCAGAGGAAGTATCCTACTGACTATGGCGATCCACAGACCTTTCATCTAGCACAATCATGAGCACATAGGTCAACATTTAATTTGCCGAAAACTTTGGTTTATGGACGAAATAACTGCAAAACCAACGCCATTCCCATCAGCCTCAGCTATACTTTGTTACTAGTGCTAACTAGCAAACATGCTAAACTGAGATGGGACAAAGGAGAATTAACTGTTAAACATCAGTATGGTGTTAGAATGTCATTATGAGCAATGTTAGCATTTTAGCTCAAAGCAATGCATGGCTGAACAATCGTTTAACAAAAGAAGCCAAACCCCTTAAATGTATAATGTTGTGTAAACACAAGCAGCAATGCAAGAACTTTGCAGAAAAAAGCATGATTTAAATCTCATCAAATAAAGGAGAGTACAAGTTTTTTTTCAGAACGTGACAGCTTTGATAGTCTTGTCATTACTCCCAAAATAATTGATGTTGGATACCGAGCACCAGTGCAGAGATGACCCCCTATACTCTTCATCTTCATCCCTGTCACACAGCACACATTAAGTAGGCTATGTAATCACAGATAGAAGTAATACGGTCTAAAATGAAAAAGAAAAGAGGAGGTAACAGAAATCCAAGGCTATATTAAAACCAGAAGGGGAATCTGACACGGAGAGATGTCAAACGAGGAATAGTTTTACAGGAAAAAAAGGGTGGAGACCCTGAATTTTTCTCTGGAAAGACCCAGCTTTACCCAGCTTGACTTGCATATGTGTGTGTGTGTGTGTGTGTGTGTGTGTGTGTGTGTGTGTGTGTGGGTGTGTTTGTGTGTGTGTGTGTGTGTGTATTTGCATTTCTGTTGATGGGAAGAGAAAGGGGAGGTTGTTTGTGACTTCAGTTCAGAACTCTTCCCTACAAAACAAAGAGCAAATGCTGCATCAGACCAGAGCTAGATTCAGCCTCACACAATCTCTGTTTGTCTCTGGGTGTCCTTCGCCCTGGCTCCAATCTGTTGTTATACAGACTACCTCTCCGTCCAGCTTTTTCCAATTAGCCGACATTATATAACCTACTATGGTCACATATAGGGACCATGGGAGGGAACAACAATTACAGTCATGTGTGCACACACATGACACACACACACACACACACACACACACACACACACACACACATTAGATCGTGCATATATTTATTTATAACAATTACAATTCCCCCTGGCCCAGCTCTACCCTGAGAACTGGAGGTTGTCATGGAAACTGTAGAATTCCCTGGGCAAAGCACAAACCAGCTGGCATGGAGCGCTCAAGAGTGTGTATGAGTAGAAAAAAGAGAGCCAAGAATACATGGAGATGGAGAGAGAACTTGAAAAACTTTTTTCTTTTTTTGGTGTTAAGTTTTTCATATTCTGCAGGCCCATATGCGTGACCACCATGCCTAAATGTAGCCACTGACTGTCTTTGTTGACTAAATTAAAAAGGGACGGAAACAATGAGGAACAGAACTCAACATGGTTGAAGTCCAACTTTACAAGAGCTACCCTTAGTAGGAAAGAATTACATTTTTTAACGGAATTCACCTGTAGTATTCAAAATTAAAAATTGTTGTCTATTGTCTGAACAGATATCAAACTTATTAGTTTTATTGCTTAATTTATTTGATTAATAAAATGTAAGTTCATAACGTCCCACAATGATCAGATCAGATTTCTTGTCAATTAATTATTCAACTGTTCGTTTCAGCTCTAAAAATGCATACATGATGAATTAATTACTGTAAGTAGGCTATGACCTACTCACCTCACCCTACTGTGTTTGGACAAAATAACAGAAACACCTTAGGATATAATGCAGTCCAGTGCAAACGATAGCCTTACACCACATGGCCTCAACATTGAGCAACATCAGCACCTCACACTAAGCAATTATTAATTTAAAGCTATGTTATATAATGGTTCTATTTTGTTGGGATTAATAGATTAATTAATTAATATTGCACGGGTGCCTTTATTTTATCGAGCTCACTCTCGGTTTACTTAAGTAGCCTACATAAAGTTCTAGCCTACCTACACAGCAATGCATTCAACAAGTGCAATAACAGATGTGAAGTATTGTTGCTGTATCTTTTGATATTTACCCAGGAAGAGGCAGAGGAGATCTAGGCCGACCAGAAGTTTTCTTTTGGATAAAGCCGGACCTGTTATTTCTATGAGATTCTTCCCTGTGCTGTTCTTCATCCCCATCTCTGCTGCGGCCAGGCTGCTCTTGATGTCCGTCAGTTTGAGCTGGAGGTCCGCGCTGGAGACTGGCACACCGGAGCTCTGCGGCCCAAACGTATCCAACATGACGATTCTCTACGGATGGAAGCTCGGAGTTAAAATGTGTTGGCATCAGAAACCAGGGAGCGTCCTTGATAACTACTCATGTGCAGAGCTGCGGAGAGCATGTAAGTAAGTCCACAGGTTGACACAGTATTTATGATGCTCCCCACCCCACGACACGTGTCGCCTCGCTGACTGTCACAGTAAAATGTCTCTTTTACGCATTTTTTATTTCATCACAGAGTCTGCAGGGCTCGCCCTGACTCGTTGCAGGTTATCCGTCACCTTGAAGATATGCACCACGGTGGAGGGGAACACTTCTGACTGGTTGCGCAATACACTCAGGGATCATCTCCAGGGATCATCTCTCTCTCTCTCTCTCGCTCTCGCTCTCTCGCTCTCGCTCTCTCGCTCTCGCTCTCTCGCTCTCGCTCTCTCGCTCTCGCTCTCTCGCTCTCTTTCTTCCCAGCCTAGGTAATATATAATTAGGTGACTGTAACTTCCACAACTTTATGAGTTTGTGAGAGGAAGAGCACCACGTGCATCATATGTGTGTCACAGTGACGTTGGTTGACCCACATCGATGCAATCTGGGAGATATTTCTCCATCACTATGATTCACCTGTCACCTTTATAGAGCAAAGTTAAGATTGTTAACTGTAAAGTCCAACCAAATTGAGCGCCTTAATAGAAAATGATGCTAATTTGACACATATTGAACAAAATGAGATAAAGCTTTACAAAAAACTGTATGTGGAATTTACTGAACTTAATGTGTCAGTAACACTTTATCTGAAAGAAGAACAAGAGACCGACCAAACATACTAGTTTGAGCCCAAGGTATCGAACTGCAAAGATTTGATGAACAGAACCGAGAAATGGATTAAAGGCAAGGCAAGGCAATTTTATTTATAGCACATTTCAGCAACAAGGCAATTCAAAGTGCTTTACATAAAACATTAAAAAGCAATTAAAAACGAATGAAAAATGAAAAATAAAAACGAGAATAAAATTCATAGTGCAGTATAAGAAATTAAAGACATCAAAAAGAAAGGTCTTCAGCCTTGATTTAAAAGAACTGAGAGTTGCGGCGGACCTGCAGTTTTCTGGGAGCTTGTTCCAGATATGTGGAGCATAAAAACTGAACGCTGCTTCCCCCTGTTTAGTTCTGACTCTGGGGACAGAAAGCAGACCTGTCCCAGACGACCTGAGAGGTCTGGGTGGTTCGTAGTGCAGTAGCAGATATGAAATATATTTTGGCCCTAAACCGTTTAGTGATTTATAAACTAGCAGAAGTTGTCACGATTGTGACTGTCTGTTGTTAGTGTTTCCTGTTTTATTTTGAAGTCTTGTTTTCCTCCCTAGTCTTGTCTGGTTTTACTTCCTGTCTTGTGTTTTCCCCCTCCTGTTTTATTGTTCTGCCCCGCCCTGATTTGTTCCACCTGTTGTATCACCTGTCCCTTGTTAGTGTTCGTTACCCTGTGTATTTAGTCTCTGTGTTTCCCTTGTCTTTTGTTGGATCCTTGCTTTATGTTAGTTGTGGTGTTCCCTGTCGTTTATTTCCTTGTCTTCTGTAATAAATCTCTTTTTGAACTGCATTTGGGTCCAAGCCTCATCTCCACCCTGACAGAAGTACTTTGAAATCAATTATTTGAGACACAGGAAGCCAGTGCAAAGAATTCAGAACTGGAGTGATGTGATCCACTTTCTTGGTCTTAGTGAGACCTCAAGCAGCAGCATTTTGAATGAGCTGCAACTGTCTGATTGACTTTTTCGGACGGAATCGCTACTTTTGAGATTTACCGTATTCTCGTTTTTCGGTCAAATGGCCTTTTGAATGGGAGTGCTGGGGGCACTTTTATGCTAGCCTCAAAATAGCTATTTTTAAAACACTAAGAAGGCTTGACACAACATGAAACTTTGCTCGAAGTATGACTAGGGTCTCTACACCTTAACGAAAGCATTGACAACATTGTTTGTGTACACAGAGTTTACTAAAAAGAAAGGTTTTGAGCAACTCACCGTAGGTCTTGTTCTTCCGGTCGCTGTCTATCGAGTCAAAAATAGTCGAGGGAGGAGAGTAAAGATGGAAAGCTCCAAAAGCTTAGTTCCATATAAATGCACGGATAATTCGTTGTTTTGTCATTAGTGAAACACAATATTGACCTTGTAGTTGAAAAGGGAGCCTCATATAAAAATGACATTTCCTCCTATGGAGTCCGTTCATTCACATTCGAAGATCGCCTATTTTTGACTGGGAAAATGACGGCTAGCGTAAACAACAACTGCTAATGTGAGTTGCTCAAAACCTTTCTTTTTAGTAAACTCTGGGTACACAAACAATGTTGTCAATGCTTTCGTTAAGGTGTAGAGCCCCTGGTGATACTTCAAGCAAAGTTTCATGTTGTGTCGAGCCTTCTTAGTGTTTTAAAAATAGCGATTTTGAGGCTAGCATAAAAGTGCCCCTAGCACTCCCATTCAAAAAGCCATTTGACCCAAAAACGAAAATACGGTAAATCTTAAAAGTGGCGATTCCGTCCTAAATATGCTTTTAAACTAAAGTTTGACTTCACAAAAAGACCCTAGGTTGCATTTTGGCGAGAGTTACGCTTTAAGGTGGTAATAGGCTGACTTTTATTATTGTCTTAATGTGTCTGTTGAAATTCAGGTCTGAGTCCATGACTACACCAAGATTGCTGGCTTTGTCTGTTGTTTTTAACATTGCCTGCCAGAAAGAGACATTCTCCTGTTCCATGGTGATACACTGGAATTCCGTTTTTTTTTTTTAAAGGCCTTTGAACATACCATCAACTTCAGAGCTGAATGTGATTCAGATAAATTATACTTCCTGGAGCAATACACAATGGATGAACCACAGGATCTGGTAAGTGTATGAGACACACAAGAGTAGAGGGAGCAGAGCGAAGTTTGCTGACCTTGTCAAATTTGTAGACAAGCAAGCTAAAGTCACTATGGATCCACTGTTTGGAGACCTTCTAGAGGTTACAGCAGCTGAAAAGGTCAAAGGAAAGCTTGACTTCAAGCAATGAACAAAGACAGAAGGACAAAAGGGAAGTAGCTTTGTCACTAATGCTACTCCAGTTAGAACCGAGGAAGTCAACGTACCAAAAACAAAAGTTGTAACTACACATCCCAACAGGGCTTTCAGCAAACTATGCTTGTTCTGTGAAATAAACCACAGTTTGGAGGAATGTGAAAAGATAAAGTACGTCCAAACATTTTCTCAAGAAAAATGGACTATGCGTGGCCGGGTTGGCTCAGTGGTAGAGCAGGCGCACATATACTGAGAGGTTTATGCCTCGACGCAGAGGTCCAGGGTTTGAATCTGAACTGTGACAATTTCCTGCATGTCTTCCCGCTCTCTCTCCCCTTTCTCACCTAGCTGTTGTGTCAAAAAAATTAAAGGTGGAAAAAGCCCCCCCAAAAAAAAAAAAAAATGGACTATGCTTTCGATGCTTAGTTAAAGGGCATGTAAGCAAAGAGTGTAAAAAAGAGGATGAAATGCCATGTTTGTGCTCAGATAATATCCAATCCTGTTGCATTTTGCAACAGGATTGCAGGATGGAGCTATCATACACCCAACAGCTTCAAGATCTTCAGTTGCTGTCAGTGAAACAAGTGCTTATACTCTCTTATACTAGATCTCTATTTTGCCGGTCTTAGTGAAGTCAAATAAAGGCAGCAAAATTGTAGAGACCATTGTGGCAAGTAATTAACAGCAGGGGCAATGGGTCATATGCTGTCAGAACTGCTCTCGGATGGATTGTCAATGGTCTATTTCTGGGACACAAATTCAGCCCTGGCACTGTAGCCACACCAGCCCAATAATATAGGCAGTACCTTATGTAACAGATTTTTAAACATTTAATGTAAGTAGCTGGCAAACAATGCTTACTACTTTTTAAAGAGCACACGTTTATAACAAATTTACACATGCTGTTTAATGCTGTTGCTGTCATTCTCAACAGCAGGGGTCACCAACACGGTGCCCGTGGGCACCAGGTAGCCCCCAAGGACCACATGAGTAGCCCTCAGGCCTGTTCTAAAAATGAAAATTTAATATTGACATTATCTGTTTCCCACCTTGTTAAGTCATTGTTGATAATTATTGTGAGAAATCATTAACGTAATCAGTGTCTTCACATAGATGAGTATCATTAATCATTAATTATCATATATAACTAAAGTCAAACTGAGCAAATTTGTTATTTCAGAAGAGTGTATCAAACTGGTAGCCCTTCATATGACTCAGTAACCATGAAGTAGCTCTCAGTTTCAAAAAGGTTGGTGACCCCTGCTCTACAGTATGTTGTTCTTTGTTGTCACTGTCTGTTTGTTCGATTGTCCGTGTGTCTCTCTGTTGACACTGTACATATTGCCTGTCTGGTTCTCCATCTTTTCATCTGTTTTAACTCTCTAACTCTGCAATTTAAATATGTTTTTATGGCTGTGATTATACTTCAGGGTTTTTCCTTGCTCAGAATTGGCCTTTTGGAAATTACATACTTACATTTTTAGGCACCAATTTACAGTAAAAACATCTATATTTATGGCAAGGAAATCACAAAATTTTGGTGGCAGGTAACAATTCAAAATACAAAATATAATGGAATATTATAATATTCACGTCCAATACGTCCAGTAAGGGGGCTTCTACATTCAGGACATGGGCTGGATACGACAACACCTGACTCCAAGGTCCAGTTGTTTAATATGCATGAACAGGGCTTTATGGTAACTTTTTTCCCCCAAGGAGCACGTTTTGCTCCCAAGTTGAAAAATGTAGGATTGACTTACATTGGCTACTGCTTTTACTGCTAAATTGTACAATAATACAATCATGTTATGGATACAAAACATTGTGAAGTGTAATGCTTTCTACATTCTAATGATCAAAAAGTATCAGTGACGTTGAATATAGCCTACAGTGTAATGAACCACCACAGTTCATGCATACATGTGAACCGCGGATTAATTACAAAGTTTAACCTACATAGAGTAAGACTAAACACTACGTGAATGGGGCACAGCAGAAAAACAGAGCAGAACGACACTGCTTGTTCAGGGTTTTCATGTGTAGCCTACTATAGGCCTACACTTCGCATCAGACATTAAACCAACTGTACCAAAACACCGAATTAGACTACTATTTAACGCAACGAGACATTTTTAACCGGTAATGACACTGTCTCAATTTAACACTGATGCCGTCAGACGGCCGCGCGGAGAGACAGCAGTCTGCGCCCATCAGCAGCGGCTTCTCGCTGCGCAGTCGGTCCCCCAGTGCAGCATGATCACCGGGAGAGTCCGGTACAGCCTGAACCCTGCAAACCGCCGACTGGCCAAATGCTTAATATTTATTATTATTATTATTATTATTATTATTATTATTATTATTATTATTATTATTATTATTATAACCATAGTGAAATCGTGCAAGTGATAAAAATCCGTCCTATGCGCTGTAGGCCTGTAAAGACAATTTATTTGTATATTAAAAAAAAAAATCTGACCGGCCCACATTTAAAAAAATGGTCTGGCCCCTCTGGCATTTGCCAGAATCGCCAGATGGCCAATCCACCCCTGGTCTAGTTGAAGGTCACACAGACGCTGACTCAGAAGACTGTGGGTGTTTACGAGCTACAGTAAGTCCCATTTCAGTAGAGCTTTTGTGACAGCAGTTTAATCATGACATGTTGTAAATGTCACAAAAGGATAAGCAGTTTATGAACTATGTGAGAAACTCTGTACACCACACTGATGGTCACTACTTCATAGGACTCCCAAAGGAGGCAACCATCATTATGCCCAACAATCAAAGAGCCCACACACTGAAAAGAAAGTTTTAAAGGAGTACACTGAGTTTATGAAGGATGTGATTGAAAAGGGCTACGCTTCAGAGACCCAGAAAACCAATTGAACCACCAGGATGGTAAATTGTGGTACGTCCCACACCATAGCGTTTACTACCTTCAAAAAAGGGAAAGCTACGACTGGTCTTTGACTGTGCTGCTAGTTTCCAGGGAACCTCATTGAATAATGAACTTGTACAGGGCCCTGACCTTGCAAATTCCCTCGTGGGAGTGTTGACACGCTTCAGGAAAGAGGAAGTGGCTGTAATGGCAGACATCAACGCGATGTACCACCAATTAAAGGTTCCTGAAGATGATACTGACCTAATGTGCTTCCTTTGGTGGCCAGAAGGAGTTATTGAGCATGATATGGTTGAATATAAGATGACTGTGCACTTGTTCGGTGCAACCTCATCCCCGAGTTGCGCAAACTATGCACTGAAAAGGACTGCTGAGGACGACAGAAGCAAGTCATCAACTGAGGCTGTGGATACAGTCCTCAAAGATTTCTATGCGGTTGACTGTTTAAAGTCCGTTAACAATGCAAATCAAGCTATTGCTCTGCACAAAGACCTAAAAGCATTTAGCATTGTGCTTCAGGGTGGTTCAACTTAACTAAGTGGACAAGCAATAGCAGAGAGTTTTTGGCATCTCTTCCAGAAAACGACAGAGCTAAAGACTTACAAGCTGTGGACTTGAGTCTACTGTAGATGCTCTTCCGGTTGAGTGAGCAGTTGTTGCGAGTGTTGTGATGCATAGAATCTGACTCATTCAAGTTCAGGATTAATGTTAAAGAAAAAACAGTCACCAGAAGAGGAATCCTATCTACAGTGTGTTCTATTTACGATCCTTTGGGGTTTCTCTCTCCATTCACTCTCCCTGCAAAAACTTTGATGCAGCAGTTGATCAAAGAGAAACCTACCTTACCTGGGATAAGCCCGTTCCAGACAAGCTTGCTCAGAAATAGTTTGACTGGCTAAGTGACTTAAAACAGGTCTCAGCCTTTGCTGGAAGCAAATGTCTGAAGCCTAATTTGGTGGTGTGGTAACATCATAACGCCATCATGTCTCAGATGCAAGCAAGAGTGGATATGGGACTGCATCATATCTCAGATTGACAAATCATGAAGGTCGTGTGCACTGTGCAATCATGCTGGGAAAGTCAAGGGTTTCACCCTTAAAGCAAATGACGATCCCTCGAATGGAGCTGATAGCGGCTTAGTGGCGGCAGACGTTGACAAGATGTTGAAACAAGAGTTACAAATGAATCTGCAACAATCAGCATTCTGGACCAACGGTACTACAGTCTTAAAGTACAACACCCGTCGAATCAAGACATTTGTAGCTAACAGGGTTTCCAACATCCGGGAATCAACCAAGCCAACACAGTGGAGATACATCAATACACCAACAAATCCAGCTGATTGTGCATCTAGGGGCCTAATGGCAGCCAAGTTGATGAGTAACCTTGATTGGATTCAAGGTCCATCATTTCTTCGAGAACCAGAGCATGTGAGACCTCAACAGCTAGAGGTTGAAGAGGATAATATGGAGGTAAAAAAGTCAGCTACCACAAACCTAATTTGAGTAGCTGAAAACACAGACTCTGTGAACAAGCTTATCAACTACTATTCCAGTTGGTACAAACTGAAAAAGGTTGTGGCATGGATGCTCAAATGCAAGGCAATGCTGAAGCATATGAGTAAAATGAGGAAGGAGTTGCTTGCAAAAAAATTGCCAAAGTGGTCAAATTAGACAACAAATGGTGGAGCAACAAATGCAAGCCTACAAAATAAACATGGACAAAGGAACTCTAACCCCTATTTTCCACCCGGCGCGTCTGTTCCGAAGGCGCTGTGGCCCGAGCAATCCACAAGCATACAAATTAACGTTTGATATTCCACCACCCGCGATGCTGCGCGTCCCAGAAGCATGCAGGAAGCAGCTCTCCGCTCTGCTAAAGATGCGGCAGGTCTATTTTCATGCGAGCCGTAAGACGGGCTATTAAGAGTTGGAAGCCGTCTCAGCAAATCTTCTATGCCAGCGGAAATCATGCATCCAGCTATTATACCTAAGGATTCACATATCACCACTCTGATACTTAGGGATACTCATGAAAAGATTGGACACTGTGGAAGAAATAATATGCTGTCCCAGCTTCGTCAAAGATTTGTATCCCCACTGCAAATTCCACTGTACGAAAGTTCCGGTCAAGATGCCTGCAGAAAGGTCAACACCCGGAGAAAAGAACAAAAAAATCAACAAGATAAGCCACTATTTTTTAATGTTGGCGTAGACTATTTTGGGCCATTTTTGGTCAAAAGAGGGCGCTCAACTGTCAAAAGACATGGTGTGATTTTCACATGCCTAGTAACAAGAGCAGTGCACATAAAGATTGCACACACATTGGACACTGTCTCTCAATTAGAAGCCAAAGTGGACTGGGGATAATTTTGAGTTCATGGGTGGACTGGGACACAGCCCTGGCACTGTAGCCACACCAGCCCACATTACCACGCCCATGCAGCCCCACCCACGGACACATGCATTCACTAATTACATTTGTGTACAGGTGGTGAAATAATATAAGCAGTACCTTACCTTATATTTTTAAACATTTAATGTAACTGGCAAACAATGGTTACTACTTTTTAAAGAGCACACGTTTATAACAAATTTACACATACTGCCTATTTATACCGTTTGTATGCTGTTACTGTCATTCTCTACAGTATGTTGTTCTTTGTTGTCACTGTCTGTCTGTTTGATTGTCCGTGTTTCTCTCTGTTGACACTGTACGTATTGTCTGTCTGGTTCTCCATCTTTTCATCTATTTTAACTCTCTAACTCTGCAATTTAAATGTTTTTTTATGGCTGTCTGTGATTATACTTCAGGGTTTTTCCTTGCTCAGTATTGGTCTTTGGAGGAACACATAAAGGAGGGGGGTCCGGGGGTCCTCCCCCAGGAAATTTTGAGGGTAAAAGACTTCAATTCCTGCATTCTGATACATTTTTAGGCACCAATTTATGGTAAAAATGTCAATAATTATTGTAAGGAAATCACAAAATTCTGGTGGCAGGTAACAATTCAAAATACAAAATATAATGGAATATTATTATATTCAGTAGTCCAGTAAGGGGGCTTTCACATCCGGGACATGGGCCGGATACGACAACAGTTGACCCCAAAGTCCAGTTGTTTAATTAGCATGAACAGGGCTTCATGGTAACTTTTTTTCCCCAAGGAGTATGTTTTGCTTCCAAGTTGAAAAATGTAGGATTGACTTAGGCTACTTAATCAGTGATGTTGAAAATATAGCCTACAGTGTAACGGACCACCACAGTTCATACATACATGTGAACCGTGGATTAATTCCAGAGTTTAACCTACATAGTGTAAAACTACTACGTGAATGGGGCACAGCAGAAAGACGGAGCAGAACGACGCTGCCTGTTCAGGGTTTTCATGTGTACTCCTATAGGCCTACACTTTGCATCAGGCGTTAAAACCAACTGTACCCAATTAGACTACTATTTAACGCGATAACGAGACGTTTTTAACCGGGAATTAAACTGTCTCAATTTAATAGTGATGCCATCAGACCAAGGGCGTAAATCCCAGGGGTCGTCGGGGTTGGGGTGTGTGTGTGGGGGGGGTGGGGTGGGGATGGATAGAAATGCACCCACTACAACTAACGTTACCACAGCGATAAGCCTAACGTTATGTGTGTGAACTGATATTAGGGTTAATATTGAAGATCTACAGTTGTGTTTTGCTGAATATGAAGTTAAGTGGCTGATCAGTTAAATATATATCCTCTGTCCCAGACGAAACCTAATATTTATGTGGAGGACGCAAGATCATTTTATAATTATAATATGACAGCGTGGTGAACCTATGAACCTAACTCATATTTAGACATCTGCCGTTAAAGATTTGTGTTGTTGTTGCCCAGATAAAATGACAGAGCAAAGAAAAACAGACATAAGATCCTTTTTCAGTACACCAAAACACCAAGTAAGTACAATAAGTCCTCATATCAAGACAATTTGGTAGCATCTTTATAAGAATGGGTGCTTGGAAATACTAAGGTCACTATGGCAAAGGAGAAAGAAAGAACTGAGGAACAGGGAGACCAGGGACAGTCAGGTGGAGAGTCTCAGGGAGACCAGGGACAGTCAGGTGTAGAGTCTCAGGGAGACCAGGGACAGCCAGGTGTAGAGTCTCAGGGAGACCAGGGACAGTCAGGTGGAGAGTCTCAGGGAGACCAGGGACAGCCAGGTGTAGAGTCTCAGGTAGAGCAGGGACAGTCAGGTGTAGAGTCTCAGGTAGACCAGGGACAGCCAGGTGTAGAGTCTCAGGTAAGGAACAGGGACAGTCAGGTGGAGAGCCTCAGGTAGACCAGGGACAGTCAGGTGGAGAGCCTCAGGTAAGGAACAGGGACAATCAGGTGGAGAGTCTTAGGGAGACCAGGGACAGTCAAGTG
Organism: Sander lucioperca; assembly: GCF_008315115.2. Lineage (NCBI taxonomy): Eukaryota > Metazoa > Chordata > Actinopteri > Perciformes > Percidae > Sander > Sander lucioperca. The sequence goes on from NC_050176.1 coordinate 11,381,893, forward strand.
TAGAGTCTCAGGGAGACCAGGGACAGTCAGGTGGAGAGTCTCAGGTAAGTGTGTTGAGCTTAGTTCATATTTTTGGAGGTGTGTGGCTGTCAGGATTAGCAGATGAGCTTTACCAGTGGCTCACTAATTTACATTATGGTCAGCTAATTTAACAAGTGTACAAAATCATTGTATTTCTTTTATATGGGGAATTTCTTTTCAAAATAAGTCATTATGTTTTAAGGTATTTTTGTGGCTTGATTGTAAACAACTTAAAAATAAATACATGGTTTTAAAGAAGAATATTTTGGTCAATTTAGTCAGCTTTTTCATTGAATCGAGAGAAACACTGAAAAGAAGGATAATGGTACAGTCTCCATGCTACACTAATGATAGTATTAAGGCTTTCATCTGTGTACACATGTCCTCTACAAGTATAATTGTGGCTGTATTATTTGTTTCCCCTTCAAAAATTGCTCTTCAGAAATGTTATGTTTATTGTCCCCCCATACTGTTAGATCAGATTTACGCCCATGCGTCAGACAGCCGTGCGGACAGACAGCAGTCGGAGTTCCGGCGGAGCTCTGCGCCCGTCAGCAGCGGCTTCTCACTGCGCAGCCGGTCCCCCAGTGCAGCATGATCACCGGGAGGGTCCGGTACAGCCTGAACCCTGCAAACAGAGATCCCGTTTGAAGGTGACATGCTTGATTTTGACTGAACGTCTCAATTTAAGTAACCTCTGATTGGGTCGGTCGGCCCATCTCGGGACCAGGCCGGCCGTTGCCGACTAATATTACACAACAATACATTTGACCGGCCCACATTTTAAAAAATGGTCCAGCCCCTCTGGCATTTGCCAGAAATGCCAGATGGCCAATCCGCCCCTGTTTGAGTTTCTGTATTATTGTAGTTATTTGATGTTGACATACATTGTAATCAATGAGGTGTGTTGTTGCAGATCTAATGTACTCTAGTTCTATGTTTCAGCTACTGCGCAGGTTCCCTGTGTTTGATAGAGAAAACAGTTGTGGGTCAGCGGTAGCTGCTGGGCAAAATGTTGTTTTGACCGTAACGTAAAGTTTGTTTAACGAATAGAGAAATGAAAATAAAGAACAAGTCAAGACTAATTCTGACACACAAACTGACTTTGTATTTTGACCCTGACATATAATCCTGTTTCTTTTCTTTTCTTTTCTTTGCTTTTGGGAGGGGAGAGGTTGATAGTGAACAACAGATCAAGATAATATTGTTCATACACTTTCATTAACACGTGGGAAAAAAGACACAATAGTTTCCTCGCAGCAAAGGAAAACTTCATGTCATATCTGTAAGTTACTTTATTTTCCTGATAAGTGTAGTAAAAGAAATTGTAAGGAAAGGTTTTGTAATTTAACTCTCTGCTGTGGGGGCAGCAAAAGCACTGCCAGGGGTGGTTTCGGTTTTTGCCTCTGCTGATGGTCAGCAAATTTGGTTCCGTTTTAATATGTGAAGGCAAATAGAAAGAGAGCATACGAGAAAGAGAGAGAAAGCGAGAGACTTTTCTAATTGTGAAGTGAAAACAGAGACAGTAACTTTCCTGTGAGAACCCCCCAGCACAACACTGTGGTGTTTTTTTTGTTGTCGAAAAGGCCCATACGCAATCCTGACCACAGAAAATCCAACTATGGATATGGAAACTGCACATGTGTGTGTTTGTGTGTGCAAGTGTACTGATTTCGTAAGTTGCTATTCAACTTCTCTCTGGTACATTATTTTTAGTAAGGAAAATATGCAACCATTTATGAAATTCTTACATTCCACCGTATGACACATTATAGCAGCTCGCTGAGTAATGCTGATGTCACTTCCTCTGATGAAAGGTGGAAAAGCAGAGGTCCTGATTTCCTTCCACCACATGTTGATACAATATATCAGCAGTCAAATACATACAGTACAGTATGTTAATTGTCCATACAGACAAACTAAAATATAATTATTCCATTACACACACAAAACTATGCACTCTAGCACTATATTCAGCAATACAAAGTGATCAGATGACTGGTTTTGGGCAAGACTAAGCTTTCTTAAAGAAATCTGGAAACTTTTGAGTAATTTGTTGTGTGGTTGTAGCTAATGGTTTGCTTATGCTTAAACAAGTGTTAGTTTCATTAAGGAACAGACGACATGGGTTTTTGCCCTGCAGGAACATCTGACCTTCTGCAAACTGAACATGTAGGCTATGTCATACTAAATAGCTAAATGCTACATTTCTCATTTTCTCTGTTTCATGTTGACTTTCCGATCTCTGTCACTCCCCCACAGAAACAGTTCCCATATTTCTTTACTATCATACCCACTGCCATTTCTCACTTGTCATTCCCCATGAGTAATGACATTTGAATTACTGAAGCACGTACTTACAAAATGTCATAAAGTTAGATTATGTTATATTGTAACATTAAATGTGGTGGGAGAAGTCAAATTTATGCATATTGCAATATCACAAACAAGGTCTCAGTTGGCTTTACAGACCTGCAACATTAAAGCTTCCTGACTGGAAAAGAAAATCCCCCAAAAAACCTCAGAACAGGAGGGGAAAACATGGAAGAAACCTCAGAAGAGGAACGTTAAAGAGAGATTCTCCCCCTCCCAGCAGGAGCCATACTGTAGGTGTTGAAGTTAGATAACATGAAAAGGTGTGCCAGAAGATGAATATGTAACACAAAACCTCCTAGTACTTATTGTAAGTACAGTACATGAGTAAATCTACTCAATAACTTTTCATATCTTGACATTGCTTGACAGAATAAATATAAATGTTAATTAATAATAAACTTTTCAGTGTTTCTTGTTGTAGTTTTGTGCAACCAAAAAAGCATTACAATATAGCAAGAACAAAAAGAACATAAGCATAACATATATTACACAAGAGCAAACACTGTATATGTAAATATTTACCATTAACAGTACTGACACGTTATTATTGTTGTAGGTGTTTCTCAGACATCAAAGCCAGTGAGGTTAATTGTTTAGAGTTTGTTTTTTTGTTATGTTATTCTGCATGGGTGAAACATGATGTTGCTCAATCTAAAGAATTACAGGCAAAACGTTTTTTACTATTGATCCTTTACTCTCGATTTTATTTAACAATACATTTATTATTTTTGGGATAGTTACAATTACATTACATGACAATAGCATTTACTTTAGGGGTGCGAGGCTAGGGACTGATGAAGTTTTTGCCATTTTGGTCCAAATTGTAGGATCTACCACAACATCACAACAACTCATTTGTTTCAGTTTAAACACAGAGAAGAATGACATTTTCCAGCCTGGGGATGAAAGTGTTTAAAGCTCAGAGTTTGAAAGTATCATTTGTCAGGTTTCACATAAACAAACTTAACTTTTATTTAAATATGGAACATATATTATATATAACATATTTCATAATTTAAAGGAACGCTATTTTCTCAGTGGGATTCAACACCATTTAAAAGTCAATAAAAGATTGTATTTATTTATTTGATATATTATGTAGGAGACAGAATCCCAGGAAAGCTGCTGGACCGGATGCTGTCTCCCCATCCAGCTTGAAGCACTGCGCTGACCAGCTGTCTCCAGTGTTCACAGACATTTTTAACACCTCACTGGAGACATGTCACGTGCCAGCCTGCTTCAAGACCTCAACCATAATCCCTGTCCCCAAGAAGCCAAGGACCACAGGACTTAATGACTTCAGACCCGTCGCCCTGACCTCTGTGGTTATGAAGTCCTTTGAGCGCCTTGTGCTTTCACACCTCAAAGCCATCACCGACCCCCTTCTGGACCCCCTGCAGTTTGCCTACAGAGCCAATAGGTCTGTAGATGATGCAGTCAATTTGGCCCTCCACTACATCCTCCGGCACCTGGACTCCGCAGGAACCTACGCCAGGATCCTGTTTGTGGATTTCAGCTCTGCCTTCAACACCATCATCCCAGCTCTGCTTCAGGAGAAGCTCTCCCAGCTAGGCGTGCCTGACTCCACCTGCAGGTGGATCACTGACTTCCTGTCTGACAGGAAGCAGCATGTGAAGCTGGGGAAACACGTCTCCGACTCACAGACCATCAGCACCGGATCGCCCCAGGGCTGTGTTCTTTCTCCTCTGCTCTTCTCCCTGTACACCAACAGCTGCACCTCCAGTCACCAGTCCGTCAAGCTTCTGAAGTTTGCGGACGACACCTCCCTCGTCGGACTCATCTCTGATGGAGACGAGTCCGCCTACAGGTGGGAGGCTGACCACCTAGTGACCTGGTGCAACCAAAACAATCTAGAGCTCAACGCTCTAAAGATAGTGGAGATGGTTGTGGACTTCAGAAAGAACCCAGCCCCACCTGCCCCCATCACCCTCTGTGGCTCCACAATTGACACTGTGGAGTCTTTCCGCTTTCTGGGAACTACCATCTCCCAGGACCTCAAGTGGGAGATGAACATCAGCTCCCTCGTCAAGAAAGCACAACAGAGGATGTACTTCCTGCGGCAGCTGAAGAAATTCAACCTGCCAAAGACAATGATAGTGCATTTCTACACAGCCATCATTGAGTCCATCCTCACATCGTCCATCACCATCTGGTACGCTGCTGCCACTGCCAAGGACAAGGGCAGGCTGCAGCATGTCATTCGGTCAGCTGAGAAGGTGATTGGCTGCAATCTGCCGCCGCTCCAGGACCTATACGCCACCAGGACTCTGAAGCGTGTTGGAAAGATTGTGGCTGACTCCTCCCACCCCAGACACAAGCTCTTTGAGCCACTCCCCTTTGGCAGGAGGATGAGGTCCATCAGGACCAAAACCTCACGCCACATAAACAGTTTTTTCCCCTCCGCCACTAGCCTTCTAAACAAGGCCCGGAAACCACCCTGACTCTTTCCAAACTACACCTCTGGCTCCTCATGCCACTGTACCTACTCTGCTGTAGCGTTCCTTTTTACTACTGTTTAACTTATTTTACTATTTATTTAAATTTATTTTATTGTTATTAATACATACTGTGTGTATATGTTTATACTTATATTGTTTATATTCTTTTTATTCTTTTTATCCTTTTTATATTTGAATGTGTGACATGCTCCAACAACACTATGACAAATTCCTCGTATGTGCAACGTACTTGGCAATAAAGCCCTTTCTGATTCTTTCTGATTCTGATTCTGATTATTTACTTGGAGAGGACTTTCGTAATGTCAAGAGCCCTTTATTAAACCACATACAAGAATATTGCAATCACTGCATGTTGCTCAATGATTTCCCGCTTTACAGCAGCATTGCAACATTGGTTCCTGAAAACAATACATCATAATACTATAAATACAACAATGTAGTAGTAGGCCTATACAGTGTTATTTTTTAACCGTAACCCTAACTGTTTTGCAGGTAGTCTGATGATTACGGTCAACTTTGACATGTTTACCTTATCAGTCCACAGTCAACTTATAGCCTAAACCTATTTCTGAACCTTTGCCGGTGACAGCCACTTCCCGTCTTATGTATGTCTTTATATACAGTAACTGTGCACTTCCCTTTCAATAACAACCTCAAACATTCCCTTGACAGTTCTCTCTTTGCAAACTGCACGGATTTGATCAGCTGATCGTGTTTTGCTGTGCAAGGAGCAAACTTGAGTGTAATTACCATAAATCCCAGTGTAAACTCTCCTGTAGGAGGCCGGGGTTGTACAGATCACCTGATGGAGGGAAAGCCTACACCAGTAATTACAACAGTTGCACTGTAACACTGGTGATCAATTTGTGATCAAATAATGAAACCCAAAGTAAAATTGCTGCATCAGCTCTGCTCACCTTGAAGAAACCTATAGACTCGAGATATATTTATTCATCTTTGCATTTACAGCTTAAATCTGATCAGCTCACTGCATGTTGCCTGACACTGACCCAACATTACTGATTAACAAGAAGAGTCTACAGCCATGCTAGAAGCTCATCAAACTAATTAGCACTAAGTACAGCTTAGGCTGGAATGTTTAAGTATTTGAGAATTAAAATGTTGTCCTGCTTGTTGGCACTACAGGAAAAGTCAGGGAATCACCAAAGTCATTAGAATTCATCCTCCTGGGACCTTAAATATCAGTATCAAATTCCATGGCAATCATCTAACAGTTGTTGAGATATTTTGGTCTGGACCAAAGTGTTGGACCGACAGACAGACCCACATTGTTATGAGCCATGCGTGTTATATTACACCAGAGTGTGATAAGAATTATTCTACAACTTCTTCGTGACTTCTATATCTTCACTATGATTTCCACAGTACCTTAAGGAGATGTTGTTATCTGTGTAAAATGTATATTTAGAGATAGAAACAAAGAGGATTATAAACTCTTTCTCATAGAGATTGATTTATAGTGGAGGGACACATTATCTTCTTGACCTGGGCTGGGCTACTTTTTAAGCTTGCTATCAGTTGGAAGGTTTTTGTCATTGTCACTATTCTCATTGATCGTTCTTTGCCACTATTCCCTTCTTGCAAAAATTGAAGGTGTTACACTTGAGGACATTGATCTGTTGCTAAAACAGCCTCCAATCTTCTTTGAAGGCTTTCCACATGATTTTGGATCCTGTTTACAGGGATTTCTTCCCATTCAGCCACATATTGCAGCCTGTTCTCATGAAACATTGTTCAAAAGCTACGAAAAGTTAAGCACTATAATTTGTAAGCATTCCACGTTTTGTTGTTGTTGCTGTATTCACTACATTGACGGCCGCTGTATAAGAACGTGGCTGACCGCATAGGGAGGTGGTTGAGGTGGATGGGTGGGTGTTAACATACAGGACTTTCAAGCCAGAGGGTGGAGTTTGCTTCCTGGAGGAAACTAAAGCCTTTCACCCAGGAAATGCATGTTCCCTAGGAATGTTTTAATCCAAACCACAATCTTTTTCCTAATCTTAACTAGTCATTTTGGTGCCTAATCCTTACTTTTCGTCAAAACAACCGGCAGCTCGCGGTGCTTTGTACCCCTAAAAGTCACCTATTTTCGGGTAACTGAACCACCAACTGCTAGCAACTGCTGCTCGGCGTCATGGAGCTGGTAGCCAGCCAGCGTCACATCTCCTAATTTCGTAGGATATCATATGTTTTGGTGTGTATACATTTTCGTACTATATCATACGGACCCGTTCATGAGAATGCGTTGCATATTGATGTCTGGCTGATGTTGGCTGATAGAGCCTGTCGTTACAATTCACCTGAAATGTGTTGGACTGGGTTTTGAACAGTGCTCTGTGCAGGTGAAGGCCAGTCAAGTTCGTGCTCACCTAACAATTTCTTTATGGCCCTCACTCTGCACATTGGTGGTATCAAGTTCAAATTCATACGCATTCATACAAACTGTAAAAATGGAAACGCAATCTGCTTACACAGGAAATTCCCCCAAAAATCACTGGAGAAATTTCTAGAAATGATTGCTTATTAATTAAAATGACAGGAATAAAATAGCATCCGATATGTAAGTGTGACTTTATGCAACACCAAAGTGCTTGTTTTCCATTATAGCAATGTTACCGGGTGGTAAATCTATTCAGATTTAATTTTTCACTTAGGTTTGGCATAGTGGTTAAGTTTTTTAACTTTAAATGCATATGTTCTCTGTTGTTTTCTTTTAAGTGTAACATTGTTTAAGTCTAGGTAAAATATGAAACAGATTGGTAGTGGACCGCTACAGTCTCACTTGTTACGGAAGACTTTGGTCACAAGGTAGCAGCATCGAGTGATATCGAGTGATATTATTGTTATTCCGCCAAGTGCATCATCGTCTTTCTTCATCGTCTTTCTTCCTGTTCACGGGCGAACAACCTAGAGATTTGCAGAGTGGACCGTGTGACCCCATCGTGTCAAGTAGTTGTAAATACACACATATCTTGTTAAATATCCCTGTACAAATGTGTAAAAGACATTATCTGTCAATATGTTAACAGGATGGTTTGGATTTAGGCACAACTGGAATCCATGTCCTGAACGTTTGGGCGCCAGTCGTCGACCACTGTGTTCTCAATTGCATGGGCGCTAATGTTAGCGTGCATAAAGCCACACTGTACTTTGTTACTAGAGATGTGGTACAGGTTTTGCATTCATTTTAACTCTGTTGAAAAGGCAAACTTAGTATATCAGTGCGTGACTAAGTGATTATTTTGACTATTCTTTTCATTTAAATATACAGTGTGTTAAGTAGTGCAATTTCCGGGAAGTTCCACATGGGTTTGGTGAAACTTGTTGAAATGTAATGCCTCATTTCCAATATATGGTACGACTCGACTCACTTTCTTGGTACCAAGTACTACTCCCTCAGTGTAGGCGGGATTCCAAGCTGATTGTCATAACATTGCCGCGTTTAACTGCCATTCTAGTATCGTCTTCCTCGGAACGGTGTTAAACTGTGTGCAACGGCTTTAAAATGTGTTTTCTTTTGTTTGGTGGGTGTGTTTCTCGTTTATTGGCTGTGTCACAGGTGATACCCAATCAGCAGAGACGTGTATGTAAACTCGTGGTAATAAAAAGGCAGAGCGCTTGCGCACACAACAGGGTGTTCACAAACGATTTGCTATGTTTTGTTGGGGCTTAACGTGGCCAGGTATAAGCCAGGTGTGTGTGTGTGTGTGTGTGTGTGTGTGTGTGTGTGTGTGTGTGTGTGTGGACTGCTTACCTTACGTTGCAATTAAAATGAAGGCTGAGTTCCAAAATATGTGTGGTTAAAGCAAGGGCACCAAAAGTAGGGGATGGAACGTAGGGAAGGGGCCTTTGCTGCCCTCCTCCCCCAACACACACAATTTGCCCTGGCATGATTTGGCGCTGCAGCTGGTGTGATCCCATCACAAGACGGTGTCTATTTTTTAAGTGTTATTTCTTTTAAGCCATTTTGGTTTTAAAAACTGCAACAACAAAAAACGGTAAGCACATGAGCTGTTCTTCAAAAGAACTCAGTAGCTTATGCACTCTGATAAAATGACCTGTTGCAATTGTGGTCAATGATAAATTGACCTAAAAAAGCCAAAAACCCAGATATAGCTAATTGTGTCCTGTGTGGCATCTAATTCCACGGGCTACATGAACATAATGAAACCACTCTCCCTATGTTCCCCTTTCCCTCACCTTTACTGTCTCCCCCTCTCTCACACACATTATGTGGGGAATTCCCTTGCATCTATCATCATCAAGGCCGTACCATGATAAGATTGCAGTCTGATCGGCTGTTGGCTAGTTTTTTTAATGTCTTGGGATACCTGTAGCTCCTTTTCTCTCTCTCTCTCTCTCACACGCACGCACGCACACACACACACACACACACACACACACACACACACACACACACACCATAAGCCTACTACACGCTACACTACAATGGGGGATTCTCATATGTTTTTGCACAACCGCAAAATTTACATTCTGGCACGTGGTTGTGCCAGAATTTCATCAGGTAGGCCTATTGAAACCTGGAGGAGTGACGCTGTGAGCTTTCTTTAGCTTGATGATGAAATATACTCTTGTCAAATGCCTCACCCTATCCCATTACATCTCACACATACATGCACGCACACATACACACACCTGTTTCTCTTCTACATTTAGGCCTACTTGCCAAAAATACTTTTCCAATAAGGGAATCAAGTCCACCTTCACATTATGTTTTTATTATGTCCATTGTGCCACTTTTGTCAGGCAAAACCCAGATATAGCTAATTGTGTCCTGTGTGGCATCTAATTCCACGGGCTACATGAACATAATGAAACCACTCTCCCTATGTTCCCTTTTTCCTCACCTTTACTGTCTCCCCTCTCTCACACACATGATGTAGGGAATTTCCTTGCATCTATCATCATCAAGGCCGTACCTGTAGCTCCTTCTCTCTCTCTCTCTCTCTCTCTCTCTCTCTCTCTCTCTCTCTCTCTCTCTCTCGCTCTCTCTCTCTCACCCACACACACACACCACAGGGGCTGGTAGATGGTGTTTTAAGCCCCCAACGTCTCCTTCCAGGCAGCACTGCTACCGTTGACTTCAAAGCACCTAACCCTAACCTTAACCATAACCATAACCATAACCATAACCATAAGCCTAATCCCAGAGACGTAGGGGGCTTAAAACACACAACCTGGCACGTAGTTGTGCCACAATTACATCAGGTAGGCCAATATAAACCTGGAGGAGTGACGCTGTGAGCTTTGATGATGAAATATACTCTTGACAAATGTCCCACCCTATCCCATTGCATCCCACACATACATGTACTTGCCAAAAATACTTTTCCAATAAGGGAATCAAGTCCACCTTCACATTATGTTTTTATTATCTCCATTGTGCCACTTTTGTCAGGCGTGTGAAGTTCAAAGTGAAGAGGCCGAGCTTTTGACTCTCTCGGAATAGTGAGGCTGGTGGATGCGCATTTTCTCTCCCTTTCGTTTTCCACCGCACAGCATTTTGCGCAATCGCAGGGAGAGCCGTGGAAAGTCTTGCGTCTCGTTTTCTCAACTCGCATTCATGCAGCGGAGGCGAGAGGGAAATCCATGACTTCCGCGTTTTTCCTCCGTGTCTGAAACTGTGTGTATAGTAGGCTACTGCATACTATAAAAAGCCATCATGGTGCTCACAGACGCGACATTCACATTAAGACGCGGACTGGGCTGTGTGATATTAAGAGGACTATCTTTGTGGAGGTAAACCCCCAAACACCTGGAGCTTTACAACTTCTAAAGCCTTTTGTTCACTGAGTCTAAAAACTGGACGGTTTGAACAGTCTCCCTGAAGCTCAGGCATCCTGCCGATTGATGGGACATCAAGATAAAGAAATGGACATTGAGTCTCTTCAGAACAGCGGCCGCCGCCGTGGAAGCTGCCTGGACGTTTTTCTCGTCGGTTCAATCATTTGTCTGTTCGTGACAGTGGCAGCTGTGGCTGCTGGCGGACTTATGGTTGTGATGGAGCTGCGGTCCGAGCTGCAGTCCAAACTCCCGCGTACGCATGGTGAGTTTGAAAAGTCGAAGCTGTCAGGAGACCCAGCATACAAGGTAAACAAATGACTCCTGTTATTACAATCTGAACAATCACCTTTTTCCTCTCCTATTTACAGTTTGACCCATCCGTCCTCTGCACATTTTAATCATCCATGTATTTTCGATTTTGTCAACAGATGGAGAATTTTGCCTATTTGCAAGCCATCTCAAGTAAGTCCGCTTTTATTTAAAGCAGCCACATAACATACATGTTTAGTGACAGATTCACAAAATTATGCAAACTGTTTGAGTATGGAGATGAGAATGGTGTCTTCCTTTAGAGCCATAATGTAGAACTTTTATTCTCTCCATAGACAGTGTAATTTCCAAATTTTAAAGATCCTTCATTTGCATCACTAAAATGACATGAAAAAGATTTAGTTATTTTTAGCTGTCCTTAATCATGTCAGACTTACGGCCAGACAATGCCAGAACGGAATGTAACTATCAAGCCTGTTGTTGCTCTGTGTATACATCATCTAAATTAGATGTGTTTGTCTTCTCCTGCAGGTGAGTTGAAGAACTCCACCATGCCCTGGGCTCCAGTCCACTACGCTACCAGGGAGTCGGTAGGAAGCAACTTCTTGTTTGATGCAAAGCAGCATTGGCTGAAGGCCGAACAGGAGGGGACCTACTTCATATACATTGAGCTCAACCTCACCTGCATCTACGACTGCAACGCAGGCATCGTCAGCGTGAATGTGGGCGATAAGCTCACCTGCGAGGTGGAGCTTCCGGCTGTGGCAGATTCAAAACCTGTGAGCAGGAAGTGCTGGACAGTGAGCCAGCTCAATGGACAGAAACTGTTCACTCAGATGATTGTACCAAAGGGACTGCAGGACTGGAAACTGGAGCTGAGCAGCTCAAAATTTGGGATGTTCCTTGTGGACTAATATGGACATTGTACATCTGTCATCATGATGCAGATCCACCCCATGACCTTTGGGCCGTAACTAAAGAACAACACTCGTTTTTGTTTACTTAAAGTCCAAGTAGGTGAAAATGGGCAGGCACGTGCCATTTTCAAAGCTATGACCAGATTTCTTGCAAACTAAGACAATGAAGCTTATCAGGATTTTAAGGTGGAATCTAAAGAGAAGTTGCATTTATGATGATGCAAACAGCGTATGAAAAAGACTGGACACTCACCTCATTCTGCATACGTGTAAATATGTTATTTTGTATATGATGTATTTATTTGGAACTATTTATATAAATATTTTATACACCTTTATTTTGATGTAGATATCACTACATTCATGTTCATGTGCAATATGTTGCAAGTTGAATTAGCCTACATTGACTTTATAGCTCAGTTTTCATTTCATAAATGGCTGAGGGCATATAGTTTAGGCTTACAAAAATGTGTCTGCTGTGTTCTGCTCCAAAACCCCAACAAGCTCCTCAGAGACCTCATTAAGATCTAGTGTAGTTAAAGTGAAGTCATTTAATCTCTTCAGTGATGAGTAACACTCTGCACTTTTACAGAAACAAGGTCCCATAAAAATGATCCGTCTGTAATCAAAACATAACCAGAATGACTAAAATATCTTTAATATGTGGACTCATGAATGGAGAAAATGTTTTGTTTTTGAAAGATATGTACTGTAAGTCCTATGGACAAACTACACATTGGTAAATGTATTTTATTGTTATCCATATTAAACTTGGAAATGGTGAACACTGAGATCATTTTGGTGTGAGTGGCAAATGACGAGTGTGAAAGTGATTGTGACAAAGTTACAAGTTGGACGTATGAAAGGTTTAGGTCAGGGAAAGTTCCTTGCTGTTACGCAACCCATACCGGGAACTGGATGTACATCACTTCCTGTTTATTTACCAAACAGTGTGGTTTGGAAAAAAAATCTCTATGTGGGCCAGCAAACAAACACAATTACACCTCCTGTGTGATATAACCCCAAGTGAAAAGAACATTACCTGCTGTTATGATGTATGAGTTACGGCTTTAATTTAGTCAGTGCACACACGAAGCAGAAGGAATGCTCAAATATCTAAGACGAAATGCTGAATGAGATTTGAAAAAGTCTAGCTTGTACTCCGCACTATAGCACTTTCACAGACTGACTATGCTCCGATAGATAGGCTGCATCAATGCATTGACCAAATAAATGGTTGGACGAAACAGAATTTTCTATTAAATAAAGACTAAACTGAGATCATTGTCTTTGGTGCTAAAGAAGAAAGGCTAAAAGTGGACGTTCATCTTGAAAAAAACATCCGAAATATTGGCGTTATTAGGGATTCTGATCTCAATTTTAACAGCCAAATCAAGTCAATAACAAAGTCAGCCTATTATCACCTTAAGTATGTAGTGAAACGTACATACATATCTAAACAGGATTTAGAAAAACAAATTCATGCCTTCATCTCAGGTTAGTGATAAAGGAAAAGTTGCAGTATGTAAAGATACAAGCTTTAAAGTGGGGTTAATCTAAACCCAAATGTGCTATTATGTGTTAGAATGTGTTAGAAAAGATCATTGAACATCATTCAACATTGAAGTGTTCTCCATGAGTGTGAACAACTGTGAGTCACTCTCCTGTTAAAAATCCCAGTCAGCATCCTGTTCACAGATATACAGCGCTTGTTAAGAAAATAACTTTTGGTTGAGTATGAAGAAGAGAGTCAAATAAGCTAATAGCTTTCAGTTAAACCAGAAGTAATACAAAGTGATTAGATATTTTTGCTGAATATTTGTCAGTAATGAGGTCATGTTATTTTGGTGAATGTTTCTGTCACACAGCTTAAAAGAGTCACTGTGCTGGCAGCTCAACAGCAAAGCTGTGAAAACCACTTCCTCATTTTAGAGACACACATTGCATTTTAAATATCTTGACTTTTTTTATTTATTTTTTTAGATTCATACTAGTTCATAGATTACGTTCTAATCTGACAAATCTAATTCTGCTGTAAATATGTTTAATTCATCTCTAATATCTTTCTAATAAAATCTCGTTTGTTGTTCTTTCACATACTGTAACTAAGACAAATAGACTACGTCATATTTTTTCAAGTGACATACACAAGGGGGTCCCTGGTATATTCTCTGTGTTAAGGGGTCCTTGGCTGAAAAAAGATTGAGAACCTTTGGGTTAGACTACTGTAATGGTATTTTCTCAGGTCTCTCCAAGGAAGCACAAAGGCAGCTTCAGCTCATTCAGAGTGCCGCTGCTTATGTTCTCACAAAGACTAAGGAAGCTGAACACATCACACCAATTCTCACGCAGGTCTCTGCAATGGTGACCAGTCACTTCTAGCATTGACTTTAGGTTACTGCTGGGTGTCTATAAATCATTTAATGGTTTAGGGCCTAAATACATTTATGACCTACTTCATCATATGAACCCTCCAACTTCTTTGGTCATGTGGGACGTAGTCAGAACAAAACATGATGAAGCTGCAATTAGTTTATAATCCCATCTACTGTTTGAACAAACTGACAGAATATCTCAGATTTGCACCAACTGTAGCTACTTTTAAGACCAGGCTAAAGACTTATGTATATTGCTGACTTTGATTTGAAATTGCACTCTCTGCTAGATTTGCACTAAAACGTGTACATTTGCCTTATATCTATCTTGTCTTTTTTTCTTTCTATAGGTTACTCTTTTATTCTACTTACCTGTGTCTTTTTAAATGTCATTATGTAAAGCACCTTGAGTTGCCTCGGTGTATGAAAAGTGCTATATAAATAAACTTGCCTTGCCTTCAAAAAGCTCTTAAAAACTCCACTGAGCAGCAAACAGCAGAGAGACACGGTTGATGATTAGCTGGTGAACATAATGGAATATTTAGCAGCTAAAGTGCCATATATTTTCGTCATGTGTTTGGTAGAGACCAAACACAGAGTGAATTGGCCCTATTGCAATTATATACATCATGGACACAAGCACAAATACATGATATTGTTCCATAAATGCTGGATGTGTAAAAAAGCAACTGTTTGCAAACACGTTTGCTATATGTACTTAAAAGGTGATAATATGTTATTGTTGTGTTAGTAACTTGTTTCCACTGCCCACAAGTTGTAGTAAAATAACAATCTATTTTTGACCTCTAGTAGCGCTACAGAATCGTTTTTTTTTTTTTTTTCATTATTATTGGGCCCTTGTTTTGTTTGTATTGTGCACATGCACACAGGTGATGTGATTCACATTCAAAAATGGTTTCCCACTATTCAACTGATCTACAAGTGGTGGTAACGCACCAAGAAATGCAACAATGCACTGAAGACTAAAACTAGTAAACATGTAAAGAAACAATGGACGACTGAAAATACGTAAAAAAATCAGCTTTGCGAATGTTTTATGAGGAAGCAAATGCAGCCAACACTATGCTTTTTGGTGAGTAACACTGAATGTAAACATAACTTTTGTACACTTAAAGGACAATTCCACCGCAAAATGAACCTAGGGGTTAATAACAGATGTGTACCCACTCGATCAACCCACTCGAGCTTGAAAGAAGCTAGCGCGGACCACTGATTAGCTTACAACGCTAGTATTCAGGACACAGGGAAAGTAAAAACAAATTGCTGTTTTGTACCACTAAAAATGCTCAAAATATCACCAAACTTCAACGGTAGCATAATGAAGGTCCCTAAATGTTAACCGAAGCATTGAGAACTTTGTAAGTGTACAGACAGTATATTGAAATTGAAGATTATAAAGACACTCGCGTTCATGTTTACATGCCGCCACCGTCTTGAAAACCAGTCATGACTTACAGCTGGCAATGCAAACTAAAATCAAAAGCAATTTGCTCAATGTATCTGAAATAATCGCACCGATGTAAAACATAACTTGTCTAGTGTACTTACTCGGTGGATAACTGTCCATCTGGTCCCTCCGGTCTGGGTCGCCGTCTCCAATCTATTTTCGGGACATGGAAACAAGTTTCAAGTACAGCCCTGTTTATCAGAGAGGGGAAATCTTCAGACTGTACAAAACACTGTGTCGCGACGCAACAGGTCCCACTCCGTGCAACACAGACACTCCTGTTCGGTGGCCATAGCTTCACAATGTCCGCAGGTACACCACTAGTTTCCCGAAGTATGAGGCTGTGTTGCGGCATTGACTACCGGTAGCTCTCTCTCTCTCGTAGCCCTTTCACGGAGCTCCCGCAGCTCTTTGTTCAATAAACTGTCTGTACACTTACAATGTTCTCAATGCTTCGGTTAACATGTAGGGACCCTCATTATGCTACTGTTGAAGTTTGGTGATATTTTGAGCCTTTTTAGTGTTATAAATAGCGATTTGTTTTTACTTTCCCTGTGCCCCGAATACTAGCATTGTGCATTGTCAGCTAATCAGCGGTCCGCGCTAGCTTCTTTCAAGCTACAAACACATTCAGTTAGCATGAAAACATGTCCCAGAGAACGACAGAGTGGGTACACATCTGATATTTTATGTTACGTTTTGCACGGAATTGTCCTTTAAAAGAAACACCATAATGCACCTCTAAAGGTGCATTTACAAAGGTAAAGGTGCATAAAACATTTGCAAAGCCAATTTCTAAAGTATTTATAAAATCATGCATGTAAACGTGCTGGTTTTCTTTCTTCTTCTTGTTGGCATTGTTGTTGCTGGCTCCGTTGTTGGCATTGAGCTGGAGTCACTCACAGCAACTGCAGAGAAACGGACCATGAGTAGGATGCTGGTGATCATGGACAATGACCACCACCCACTACACAGCACGTTCATTAAACAGAGAAGCATGTTCAGTGGCAGACTTCTGTCACTGTCATGCTCAACAGACAGGTTGAGGAGGTCCTTTGTCCCCAGGGCCATCCAACTCTTCAATACTACACAAAGGGGGAGGGGAGAAATTGACTTTTCAGCATGAGCCCGTCTCTCTCAGCCCCTACCATTATATCACTTTGTCTGCTGTACACCTGACTGTCTTATAGGCTATATTAGCCCTCCTACACAATCTGGACTGTGGTCATATCTTATAACTTATTCCCTGTTATACACTCACCTTGAAGATTATTAGGAACACCCTACTAATAGCGTGTTTGACCCCCTTTCACCTTCAGAACTGCCTTAATTCTTCGTGGCACTGATTCAACAAGGTGCTGGAAGCATTCTCTAGAAATGTTGGCCCATATTGATAGGATAGCATCTTGCAGTTGATGGAGACTTGTGGGATGCACATCCAGGGCACGAAGCTCCCGTTCCACCACATCCCAAAGATGTTCTATTGGGTTGATATCTGGTGACTGTGGGGGCCATTTTAGTACGGTGAACTCATTGTCATGTTCAAGAAACCAATTTGAAATGATTTGAGCTTTGTGACATGGTGCATTATACTGCTGGAAGTAGCCATCAGAGGATGGGTACATGGTGGTCATAAAGGGATGGACATGGTCAGAAACAATGCTCAGGTAGGCTGTGGCATTTAAACGATGCCCAATTGGTACTAAGGGGCCTAAAGTGTGCCAAGAAAACATCCCCCACACCATTACACCACCACCACCAGCCTGCCCAGTGGTAACAAGGCATGATGGATCCATGTTCTCATTCTGTTTACGCCAAATTCTGACTCTACCATCTGAATGTCTCAACAGAAATCGAGACTCATCAGACCAGGCAACATTTTTCCAGTCTTGAAAGGTCCAATTTTGGTGAGCTGTGCAAATTGTAGCCTCATTTTCCTATTTTTAGTGGAGATGAGTGGTACCCGGTGGGGTCTTCTGCTGGTGTAGCCCATCCGCCTCAAGGTTGTGTGTGTTGTGGCTTCACAAATGCTTGGCTGCATACCTCGGTTGTAACGAGTGGTCATTTGAGTCAAAGTTGATCTTCTATCAGCTTGAATTAGTCGGCCCATTCTCCTCTGACCTCAAGCATCAACAAGGCGTTTTCGCCCACAGGACTGCCACATACTGGATGTTTTTCTTTTTTCAGACCATTCTTTGTAAACCCTAGAAATGGTTGTGCACGGAAATCCCAGTAACTGAGCAGATTGGAAAATACTCAAACCAGCCCATCTGGCACCAACAACCATGCCACGCTCAAAGTTGCTTAGATCACCTTTCTTTCCCATTCTGACATTCAGTTTGGAGTTCAGGAGATTGTCTAGACCTGGACCACACCCCTAAATGCATTGAAGCAACTTCCAAGTGATTGGTTAATTAGATAATTGCATTAACGAAAAATTGAACAGGTGTTCCTAATAATCTTCAAGGTGAGTGTAGATTGTTCTGTTAAGGGACCGTTCGGTATTTATGGAATGGACCACCGGAGGAAAATAGGGGCGGGTCATGTCTTTTTATATTTTGCTGAGGGGAGGGTCATCCAACATTTTTTAGTCTGCAATAAAGGTTTCCTAAATGCCATGTTTATAAATGTGATGTCAGCTTACTAATTGATTGTGGGTTTTGTGTAGATTTGGACTTGTACACATTTATTCCACTTTGTTTAAACAGCAAAGTGGAGAGGCCTCGTTCACCTATTTGGAGCTGGCTGGTGAATGTGACGCTCGTATCGGCCTTGCTGGATACACCGTGACTCTGTTTGTGGATCTACTGATCGCTGTGGATTACTTTTTTTTCGTGTCATTGGATTACGGCAAAATGCGGATCTTTTTTCTTAACTTGTCTTAATGTTTTATGGTGTGACTGCGCTTGGTTTCTGCGTTTGGAGAGGCATCTCAACAGACTGTAGGTCCAACACTGATTGTTCACTGTTACATTTTAGTTGAATTTAAGAGTCTGTCTATTGTGTTCCAAAACAGCTGTGCCGCGATTGGATTTCATAAGGGCGAATTGTTAAATTGTTACAATGTAACTTAAAAACTTTAAAAATAAACATATTATATTTATACATTATAGCTGTAAAAAACAAGTGGCATCTGTACTTCTTTGTTAAGTGCAAACTTGCATGTGATGGGAGGGTCATTCCTTTTTTTCAAATCGTTTTGGAGGGTCATAGAAAAATTATTACTGACAAGGGGAGGGTCACGTCTTTTTAGGTTAGAGGCCACAAAACTCCTCCGGTGGCCCCTTAATTAAATAACGAACAGTCCCTAATATTTAATAATAAGCTATTGCACTGTTCAATTCCTGCACTGTTCACTTTTGCACTACTACCATTGCACACACTCTACCATAGCACCTTATTATGGTCATTGCATCACATGGTCAGTCCATACCAGACCTTTGTAATCACTTCACAAATGTTTAACTATTTAAATTTCTGTGAGTGATTTTATGTGTGATATATGTGTGTATGTGTGTTTGTTGTGTTAAGTTTGTCTAAGCTACTGGATGCCTAAAATTTCCCTTGGGATGAATAAAGTATCTATCTATCTATCTATCTATCTATCTATCTATCTATCTATCTATCTATCTATCTATCTAGCTATCTTTTTCCCATTTCTTTGTTGACGCATTACTGCCACCTGTTGATCAGTGGATAGTGTGAAACCATCGGTAGGACTGTGTGACATGCACTCAACAGTGCACCCCATCTACACCCAACAGTTATATACTTTTATGAAATGAATATAGTATGTGATGTATTCTAAATATTAATCCATAAAGTAACTAATACCTACAGTTGTTAAATGAATGTAATGGAGTAGAAAGTACGGTCGGAGTAGAGGTATAAAGTGGCACAAGATAGAAACAAAAAGTAAAAGTAAAGCATAAGTAACTCAAAATTATACTTAAGTACAGCACTTGAACAAATACACTTGATATATTCCAACACTGTAATTGACATGAGGTGTCTTCTTGTGCAAAGCTTTCATGCTCAAGCTGCAAGAGTATTATCCTGTTGTGTGTTTGTTTCACTTAGATACAAAGATGTTTATCTGCATCTCAGCAGGAAATGACCCAAATGTCTCTGTTGCATCTGAGGTCAGTCTTTCCACTCACACACATATGGTTACCTGACTGTGTACCTGTCTACATGGTTTCCTCTGTCTTCACTATATTCTCATTGTTGTGCTTTGCTTTTTGTGCTTTTTTCCCACTCTAATTCCCTGGCAGAATTCCCTCATTGTTTGCCGACCTCTCCTTTACTTAACTTTTCTGTACCTCAGTATGTCTTTTTTCTCATATGACACTGCTGCAATGTCTGCAAAACGTTCCCCAGTACACTGCGAGAAGAGCTGAGTCAGTCACACCAACCTCAGCACCTCAGCAACCCTTCCCCTCCATCCTCTCCGTGGTGCATCCTTACTCAACCACATCCTGCTCTTCACACACACACACACACACAGAGGCGTTGGTGTATCTTGTGTATCGATAAATCTGCAGCTGTGGTTTGTGTCAGTGTGCTTAAGCTATCCAAGTTGGTTCCATTGTTTGACATGTGTTTGCACAGTTTGTAATGTGAGCAGAATAGAAATCTGTTCACATTGTATTACAGATAATCTATTTAATACATTTTTTTGTTGATTGTTTTATCTGTCAGTATGACCTTTTCAGGAACTGATGCCACCTCACATTTTTGTTTGATAAGAAAGTATTTTATTCACACAATAATCTATACAACAAATTATCAAGTAGGATTATATCTGAATATCAGATACTTTTTATGATATCACAACCATTTGTGGCTTATTCATAAGGGATTCAAATACATCCATTGAGTACAGTATAATTTAGATTATATATATTGTTAGACATATATACAATTCACCACAATATATGGTGTAGCACAGAGACATTTAATGATGCAAGTATCAAACGCCAAACGCAAGTTGCGTTGTGGGCGGATCTCGGGCGCTGTTGCTATTATAACGGCGGGATAAATTACTTTTGCGCCCGACGCAAATCTAAAATGGGTTGGTCTGAAGTAGCTACATTACTCATAGGTGTGGTTTGGGCGTAACGTGCAATAAACCAATCAGAGCGTTATCTCACATTCCCTTTAAAAGCAGGCGCGCTTGTTTCATGGCGGATTGCTATTATAATGGCGGATTTGCTAGGCGAATGCTCTTAATACAGCCATGGGCGCACACCAGGAGCAGTTCACAGCCGAGGAGACCGACGTTTGCTATAGATTTTTCATTTTGACAAAATGTAAATAAAGAAATGTCACAAAAAAAAATACTTTCCGATGTTTTGGCCTCACTCTTACTGAATCACGAGGTTATGAATGCATGGTGATATTTTTGCAATGTAGTCTAACATTAGACCGAGATTACCTCACTACTAGACGATGCAGCTCTTCTGTCTTCCTCTCCCGTGCTGTTAATGGGGCATTTGGGTTAAGTGGCATCGGCACATGCAGTTCAACATCACATCTCCTTAAGTCCTCTAATATTTCCTCATTTATGTCATCAACACATCCATGATTCATAGAAATGTTGTGTAAAACAAGGTCATATTTTTCCTTGTATTTATGTATGTTTTGCAAAAATGGGAACTGCTGGGTCCGTGAGATGAGAGAAGCAAAGTGTATGCGCGGCGTGCAAACTCTACATTACGACCAAGTATGCGCACTTAAAATAGCATCTGAATAAGCGCCACTGACTTTAGACTAGGTTTTTCCTGGTCTGTGGCAGAATTGTTTTCTGAGCCCCCGGGAGCGCAAGTTCATTCCCTAATTTACCGACGTGAGTCTGTGGAGGGAAAAGTCCGCTATTCGTCAGGTGCAAAATAGGAATGATACATGCGTCGGTGTACAAAGTCTATTACAAAGGTATTATTGCTGCATATTGCCTGGAAATATCATAAAGGCTCCCATGAGGTTTTCAGCAGGTCCTTGACGAATCTTATCTATATTCTTCAATGTGACAAAAATTTTATCTCCGCTCCGCAGGTGGAAGATCCCAGCCAGGAAACTGTTCCACAGATCTTCCCCACCTGAAGCCTTTGCAGTCGAAGGTTTCTGGGTCCGGCAGCGGAAACTAAAGGAAACATGCCCCATATGTCAGAAAGCAAACTTACCACAACACAAAAACGACAGCACCGACTTCAATTTGCCTTTAAAGCTACAAATTGGTTAAAGCCATGTAAGCACTGGTAAGCACATGTGCTTCGACAAAGGAAAGAAGGAGTGGTACACTGACTAACCTTTTTGATTTCATAAGTTCTATAGATTCATCATAGGCAGTGGTGTCTTTCATGACCATGTGCTGGATAAGCAAACACTCTTCTGCGGCATCTAATGTCACTTTGGAGTAGAGGTAGTAGTAACCATCCTTCTCAACCAACAACCGGCCATTTTCGTAACCCATTTTGTAGGTGATGGTTTCGCCATTTTTATGTTCCCACTGTACCACATTGTTCGGCCCTTTAGGATTGTTGGAGCCTGGGATCAAGATGAGAAAGAAGAAAATAAAGGAGAATAGTTTAAAATTAATCATTAAGATCATATACAATGTTTTGGTTTGTGTGTTGAGAGGGTTCTAACCTATCAGTTGAGCAAAGGGTCTCTGTTGGACCTGTTCCAGATGTGGTCGCACTGTGGGAATCTCATTGGACTCTGTTCAAGAAGGAAGGGTCAGACCATCAAACCAATCAACGTAAATGTGTGAGGTTTTGCACGTGCAATATCTCAATCTCATATTTGTGGCCCATCATAATCAGGTATGATTACAGAGACAGCGAGAGTAACTCCTTACCATTAGGTCCAACTTGACTCATTATGGTGCCACCCTGAAACAGAAAAAAGCTGAAAACTCCCACACACACAGCAGCACGACAGTGACTCTACAGCGGCCACGGATATGTGAACTGGACACCCACACTTACCTGCTGACCAGATGTTTGGGAATTGGACATGTTCTGGCAGAGAGGATGAGACTTACAGAGGGAAAATTCCTGCAGTGAGAGGAAGAAAAAAGGGGGTGAAAAATACAGAATGATCATATGGGTGAGTAACAAAATCTGTGTGTGCTTGCCAGCAAGATGTCAATAGTTCAAAAATTATTTTATTTGGTCATAAAGGTATTTGAATGCCTCAGTTTTCATGTGATATAAACATTAAAACAAAATAATGTAACAAAATGTTACATGCCAACTTCCTGTCTTTTTAGCTACTGAGAAATACAGTGGTGGTAAAGGTTTAAACTGTAGTGAATATTACATAACATTTAAAGTGTACAATATAATTGAGGCAGATGTGTAATAAACAGCATTATGAAACTTTCTTTAAAAAGTGAAGTTATATTGTGGGTTTGCTCTTGAGAGAGAAAAGAAAGGGAAGTAAAACTATAGAGAAAGAGTCCATTTGACACATTTGTCATCATGGTCCTGTAACTTAAAGAGCAAATAACAACCCACGAACAAATGTGTTCAGCTGTCCACTAATGTCTGTGGCTGGTTATGACGTAGAGGAAAATGGGGAAATTCTCGAGGATAGGAATTTCCATGTGCTTCAAGCTGTCTCTTCTCCCTTTACTCACGCAGACACACACAGACAAATTCACATGCAGGCATCAGCCTCACCTGCGTTTTTTTGTATAGACTGTAGATAAAACATCCCTCGATAACAAGTCCAAACAGGGCAAGTCCCACCATCAGAAGAAGAAACCTTTGGCCAACTCTCGCCCATCTTGGTTTCTTCCCACTGTGCACAGAGACGTAGTTGGCTTGGCTGTCCACCACAAACACCTGGGGGCATGTACCCACACCGCCCTCTGCCATCCCACCAGATCACACTCCAACTGGGATGTTAGGATTAATGGTAAAATGGCCTGAGGTGGCGAGGAAGGGATACTGAAAGAGACAGGGTCAGGGTTAGGTAAAGCAAAGAAACTGGGAAGAGAAACAAAGAGAGACAAGAAAAAACTAAGAAATAGAAGACAGAAACAGACTGAGAGACAGGCATGAGACACAGAGACATGGCCTTGTCTACTGTGCTTATAATAAGTACATGCAATGCAACCAGCTTCTGGGAAACAAAGTAATTTCTACATAACCTGACTACTGCAAGCATACAAGAAGAGACAGTTTCAACACGCTCAAAAAATAAATAAATAAATGACGTCCTATTGTTATTTGTTCAAGGTAGTTCAGAAAGAGATTACCTTCGATTTAAATGTGCACCAGATGTTTCCCCACAGCTCAGCCAACCATCCAGCCGCACAGGTCAATTTTCACACGCTCCTCTGAAACTCCTTAGGGATATTACCAAAAATGTTCTTAAACAATTAAACTGAAATAACAATAAAATCAATTTCAGATATGTCACTGTGTATCATGACTTCTCTAAATGTCTCACTTTCTGAGAAGAAGAAAAAAAAAAACACCACAAGTATAGATCTATGTGCTCCTTCACCACTTGCGTTTGCTCGCCTGCTGTCAACTATCCCTAATATTGCTTTACAAGCAAGCTCATGTAAGGAGGAAATGAAGTTGACACGGGGAAGAGAGAGAGAGAGAGAGAGAGAGTGTGAGTGTGAGTGTGTGTGCGTGTGCGTGGGACACTCCCTACAAATATAGGCTAGTTGTCGTCCCTCAGCTGACACTTCCTTTTCTCTGTCATGTTCTATTAAAACACTTTTGGTTTGTTTGTCTCAGTGTCTGTATCCATTTGTTTTTGTGTCAGTTTCTGTACTGTTGTCGTTTTGTCCAGCTGAACCATGCATTTGGCACATTTTTAACCCTATTGAACCGTGCAGTGTGCAATGTTAAACAACAGTAGAGCTGGTGGTGAGGCTGAGTACCCTCAACACCAGGGTCGTTGATAAATTCACACCCGCACTTTTGACCGCTACTGCTGCCACAGCCTTGCACTATATCACCCTCAGTCTCATTCAGCTACACTTTAATGCAGCAGAGTGTCACACTACCCTAAGCTGACATTTACAAAGCCACTTCCCAGACATTCAAGCTACTGCTTTCTCACATATTTGTAAATGTCTCAGATGATGCTTTGAGCAACATGTTTTTTTTGGGGGGGACTCCTAGTCGTTAGCTTATTTCAGCCTGCAGTGATTGAAGATGACTAATGTCATCAGTTTCATTGAGTTTCATCTCAAGTGCAAGCCCTCATGTAGCTTTCTTTTTTACTGTTTGTTTAAGAGTTGCTTCACTTTTTATTCTTGTTTTTTTCACCCTCACCTTTTTTTCTGTGCAACATGCTTTTGCCTGCTTTGTTATGCTTGCAACATCCCACCAACGTCATGCCACCTTTCGTATATATGGAGACAGCTTAACAGAAGTACAGAAATGTGGGGAATCTGTGTTGGTTATAGATTTTTTTTCTTTCTTTTTTCTTCTTTTCTTCTACTTCAACCAAGTATTTTGAGAAATACTTTCATTTCCCTCTCTTTATTAAACATATCTTTTTCACTTGTGGTGTTTCAATGTGGAATATTGATATATTCTACTTCTATTTGATATCTTCTATTTCTCTGCCGTTTAAATGCTGTGTAAAATGAAGACCCAATGAAGTATTTGAATTACGAAAAGAGATGAGTCACACTTTGTTCAGTGTGAAACTCAATTTGTTGTGGGAGGGGATAGTTTGACATGACAGACTCCACATGTTGAAACTACAATTAATACACTTTGACTTACTTACTACCCACACACTATAACACACACACACACACACACACACACACACACACACACACACACACAAATGCATGCTGTGTTCATTGGAGATAAAGACTCAGGGAGGACAGGCGGAAGTCTACAATCCTGGTGGGCCACTGTGGTTAAATGAAGTTATTCAGAGAAAAGGAAATGGACCTAGACATGTGTGAAACCCCTAAAGCAACTGTATAACTGAATACAAACAGCCAATTTAAAAAGCTTACTTACTGTATTGTGTGAACAGTTAGCTTCATTTAATATTTTATGTGGCGTTTTCTTTTATCGTGCTGCAAATGTTCCACCAAAACAAGTTCTTTCCCGAAACTATTTTGCAGAGCCAGCGTCGCTATGTCCGGAGCTTAGTGCTGCCCAAGACGATCGTGATTGCTTTACTGTAAAGAGATGCAAACAACCCAGGGCGTTTTTTTCTCCTATCCTGGAAAATATGTTGGGTAGAACCAGATAGGTCTATCCACAAAGAGACCCAAAAGTATTACAATGAGATACAAAATGACTAAAAATAGATGCAAAAATGTTGTCTCATAATCCGTCAATGGGTGTGTCCAAAAGAGAAGGTCCTCCCGTGAAAAACAACCTCATAGGTAGTTTGTACAAGCAGCAATTACGACCCATATTTACATTTTATTGTTAGGTGGCCATAGTGATTATGACTTATAATTATGACTCCATAACCACACTTTTGCACAATTGCACAGTAAAATCTCCAGTCTGTCTGCAGCACCAGCAGGAGAGAGTTTCACCTGGCAACCCAAAAGTTGTTCTTATTACATATAAATATCTGAAAAAATAGTAAAATATGATGATGATTTCATTTAAATAAAATAAAATAAATACAAATATATTGAAATAAAGCCATTAGTTACAACATATAACTCCGTTATAAAGTTGTACCATAATGTTTGTCACTGCAGAGACATTCACTGTCTCACAAAAGTGGTTCATACCCACAGACTGCTGGTCACACCATACAGTAGCTTTAACGGTTAACCTCAGCCCTGATTGGAGGAGGTTTGCTACTCTTCCTCCTCTGATTGGTCTACAGCATCGTCCGCCTCCATCCAATCACAGCATCGCAAAGTTCTTCTGCGGAAGAGAGATGCGAAGGAGATGGCTGAACTTAGATAGCCCTGTGTTTAGGAATATCTTCACCATGGATCTTCTCCGTAGGAAAGAGGGATGCGGAGGACGACTGCTTGTCCTTGCAGTAGTGTTTGGGTGGTGTTTAGGGTCTGTGAGCTGTTTCGGACAGAACCTAGACAGCGAGTTCACGTTTCTGCTACAAGCCGGAAGATCCGAGTGTTTCTTTCAAACAGCAATAAAGAATGGTACGATGGAGGTCGAATATCAGGTAACTGTGTGTGTATGTGCTCTGCAAACATAATCACTTAGTGTGTTCACATTTACATGCTGTATGTTAAAGGCTTATACAAGGAATATGATGTTAATGGCTACAGTTACTACCAGTTGTTCCTTTAGCTAGCTGATATGCTGGTAGTATATTATACATACTCTATGCTGGGCATATATTTTATTAAGTCAGCATTGAACTGGCGCTGTAAGCTACAGTAATGGCAGCACCTCCATTAATATTGTGGGAGTTAACGTGACCAGTCTAACAACCACGTACTGTAGCTCACATTTGACAAAAAACACTGTGAAAAACATCCATAACGTCAAATCAAACTTCATTTATCCAGCACCTTTTTGTGCAATATTGCAATAAGAGAAGTACTTGCCGAAATAAATGACCACAAGTGCCTCTTCACTAATAAAGATCAGTGATAACTAAATACTATACAGGAAATGAGATAATACACACAGTTTATAGGTTTGAATGAGTCACTATGTAAATGATAGGATGTACACGAATGTCTAAGAGGTCCAGATGTGGTCATCCTGAAGGGAGGTCCTGGTCCAGTGTTGGTTGAACAGAAAAGAGCCTAGAAAGGGCAAAACCCCATACAGTGTCTGTTGTCTGAGGCACTAGTTTTAGCTATTTAAAGGTCAACAGCAGAAGTCAGTTCATACTGTTGATTTACAGGAGTCCCACTCATCAGAGTTGATTTAACACTTTGAGTGGTTTTGAGCAGCTACCATATAGCCACAGGCGCTCTGTGTGCACAGTGAAATCTCCACTCTACAGCTGTAGCTAACAATTATTTTTATTATCCATTGATCTGTATTAGATAGTATTTTTTTTTTTTTAGAAAATAATGAAAATGTGTCCATCACAATGTCCCAGATCACAGGGTCATGTCTTCAGATTGCTTGTTTTGCCAAAATAACCATCCAAATATATTCACTTTACTTTTTCACAGAGGTTGAAGAAACTGAGCAAATACTCCCATTAGAGATGCTGGAACTAGTGAATTTTGGGCATTTTTTTTAATTGATTGACTGATCGTTTCAGCTTTCCAACTGTCCAACAATATATAAATCATGTAAAAAAAAAACAACAACACTTATTTACACAGGAATACCTCTTATAATGTAAAGTTTTATTAGTCAGCAGTGTGTTTGTTTAGTGGGCGAGTCTCAATCTTAGAGATGACAATACACGCTCTCTTGAAAGGCACACCTGATCTCTCTTGGAATTGTTTGTCTTGTGGCATCCTGGTGGCCTAGTGGTTAAGATGCACACCACATTACTGCAACATCCTGGAGACCTTTTACTGCATGTCATACCCCTGTCTCTCTTCACATACAGTATTTCCTGTCTGTATCTCTAATGTAACTATCTCACAAAGACAAACTGACAAAAATAATTTTCCAAAGAAAATGGTTGACTTCAGAATACCATTCCCTTGTTGCTCTGTGTGTGTGTGTGTGTGTGTGTGTGTGTGTGTGTGTGTGTGTGTGTGTGTGTGTGTGTGTGTGTGTGTGTGTGTGTGTGTGTGTGTGTGTGTGTGTGTGTATTTGTGTGTGCACATCCAGGTGATAGCGGGTGCTGGTATGGACGTAGACTTCACCATCATCTCTCCAGAAGGCATCCGGCTCATCTTTGAGTCTCGGCGCTCTGACGGAGTCCACGTGTGAGTGATGCCTCACGTTGGCGTGAATCCTTGATCATATTTCATATTACTTAGCCAGCGATTGTTGGATCTGTCTGTTAATCTTTGACTTTATTTCCTGTTACCCCAGGGTGGAGCCTACGGTGGAGGGAGACTATGAAATCTGCTTTGACAACAGCTTCAGTCACTTCTCAGAGAAGATGGTGTTCTTCGAGATCATCATCGAGGGTCAAGGAGGAGATGTGGGTGGAGATGAAGAGTGGCCGGGAATAGAGGAGCCTGATGGAAGCCTCCTGGAGTACAAGCTGGAGGACATCCGGGTGAGATGTTTGTTTAGGGTTTTTTAGAAATGAATTCAAAAAAGGAAATCTAGTTCACTATGCAGCTGACCTCTAAGGTAAACAGTGACCAGCTGTTTTATGAAATGATGTAGCTTCTTTTCTCTGACCTAGGACTGGTCGATATGGCCAAAATTTTCTATCCTGATATAGATCATTTCATATCTCGATAACGATATATATCACGATATAGCATTTTTTTAGTAATTCAATAAATAAATAGCCTATATGAAATAACTGCATGGTAAAGCATAATTTGGGCTACTTATAATTAAATCATTGACAAATGAAGAGTAGTAGCTGCAGTAGTAATTTTATTGAGAACTTAAGTGCAAAATTAACATAAGGATAAAGATCAGAACGCAAAACGTTGTCCAAATGACGTGAATATTGGCAACGCATGTCGGCTGCTGGTTTTTTGACATTGCGATAGAAACGATATAGAAAAACATATAGACAGACATTTGCAATATATATAATTATTTCGCCTGGTCGTACTCTTGTCTTCACTTGGAACAAATTGAGCTTGGGGCTGAGCGCCACAGACGGGCTGGGGAAGTGGGAAAGTATTGAAAGACGCAGTCTTAGTTTTGGTCTTTTTGTGGGATCTGCTGACAATATGTATACCAGAAGACTCCTGTTAACGGCTAACACCAGCTGGAAAAATTGGCTACTCCTGCAGGTCAAACTAGGTAGACCAAACCACAGTGATGGTTGCATGATCTAATATTATGATTTGCCAGCTGACTGACTGACATTTATCAAAACCAGCACAGAAAATCTAGACAGGAAAGTTGTAGCAGTCAGCCGTTAACTGTTGTTTAGCAAAATCTGATTCTGTGTACTTTTGAGACCATCTTCTCTGTCTCTTGCTTCCACTTCTCTCTCATAACAGCCACCACTTTTTTTAAATCCCTAAAATTGTTCTCATTATTTCCTCAGGAGTCCATGGACTCTCTGCACAGACGCTTGGAGCGCAGCCGTCAGATGCAGACAGTGTTGCGGGCTTTTGAGGCACGGGATCGAAACCTTCTGGAAGACAACCTGTGGAGGGTCTCATTCTGGTCCTGTGCCTGTGTACTGGTGATGCTGTGTGTGGCCCTTACCCAGGTAAATGGAGCACTGACATACCACACAGCACGATATATACTATATATTTGAATCTGTCACACAGTTTGGATCACATAGCCAACATCTTACTATCTGTGTTTTTTCTTCTGCATTCCCAGGTTTACACTGTCCGTAAACTGTTCGACGATAAGCGGAGGGTCTACACATAGAGGGATTATTTTGCAGTTATAAAAGACAGCCTATGAAGGAGAACAATCCAATACAAGATGTTTGGCTGGTTACCATTCAGACTATGCTCCACTATGTTCCATTTAGTCTCCATGAATACCAGCATTCAACATCAGTGTTACTGGATCTTTTTTACTTTGAAAATGTTGTTTTAGATCAGTTTGTGAGCAATAATTAAATATTATTAGATCATGAAGGGTAGCCAGGTGAGGAAGTTCAAGTTGGTTACTTCTATTTATTTGTTTGCCTTTCAAATCTTACCACAAACCAATGAGGAAATACATTTTAAAAGGCACTGCCTACATAGACCGAACAATAAATGTTGTAGTATAACTGCTGTCCTATGTTTCTGAAACTAGTGAGAAGTTTTAGGGTTTTTTCTTGAAAGGTGAAATTATACCTACCAAAGGTAAGAGGTCGGTAATGTGACACAACTCAAAAACTGATCCACAGAACTCCTATTCAGCTGGTTTACAAGGGATGACGATGTGCAATAGTGTTGTTGGCGTATTTGTTCTTCCTACGGTTTAAGGTCTTTCCATTATATTAGTGATCCGTCCATCTGACCAGGTGTTTCCTTGGTTACAGTTGTGTTGATGGTTAGTTCTTTTGAGATGTTACTGATTTCTTTTCACGTGCCAGTTAAAGTCCATGCTGACGTGTTGACAAATAAGAATGTAGAATAAGAAAGAGGGATGATTTGCAGTGATTGCCAGTAATGTACTGTAATGTGTCAGTACTCTTCCAGACAAACATGTAGTTTGTAGTGTATGTGTATGTCAGTTCATGTATCAGGATAATTCAGTGTGAACATACTGATTGTTTGATGTGTGTTGTGTGTTACTGGCTTCTGTTCGGTCTTCTAGATTATCAAACTTGTTTCTTTTTTCAGATGTATGTTTGAGTCAACACAATGTGACATTTTGATTCTGATCAGACAGACTTTTTTTTTATAAGAACGGGCTTTCATTACATATTCAATAGAATACGTAAAAATCAGGTTTACATGAGATTCATTGATATTATTAAATGCATTTTTTACACAGAATACTTGGTCTAGTCTGATGTAAGTTGTCTTTGACTATTAAAAGACGTAGAATGTTCTTTTTTAAAGTTCTGTGATAACTTGCACATTGTGCATGTAAATCATGATTGAATGACTGCATATGCTGTCATTTGGCACATCTTGAAACCACAAGAAACCATATTTATTTGATCATTTTTGCATCTTTTATACAAGATTGTTTCACATAACCCTGCTTGTCAATGTGCAGTACTTTTCCCCAAAGCCACTTTGAGCAAACAATCAGGAGTCTGAGACCAAATGTGTATAGACACACTTTATTTCTGCTGATGTAGTGCCCCCTAACGTCTGACCTTAAAAGCTTATAAAAACAATTTCAAAAACAACTTTGACATATCTGACAATAAGTTGAAGTTGTTATAAAGGTTAAATACCATGTATATTTGATAAAATAGTTGAAAAATCAACATGAATTAACTGCACTTGTCAGTGAGTAGCAATATCTAAAACATTTGTTGAAAATACCAAATTACTAGATTGAGGCATTTCTGCTGTATCATGCAATGTAAAGTGACATAGGTTGTTGCCAGAGGGGCTTATGATTTAAATGTATAAGTTATGGTATACACTAACAGATTTTACATTATACAGTATCTAGCAATATAAGAAAAACATGTAGCAGGAGTGTACATTACTTCATTCGTTATGCTTTTTGCCAAATTTGTTTCAAGATACATCTCTGTTTTAATTTGGCACACAGAGATTTTTCTTCCATTTCCTAGTTCACTCGTCCACCCTCAGATTTGGCAGACATTTCAAGTGAGGAATTATAAGACTAAGTATTTCAGAAGTTCTTATTCAAACGAGATAATGATCATGATCTACAGGATATATAAATACTAGGAATACAGTGTAAGCTTAATAACGTGTATGTAAAGAGGTTATCAGTTACATCGTGGACAAGCCCAACACAGGATGTCAGCTTTGATCCAGCCACAACCATTGTCATAACTCTGCATCTTTGCCTTTCTTAAATGTCTAATAAAAAACAAAGCACCAACAGTTTCAGATTAACGACATAGGAAACAGCTCTAGACAACATAAACTGAACTTCAAAAGCCAGACTCTTCCATCTTGTGCTAACTGAGCCCACTGCGTGGCTACAGAGTCCAAGTCGGAGTGCTCGACATCTGTTTCCTTCACCATTGGTTGTGACGAGAGGGGACTTGTGGAGGTCGCCTGTGTGAGAATATATTTCTGATCAGTTTCTGATCATAAGTGGATCAGTAGCAGCTGACAGACACAATGGGTAAGGAAAAAAGTGTTAGAAAACAGGAGTAGGATTGCATACCTTTATTCAATTCTGCCCAGCTCTATGAACAGCCCAAAAAGCAATGAGTAACACTGTCTTTACTGTGTGTTGCCACTGGCAACCACAGTTACCATGGGAACCCACAGTTCCATCATAAAGGAAGGGAGGTTATGCCAGGCTGCACATAGAAAAGTGAAACTTTCTTGTTCTGCATGGCTGTCTCCATTTGACTAACATGCAAGTGAAAAGGTCTTGAAAAAGGTCTCTACTCTGTTGTGTGATACTCACTAGCCTGTACACTGACAGTATCATACAGTGACAGGAAGTACACGTTTACTGGTATCTGCATGGTTACTCCACAGCGCTGTAGAGATGGGTCTGGCAATGTGAGACTACTGCAAATGGATGGAAACGGCAGATCAAACGGAAACAAAACAGATAAAGAAAGGCTAGGTGGTGCATGAAAACTTGATAATACTTGAAATAAAGCAAAGAATGTCTAGCAGCAAGAACAAGCACCAGCCACCACACCTTCTATTCCTTTATTCAGTCTATTATTTTACACAACTTCTGAAATAGAGGCCATTTTTCTTGCCTGATTCTTTTTTTTTCATTATGGCTTTTTTTAAGGTGGTAAGTTATTACAAAATAACTTTTGCTCAAGGCACTTGAATACAAATTTCACCACGAATGAGCAGTGGTGGGCGGGAGGTAACTGTCAGGATGTTTCACTGGGCAAGGTCACTCTTCCATCAACTACTGTATAATGATTATTAGTAACACACTAGAAGACACAACACACCCACTGCTGCTGTGCTTTCTCCCAACAAGAGAAACACCAAAAAAAAAACAACTATCTAATACTTGGAATTTCTTTGTAAAAAAGTAATTAGCCAAAAATATTGAAGCATACACATTCCATTGATCAGTCTAATTTTAATAAGCTCATTTCAAGGCTTTGAAAATCTACCAACAACGAAGAGAAAAAAAGACTATCGAAAAGTGCTGCTTCCTTAATGAGGTGCTTAGTGTGTAAGATTACTGACAAAACGTTAGCAAGTATACAACTCACAAAAACATTACTTCTAAATAAGTTTTCTTACCATTATATAAAAGTAATGAATCGTATATTGTTTTAAGACACATTTCATTTTAAATGAAACAAGCACAATTCAAGATGACTTGCTGGTTCATAACCTCTAAGTCAATAACATCATTAGATGTATCCCTTTTCATGACACTGTATGCATATCATCATATTCTTTGTTAAGAAAAAGCTACCTACACATTAAGTCAGAAGTACACACATAATTCTTCTGAAATGCACAGACTGAAACAGCATCAGATTATCAATAACAGTAGGACAAAGTTTGTAGTTATAGGAATGAAAAAAGAAAATTATCTCTGCTCAAGAGAAATATAAAAGTGTAAACGTAAAGGAAGGTGTTTTAATGTGTGTGTGTTTCTAGTCAAGCAGGGAGGGCTCTGAAGGACGTATGACGGTGGGTCGGTTGGGAGCAGCCGGGGGTCTTCTGCTGCAGGAAGAGAGAGGAGGAAGGGGAGGGGGAGGGAGAGAAGAAACATGCAAGGCAAAATATCATCAGTCATGCACCAAAGATTCCCAAAACACCAAAAGCCAGAACATACAGTACAACCTTTCACCAGCAGTCTCAATTATCCCAGCAACTTGCACCAATACCACAAGCCACAAAATGCATCCAATTGTGTGTGTGTGTGTGTGTGTGTGTGATTTTACCTGGGAATCCCGGGCGGCAGTGCAGGAGGCACGCGGGCCGGCCTGGAAGGGACAAGAGGCACAACACCAGAGTTGGGATCGCCTGCGTAGGCTGTTTGGCCCGGCGGCCGAGACGGCACGGGCGGTGCTCCGAAGGCTGGTGAGGGGTTGAGAGGGGGTGGAGGACCCGGAGTGGGCCCCCTCACTGCCGGGGGTCGGCTGGGAGGGGGTGCTGTTGCTGAGGCAGGACGGGATGCCGGTGGAGGACTGAGACAGAGATACAGAATGCTACTGAGTTACATTTCAAGATGAGATGTACCCAATTAAACCTTCAGTTCAATTAAGACTGTTAGTGCCAATTAAACATATTTTTTATATTATTTTATAATATATGTTGATGTCATACAATATATATGTTCTGGTAACATCATCATAATTAGTTCATAAAGAGGTTTTATGCATATTTTTGGTTTGGAGATTATGCAAAAATTATGATTGCAATCAGGATTACATGCTTAAATGCAAGTACATTTTATTTGAGTGGAGTTTGAGTACATATTATTTCATTTATTTGTATCAGGTGGAAATACACTGAAGCTATTTTGGTGTGCATGTGTAAAAATGTGGAGAAATAACGTGATGCTGATGTCTGCGAGCTGTTGACTGTGTAATAATTAATGTGACACAGTTTTTGTGCATCTCCACTATAGCCTGATTTTTAGACCAATAGTGATAGTGATTTCTTTTTTTTACATAAACACATAACATAAACAGCAACTATGTTTAGGAGACATACAAGCAGGAAATTGTACAGTAGAAAAATCAACAGTCAGTGTCCTCTGGTGGCCAAACTATTTAATGGTGACTAAATACCTCAAACCTAGTTCTGCATGTCTGACATTTCTTGTTACTTACACAGATACCAACATAGCTGCAATAAGCTAATATCGGCCGATATATTTGTGTTTAGTCATGTTTGTTACCTTGGGTCCTTGGGAATCCAAGTGTCATCTACTGGTGGAGGCACTGGGGTAGAAATAGTGGTGGTGCTGATGTCTCCTATAAGGACCAGGGCCTCTTTCAAAGCATGATACATCCTCAGCATCTCATCTCTCCTCTGAGCCTGCTCTGCTGACTCCTCCATCAAACTGCCCTGGTCCCCGGCCGAGTACAGGTAGGCCAGCAGCTCAGAGTGGATGAAGTCCTTCGCCTGGAGATGGGAGACAAAAAAGGAAGTTAATACAGCTAGACAGCAAGACTATGCAAGACAGAGTGACCTATGTTACTGATAAATGACTTTCCAACTAATTTCTCATACCTCTCTACAGTATCAAATCAAACTGTATATATATATATATATATATATATATATATATAGTACTTTACATACACAAAAAGGTAGCACAAAGTGCTTTACATAAAAAAGAAGAGGAAAAATAACAGCCATATAACCCCCCCCTCCCACCACCCCCATCCATAAGCAGAGCACTACATGAGTACTTACTAAAAACACATACAAATCAAACAAGAAACAAAAAACAAACATGAAATCAATAAAATCAGAACTTGAGGAAATGTTATCATAGATAGGTCTAGAGTATGACCAATGGAAGAAGAGACAGATAAAGCAGAACACGTACACTGTTGATCATGAGGTGCATGATGGTCTTGGGCATGAGGTCTCTAATGGACTTGTTGACAATGCCGATGTAGGAGTCCACGAGGTTGCGGATGGTCTCCACCTGCCGCTCCAGCTGTGGGTCCATGGACACGGTGTCGCTAGTACTCATCGCGTCTTCGTTCTCAGGCTGGAGGAGACCAAGACAGAGAAGGAGATGTGAGGGATGCAAAAGCAGATTTGTTTTGTTTGTGCGAGTGTCATCCGTTAAAGGAAAACTGTATTTTCTCCCTCAGATTGCTATTGATACTACACAAACACACTATTGTCTGCCAATGTCAGACATCATTTTGGTTATTTCACATGTGAGGACTCATATGAGTTTTTGTCTCTCCACTTCATACTGGTTTGATGTGAAAAATGTGATGTCATACACCTCTGAGCACCAACCTGATGAAGCAATATCTGAATCAGACAGCTGGTGGATTGTTGGGCCACTGTCAATCAAATCTGAACAAAGCACACCCAAACAGTCCTGATGAAGCAGGTTAGCTGAGTTTTTGAGTGTATAAACTTTAAAATTAAATCAAATAATAATGACTGAAGATGTCTTTTGTTAAACTTTGATTGTTGGATTGACTATTTACCTTTATAGAGAAATTCTTCTGATTTTAAGCAGTGTAAGGGGCAGTGGACAGTTCTTGTCCACAGTTATGCAAATACAGTTTAAGGCATTTTTATTACTTTTAGCCTTCCATCCACACTACACAGGTATTTTTGA
This sequence comes from Sander lucioperca, assembly GCF_008315115.2. Classification (NCBI taxonomy): domain Eukaryota; kingdom Metazoa; phylum Chordata; class Actinopteri; order Perciformes; family Percidae; genus Sander; species Sander lucioperca. Next base: position 11,418,547 of record NC_050176.1, read on the forward strand.
TCATGAATGACAGATCTTGTTGGATACACTCTCTTTAGCAAATGACCTGAATATACTGGAAAGTAAACAGTGGATAGCTGTGGCCTGGATATTGGATCCCTAGTGTGCTTCTGGACCAGCAGGGCAGTGAATTAATGAGGTTGTGGAACAAGGTACTGCTAAAAAAAAAAAAAAAAAAAAAAAGAGCATTTGTGCTGTACCTGGTCTTTCTCTGGGTAAACACCAGCTCTGAGAAATGAAGCCTTCCAGCTGTCCACATCCTCCTGAGTGTCACATGCCAGCTCAATCTGACGCAGGTCTTTATACACATTCCTGTAAGACACATTAACCAAAGATTAGAACAGACAAACACCATACACATGATTGTTTTAGAGGATCATATAGCATTCACACCTCTGTTCAGTATTGAAGATGGCAAAGACATGTTTGCTGGACATGAAGCCCTTCTCCACATCTCTCAGCTTCAGGTTGTCAAGAGGCAGCATGTACTTCTTCTCTTTCTCCTGATAAAACACAGTGATGTAATGACAAATATAAAAGAAGGCAGACTATAACAAATAAACCATCAACTCAACTGAGTACAACAAGTATGATTTTACTATACCGTGACACATGATGACTACAGTTTTACTGCAGAGTTATAATAAGAACTCACTAATTATTTTTACCAGATGCTGGAATTTTTGTCTTTGAAAACAAGGCCACTGTCTCTCTATCCCACAGGAATAAGACGAGTAAGCTATACATTTTCGAGCATTTACTGTCCCGTACTGTAAAGAGTCTTACCTCCTCATCTTTGTACCAGGAGAGAGACTCAGCAGTCAGGACAAACCAGTAGTCCTTGGATCCTCCCTTCATGATACTGATGTTGATAGTGAGCCAGCCTCTGCGGATCACCTGCACACATGAGTCCAACAGTTGACTAAACTACAAACCCCACAAGAGGGGTAATATGCACCTTCGGAAAGCAAACACAATACTAAAAACAAATGAAGACAATCGACATATACAGAAAATTGGCATCAAAAACAGCACAACAGCCATGCAAATGCAACAGTATTCTTCATTTAAAAAAGAGAGCACAGTGCAGTCAGATCAACCCATACTGTATGAACTGATATTACACCACAAACGTAGAGATTGAAAATAAGTGATGAAAGACTCCAATGAAAAGTCATCTTCTCTCCATCCTTCTCTCTGTCAGACTGACGGACAAGAAGACAAAGGGAACAGACACAGGGATAATAAGCGGACATATGCAATACCCTGGTCTGGGTGGTGTAACCGCGAATGTATTATATGGTTGAAGAGTCAGCTGTGCCCCAATTTGTCTCAGGGGCAAGCTGTGGTGCTGCATTTAAAATTCCCCTCGGCCTAAATAGCATTTTCTCCAAAGACTATCCATTATGATCAGAGCAGTTTGGGCATTAACAAGCACAATTTTTTTGTGATTTATTTCAGACATCCAATCTACCTTTAAGTAGGTCCTGCTTATACCAATGCAAACATTTCATAGTTAAATAAACCCAATGATTGTCTGCAATATAAGAGTCTGCAGGCTGACTCTATGGGCCCTATCTTGCAGCCGGCGCAGCGCGGCTCAAAGCCCAACGCAAGTGTCTTTGCTATTTTAAGACCGTCCTGTGCCCACGTCGTTTAAATAGCAAACGCACTTGTGCCCATCTTTGCGCCCATGGGCGTGCTGGTCTTACAGGGAGGTATGTTCAGGTGAATTCTTGGCGTATTGCCATCTTGAGGCAGTGGGAAGTGATCGCGCCATTGACCAACAAAAACCTTGTCTAAAGTTAATAGCGCAGCATTTCATTGTTATTTTAACAGCACATTAGTAAAAGGCGCCTAGGCTTATGCACAGTGTGCGCAAACTTTGCTTGTTACACATACACAGGGAAGTGCAGCAGCACACAAACATGAAAAAGATTACAAATAAAAATATTATGGTGCAAATCCGCCATCATAATATCAATGCGCCATGGTACAAATGCGCCTGGCTTTTAAAGGGAATGGGAGATGACACTCTGATTGGTTTATTGCATGTTACGACCAGAACACACCCAGGAATTAGTGAAGACACTAAGTACAACCCTTTTGAACCATGCACCCGGACCCTTTTTTCCGCCGTCAAACTAGCAAAAGTGGATTTGGACACGCCTTAAACGCACCTGCGCCATGCGCTTCACGCCGTGCGCTTAGATCGTTAAAATAGGGCCCTATATGTAAACAGTTTAATGAGGGCTGAAGCTCACAGTCATGTTATAAATTCAAACTTCTGGCTGTCGCTTACTTCGTGACCTACCCACTCAATTTGTTCACACTGCTGTGTAAGAATAAGATACACGGATAACAAGACAGGCTGCTCATGTTCCATCATATCGCACATATGGTCAAAGGAATACAGAATCAAAACAGGCCCTTTCGTTGGGTGAGAAACTTTGAAAGTGGAATGAAAGGCCGCTATCTTGGCACATGGTATCCAGTTCTCATGAATCATGATACATCCATGAGTGTAACTCCTTCACTTCCTTCTTCTTCATCAAGGTGCACAAATCTTGTTTCTCGACATGGCCTGAATGACCGTTGACTCCCCCACCCACCCAAAGAGGGAAGTGGAGGTGCAGAGGGGGTACGGTACTTACAAGAATCTCTCCCTGGGCCATGAAAAGGAGGAACAGAAAAGGAGGAAAGGGAAATAAAGACAAGAGGGGCACAGACAAGAGTGTGTAAATGTGAAGCAACAAAGGGCAACAATGACAGGACAGACGGGCTGAGACAACGACAGAGAGAACAAGAAATAAAAAAAGCAGCAGGAGAAAAGAAAGCAGCTGCAGCAGCAGGTGAGTTACCTGATTGGGCATGACCCTCTTCTTGGTGGCGTTAGCAGTGGTCCTTTGCTGTGCACTGCAGGAGAAAAATTCAATAACAAACTCCGGTATAATATCCAAGCATATTATATATATATTTCTGATAACACTATAACCTAGGGCTACAACTAATGATTATTTTCACTATCTATTATTCATTATGTTCTTACTGTAGTTATTTTGGTTGATAAGATTTCAGAAAATGGTGAAAAGTGCCCATCACAATTTCTTAAAGCCCAAGATGAAGTCTTCAAAACTCCTTATTTTGTCTGATCAATAGTCTAAAACCATTCAATAAAGAAAACAACAAAAAAAAGACATTCAATGTATTGTCACATGACAAAGAAAACCAGAAAACCCACTCAAGTGAGAGGCTGGAACTGGGAAATGTTGTGTTGTGACTTGAATGATTCATTTATTCTCAAAATGGTTGACGATTCATTTTCTGTCCATCGCCCAAACAATTAATTGAGTCATCATTTCAGCTATTAACAAACCAAACAGTACACTTTATCCGATAATGTATTGCCTTCATGTTTGTTCTGCACCCAAAGTCACAGATGCAGAATGGTAGTTACACAAAATAATCTAATTGTTAAGATTTTGTACTTAGAAAAACAGTCCCTTGTAGGCTGAGTACAAACTATTAAAAAAAAAATCAATATTTTATGTTTAAGTCCCTATTTTTCAGTAGCGCTAGTCTAAGTTAGTAGGAAATCTCAGGATTCAACAACATATGTCTGAAAAAACAGAACTATCCCTTTAAAATGACTAGTAACTAGTGCAGCTATACATATATGTCAACAGATAAATAAAAAATTGCAGTACAGAAATGCCAATGTAAATAACATAGGCAAATATAAAATTCTCGTATGGGCTGGGCTGTAGTAATGTTCATCAACTTTTTTTTGCCTTTGTATAAATAATAAAAATGTTTAATTTCTTACCAGTACTACAAAACATTTTGACAATTTCAGAGGGAAAGCATAATGCTATTCACATTGATTGATCAATCCCTAAGCATTGACTGACTGGATGTTAAAGGTGCAGTAGGTAAGCCTTATAAAACTAACTTTCTGTCATATTTGCTGAAACTGACCCTATGTTCGACTAGAACTACATGAAGCAGGTAATTAAAAACAAATCTGGCTCCTCTGGCACCACCTACAGCCTGTAGTGCGATTTGCAAAAATCCACAGCTCCCTGTTTAGATGCACCAATAAGGGCCGGGGGGGTGTCTAACTACATGTCAATCACTGCTCATGCACACGCATTCATTCTCTCTTGTAGGGGGAGGGGCTTATGAGACCGTTTTGGGCTTTAGCAGAAAGGGGGGAGGGACTGAGAAGTTGTTGATGTAAAATTTTTTGGCTAAGTCCTGGTTCTTCCCAATCCTACCTACAGCACCTTTAAAAAGAATAAGGTAGCACATGATTATTATTGTCCTTATTGATTGATTTATCAATTAATCTGCAGATTATACAAAACATATTTGAAATTAGTGACAATATCCATCGCTATGTACCAGAACCCAAGTTGAAATACTGAAATTGCAAAATATACAGGCAAAAATCCAAAACGCAATGATTTAGAAAAGAAAAGCATTAAATCCTCACATTTGAGAAGATGAAACCAACAAATCCTTGCTTGAAAAAATGTAATAATGATGAACAGAATTTCAAAATAGTTGCAGATTTATAGCTTCAGAAAAGTTTGAAGACAGCCCTCCATCTCTGATCTTAATGGAACTCATGAATAAGTATCATAAAAAAGTATCTTACTTGGCAAATCCAATGAAGTCCTCATGATTAGTGTTGATGTAGGAGAGCTCAATATCAATCAACAGCAACACCTGAGGGCCAAAACATTTCATGTTATGTACACAAAGAAGGGAGACTGTACACATGTACAGGTGGGCTGTATCTTTCTCACACACACACACACACACACACACACACACACACACACACACACACACACACACACACACACACACACACACACACCTGGTCTTTGGTCTTGCTGTCTCTCTCTCTGACGTAGGTGGTGACTATTCTCTCCGTCTCTTCTCTCAGTCGAGGGTACGATCCCAGCTGTAGACCCACACACACAAAAAACACACGCACTACTGCAGGCACCGTAATTATAGGATACACACACCCCTGTGTTGGCTCACACTGCGAACACTGTGTATCCACATAAGCAGCTACACCCAACAACAGACAGTAAATATACAGAAGCAAATTTGACACATTAAGACTGAGGAGGCATGCACTAATGAGCTCCATATCAGCTTGAGATTTCTTGTCAGCTACAGATGTTTTGATAGCAAGTGTAGGGAAACTGTGAGCTTTAGCAAAATATAGTCACCTCAAGCTGATAGCGAGTCTCAACAAATCAGGGAGGATGTGGGAAAAAGAGATCAGGTTAAAGTCAAGAAAGAGATGAAAATTGAGTGGGGTCTGGTGGAGTCGTGTCGGGGGTTACATTATTGGTGTCAATGGTGGAGAAAGGGTGTATCACAGGCGAAATACAATAAAATCTCCTTTGACAAGACAGGGTGGAAAACAGCGACAGTTGTGCCATTTCTAAGCAGCCTTTCTTAGCGTGAGAGCGGGGATCTGATTTGATAAGTGAGGCAGGGTGAGGGGTTGTTACGTTAATTGCCAATCACAGGGCTGATGGGGTAAGTGGGCTGGTAGGGGTCCAGGATCAGAATGGGAAAGGGCTATTTTAGATTTGTCATTAAAGAAGGAACCACGGGGTAAGGTGGTACTGTAAGCCTTCAAGCAGCAGTGAGGGGGAACGATCAACAACAATAGACAAGTGACAAGTTAGTTGATTACATTTTTGTGATTTTCTTTTCCTTTCTTTGACCGCTCTCTATCACTCTTTGTTTTTTCCCCTTTCACTCTCTCTCTGTATTCATCACTTTTAAATCGGCCCCTCCACTGTTCCTGTTTACCTTTTCAGTGCACTTCCTGATCAGGGCGGCAAGCTCAGTGACAACGAGGTCGACGCATTTCAGACAGGGGTCTTTCAGCTTAATGATCTGCTTTTTCACTATGGCCTCAAACGCCAGGTCTGGGGTGAACAGGCCTGTCCTGTGGTGAGGCATTTATGTCAGGTGAAAGGAGGAGGCGGTGTAGCATGGGCCATGATGAGGAAAAAGGGAACGGTGGCATAAACATGAAAGCCCATGTCGGATAGAATAGTTTGGGGGGGAAAGAAAGAGTTTCAAAAAGGAAAAGAATGATAAAGATTGAGGAATATGAGAAAAAAACAGGTATTTAGTTAGTTCTGCTTCATGTACAGAACAGAAACAAGCTCCAGGTTCTGAGAAGTATTCATTGCAATACCAGCTTCATATTCATGTGTATGTCAGAGTCACTCAGCCCACAGCTTTTTAGCCATGGGTGGCAATGTCAGTCGGTCCACCACTTTGGTCCAGACCTCAACAACTTTTGGATAGATTGCTATGAAATGTTGTTGAAACATTCATGTTTCCCAGACGATGAATCCTAATCACTCCCTTAAATTTCCTCTAGCGCCACCATCTGGTCAACATTTTAACTTTAACTAACTAACTTACTAATCAGTCCCTCCAGAAAAACGCGATTATGCAATCGCATAATTCAATGCATAATCAGCCAAAGTCCTCATATTTATGCGGGGGCCGCATTTTTTCAAATATGCCGCACTTTTGCCGCATAAACTGCCGATTTCCGCGCAAAATATGCGGGGCTTGCATGATTTCATAATCCCCGCATTTTCGTTTCAAACAAGTCACATATTAGCAGAAAGTTGAAAAATGTTGCATTTACTTCATACAAGAGCAGCCATTTTCCCCTGTTGCCATGGGAACGTTATGAAGTGACGTTATGAAGTGACGTTATGAAGTGACGTTATGAAGTGACGTTATGAAGTGACGTTATGAAGTGACGTTATGAAGTGACGTTATGAAGTGACGTAATTACGCGACGTGAACATCATCGAAAAGCTGTTTTTGCAAGTTCCCGCAATTTTTGCAAGTTCCCGCAATTTTTGCAAGTTCCCGCAATTTCATCGCATTAAAATTGCATAAATATCCCGCATATTCCATCGCATTTTTTAAGAAAACGTGCCGCATAATCAAGGATTTTTGCCCACAACAATCACAAAAAAACTCTTTTCTGGAAGGACTGACTAATAGTAGCAAATGTCAACATGCTTACGCTCTAAACTAAGATGGTGAACATGGTTAACACGATTCCTGCTAAACATTGACATGTTAGCATGCGACCGTTAGCATTTAGCTCAAATCACCAATGTGCTGAAATACAGCCTCACAGAGCCGCTAGCATTGGCTGTAGAGTCTTATGTCTTGTTTCAGCTGTAGCCTAAAACCAAACCTGCAGCTTGTTTTGAAAAGGACCTATATAGGAACATGTTACAGCACGTCGGTTTCTAACCACACAGCCTCTCAGAGACACCAATTCAGTGCACTGCAGTACAGCCAGGACATTCAAATATATCCACTGACATTCATGCAAGGGAACTTCAAAGCGGACTGTAAAAACTGAGGCCTCCTTTGAATTCATCCACTTTATTTTTCAACCCAAGGTACCGAAATTATGTCCCAAAACACATAGCTAAAAAGAACTAAAACGGCTGCTTTTTTAAAACAGTTTGGCACCAAAATGGCTCCTGGCAGCTTTAAAGCTGGCTGGTCTCTGTGGTGTGTATGTACGGGTGTGGCAGCCAGGCAGGAGACCATGCAGTGATACCTTATTGGTGCACTGTCTGACTGTGTTGATGAGCTCCTGGATGACCAGGTCGATGCATTTCAGACAGGGCTCTTTCAGCTTAATGATCTGCTTTTTCACTATGGCCTCAAACGCCAGGTCTGGGGTGAACAGGCCTGTCCTGAAGGACATACAGACAAGACAGACATGGAGACGTGGAGAAGGGGGTAGATAGACACAGGAAGAGTGTGAGACAGGCACACGGATGGAGGAAAACACAAAGAGACACACTGAGGAAGACCAAATGAGAAGTAGTGGAATAAAAACTGGAGTAAAAGACAGCCATGAGGCTAACAAGCAGCCAGGAAGGCTAAATAAAAACTGCTCACAAATGAAAGAAAACAAAGTCAGACAGAAGAGACAGCACACTTAATGTAGATGTGAAAAACAAGAGACACTGACACTTGAAGACAGAGGAGAGTGTAGGTCCTTATAAAGCTGAATGGACACAAACAAACAGGGAAAAAACTAGCAGACAGGTGAGCAGACATCAAGACAGCAAAGGCAAATGTGTGCGCCATGTGATGTGCTGTTTGCAAGCTTGCCTGACTCCGTGGATGTTCTTGATGGCGTAACTGATCTCTTTCCTCAGCTCCTTCTCATCAAACTCCATCTTAGACGGGGCAAAAAAAAAGCTTAGATTTGATTTGTTCTATTGAAAATGAATACTCCTTCCTATTGCCAAACATAAGCTGACAGACAGACAAACTAGGCTAGACAAGAGGGATAGTCTGTGGGTTTAGTCTGTTGTTGTCTGTTGGATTTATGAGAGAGCATAGGCAACATAGTTACAGTATGACACCAGTATTTATAAGGATTGTCACATCAGTAGTTTAAATACAAAACAGTCTTTAATCATTATTAACTATGACTGCTTGTTTACTAGGGGTGTGCAAAAAAATCGATTAACATTCGAATCGCGATTCAAGCTCTACCGATTCAAAATCGATTCATAGAATTCCAAAAATCTATTCATATTTTTTTATTGTATGTCTACTGCAATCACATGGGAAAAGTAACTACATTTACATACTGTGAATGTTTTTTTAAATCGAGAATCATTTTTGAACCGAAAATCGATTTTGAAGCAAATCTTGAGCCTGAAAATCGATATTGAATCGAATCGTGACATTTTCTGAATCGTGCACCCCTATTGTTTACCCTTTGAAACAAAATATCCTTTGACACAGTTGGTTTCTCTGTTAACAGGAAGATCAATTCCTTGTCAATTTAAATGACAAATACAAAAATGTGTGACGTATAACTTTAATGTAACTAATAAATCTATAAAAAAGACTTATGATAATAATCATGATGAAAATTCATAGAACTAGTCACCTTCACCAGCTCGAAGGGAAAGCGCTCATGAAAGATGCGGTTGATCTTTGCTCCACCTGACAAGTTGGAGGTGTCCACCTGATCCCCAGACCCCTCGATGCACTTCTCAAAGTCCACGCCAAACTGCTGCACCATCCTACAGATTGTAAATAGTACTTAACTTCTTGAATTAATGTATTTGTGTGTCTGCGTGTGTCAGTATGTGTGTGTACTGACTGGAGCAAGGCCTTGGTCTTGCGTGTGGGGTCATCAGGGCGGAAATTCTTGTACTCTTCCACCTCTTTCTCCAGTGATAACAGCTGGCTTTGCAGCTTACTGCGTAACCCGGGCAACGTGTCGCGGATATGGTTGGTAAGTTGCTGGAGAGACACAAAAATAATAGATTTTTCCCAAAGTCACTTCCTTTTTTATTATGACTTAAGGAAGAATATTGAGTGCTGAGGAGATCTGAAAAACTAAATAATACTCAATGTGTGACATAAACATCCATCCAAGTTAAAATATACACTCACTCAATGGATTAGTGTAATTTAAGTTCAGTGCAGCACATCATCCAATACACAAAAAAATGTAAAGAACAAATTAATATTTTTTTCAGCCCTGGACATTAGTTACCAAATTAACCTTCAACAATTTATCGCCATATGGTCTTTGCCACATAAAATGGATGAAAAGGGCCTAGAGTGCATGTAGAGTGTATGTGCGTGTACATATGATCATGTGTGTCTCACCTGATTAAGGGTCTTCTGCAGGTGTGGAGTGCCCATACGTTCTGCAATGTGTCTGTACCCAGGGTGGGACAGGAAGAACTTTCTCTCAGCAGCCAAAGCCGCACGGATATCTTTCTTCCCATCGATATCCTTTTGACTGCGGTTTACCACCCCAATGTAACCTAAAGAAAAATACAGGCAAGGCAAAGGAGTTTTTTATGGCTAAACAGTAGGCCGCTTCCCAAAACCAAATTTCCTTCAATTGCTGAAGACCAGACTGAAGTCAAAAAAGGCCAAAAACAAGAAAGTAGTGAAAGTAGGTACAGTACAGGCCTGGCAGGGCATCACCAGAGAAGACAGTGTCTACTGATCTCAGTGGGTTGTACACCACCATTAATTGCAAAGGATGTTCAACCAAGTATTATGATGACTTTTGAAAATGGAGAACTGTGTAAGAAGGGCTGTTCATCTGATGTGGATGTAAAACAAAGCAATTAGACCTGACAGTCAATTTAACATCATATTAATTGTTACATTTCAAAGTCAATGTGAAAAATTAATTGTGTGTGTGTGTGTGTGTGTGTGTGTGTGTGTGTGTGTGTGTGTGTGTGTGTGTGTGTGGATAAACTGTTGATTGTACCAGTCCCCAGTTGCAAATATCAACGTGGTAGGATACAACTGTGGGCTAGAGATACTAATATTTGGCAGTCTGTTCACAAACTGACTGTTAGTGGGTTTTGATTGGCAGTTGACAGACCATGAAAAAAGACAACAGCAAATATTGTTCCATTTCATAAGTTACAGGTTGGCTGGTTGTGTAGTGCTGACAGTGTTTTCTCTACTCACAAGTGTCAAAGAATGCATTTAAAGTCTGTAAATGTTTGGATATTTGTAATGTGATTAATGGATTAATGTGAGGAATCAGGAAAGACCCAGGACTTCTCCATCCTGGCCTGGTAACTCCTCAGGATTCACAAGTTAGAGCTGGTTAATGTGGCTTGGGAAAGGGATGTTTGGGGTCCCCTACTTTACTTGAGTATTTTTAATTTTCTGCTACTTTATACTTCTTCTCCACAACATTTGTTGACAGCTACAGTTTCTGGTTATTTTTCAAATTACAGTAAGATTCAACATACAAAACACATGATGAGTTTTCATTTTACAAATGGCTATACATAACTACTAAAATTAGCTCCCTTTTGACCAGCTGCAACATCAAAGTTGTTCAGTTCTGTGGATTCCATGGTAACAATAAGTGTAAGACAGACTCCTTGAGCAGCTACTTTACGAAAATACAACAGAAGAGCAGCTGGTGTATAATTGTACAGTGCAGCCAAACAAACACATGTTGGTATGTTTATGTCAGCAATTTGAATGTGTTCACAGCACTCAAAACCAGATCAATACACATCTCCCCTGTTATAAATAGCCTACATCAGTGTTAATAAAATAATGTAACTCATTCATATATTACTGTAATACAACAGTCCCATGGCCCTTTCTTTTACACAGTAACTAAGTATTTAAAGGTGCAATATGTAATACTGACAGCTAGTTTTTGAAATAGTTACTGCAGTACAAATTTAAAATACTGGAGAGTCGTCTCCCCCGTCTCCCCAGACTCGAAGTTCACGTTGGTTGCCAGGCTGATACCGGAGCATCCACAACAATGTTGCTAGACGCTTGTCTCACATAGCCAGACATTACTCCACAGCACAGCGGAGTAGCTAATGTTAGATGCTGGCTATATTGACAGTCATAAAAGCCTGTGCTCACGTGGAGCTCTGTACCCAACTGACAGACACACTTTTTCGGCTTAGAATTACCGTAGGAACTGCTAAAAATCCCACAACCTCGCCGTCCTCTCCACACGCCAGACAGACACACTTCCACGGCTTAGAATTACGATAGGAACCGCTAAAAATACCACTAACTTGCCGTCCTTTTCCACCCGAATGAACACACTTTATTGGCTTAGAATTATGGCAACACTCGCTAAACACACTGCAAACTCAAGGTCCTCTCTTTCCGATTTACAGCCCCCCTCTCTTGGCTTCAAATAACTCACCGTTGTCGGCTACAGCCGCTAAACAGGCTACATGTTGTAAACTTGCGTTAGCAATTAGCAGGGTTAGCATGGCGGGGTTAGCTAGGACCAGTCAGGATCGCTTCACTGGCTGTGTCTCAATTGTTTTTGCGAGTAACCAACTCGAGTACTCTAGCTATATAATTAAATGTTGAAAAAGCGGATCAAGGAGAGATGCCTATGATTTGAGACAAAAATGAAATTGCGCTGAAACCATGCAGGAACTCATAGTGCACCTTTAATGTGGCTCGGGAAAGGGACGTTTGGGGTCCCCAGCGGTCCGCGACCCAAGCCCGGATAAGTGGATGACCATGGATGGATAGATGGATGGATTAATGGATTAAAAAAAAGCATTTAAAATGTGTGCGTGTGGTCTTACCTCTGCGAAGCGGCAGCAGTTTGTTTTCCAGGATGTCTCGTGCATCCGTCCCCTCATCCATCAGGTCCAGCTTAGTGATCACACCAATGGTCCGTAGACCTAAAGACAAAGGCGTCATTGCTAATAGTACAAGTAATTAGAGTTAAATACTGATGTTCTAATATTCAGACATGGAACAGGGATTTTAGGATTTACACCTATAATTTGATAAAATTGTTTAGGCAGTTAAATTATAATAACCCACAGTGGAACAGTGGGTTAGCAGTGTTTTGCAGTCTGTTGCAAACTTACACACAGCTCTGTGAGGCTGCATTTAGCTCTGAGCTAACTGCTTACATCAGCATGCTAACATGCTCACAATGCTAACAGGCTGATGTTTAGCAGGTACGTTTCCCAATTTGTTCATCATCTCATGCTGAGATTAGTTTAGCAGTAGCACTTAACACAGTGTACAGCTGAAGCTGGTTGGGAATGTCATTAGTTTTAGAGTATTAGATAAATTATTATATTTTTATCTGATGGTGGCATTAGTTAAAGCTTTGAGTGAAAAATGCTAAGCTGTAGTTTCCTTTCTACAGTTACAAGCCTCTACATTTAATAACATCTTCTGGATTGAATGAAAGAAGGCCAAAGGTGGGGATGATTAAATTTAATTATGTCTCTTCTAATCTTATGCAATAAGTCTTTTAATAATGTAACTCTTAATTATTCTGACAAGCTGGCTCCTGTACTGAGGCAAAGATTAATAGAAAGAAGAAGAGTGATTACGGCTGCAAGATACAGCAAAAAGTAATTAGCTTTGTACCAAATTAGAGCCAAAAAATTGTAACATTTCGAAAAATATCAAGAGAAAAGGTAGTAAAAGACATAGAAATTAACATGATCTTACACATACACACACTGTCCTCAAGGTCTCACAAAGTCCCCTTACCCTGAGGGTCAACCTCCTTGGAAATCTTAAGGGCGTCGGAGTTGGCCAAGTCAGTGTTGGCCGGGGTGACGGCCAGGATCAGACAGCTCTCCTTGGTGATGAACTGCATCAGCATGTCCCTGATCTGGTGCTCGATGTCCTGAGGCTGGTCTCCCACGGCAACTTTGGTCATCCCCGGCAGGTCGATCAGGGTCAGATTCAGCACTGTGAGATGTTGAGGGGTAGAAAGAAGAAACGCGATCAATCAGTGGTTAAAAACTTGCACCTAGAAGGCTGAGTTTGTATGTTTGTGTTACCATTAGGGGAGTAGACGCGGAGGTTGATAGGGATGGCGGAGATACCCTTGTTGGATCCGGTGATCCGCTCAGTCTCTGCTTCAATCTCCAGACGGACCTCGTCAAAGTCCACAAACTTACGTCCCTTACAGTGCAGGAACTCTGCATACTCTACATGGAGTAAATGAGAGATATAGACATGAGAGGGGGCGATGGAAAAATAAAGAAACAAATACGATAAGATAGGGAACAGAGAGATGGCAGAAAGAGTGGCAGTGCAGTAAGGTGTAAAAACATAAAACATGTTTTAGCAAGCTATTAATAATACGGATTGTATTAAACATTTTTGAGAAAGCTTGTCTTGAAAAGCCTGGATTTAAGAGCACAAACCCGACTGTTTGACTCATGTATACAACTTGCCTACTTTACTGTTCACCAGCTGGAGGATGAGAGGACGACGGGTGACAATGCCAGATCCTCTGGGCAAGAAGTCCCTGAGAGAGACAGAGATAGTTTAATAAATACAGACAGGCAAATGGCTGTTTGGCTGATAGATGTGTCACAACAATATGTTGAATCAAATGTTAAAATAAGAACAAGAGAAATCGAGTGCACTCATCATTAATCCCTGATTAATTATTCAGCAACATGAGGCTTTTTCTCAGTAAATAGTAAATAAATAAGGATTTTGTCTTCATTCTCATGTCAAAGTACTGAATATGTGTCAGCTTCTAAAAAAATAAGACTACAAGCTTTAAAATTGATCCCCAGTGTCTACTCATGTACATGTGTGCATTATTGATGCAAGGCTAAGATTGACTTACAACCCTATTCATTATAAATAGTGCAAAGAGAACGAAACATGTCTCTCTGTCTGCCCTTCTCATTACATACACATTCATCAGAATGGAAACTCCTGGTCAATAGAATTTTAATAACTTCCAGGTCACTGACTACACATCTCTTCAGGCTATGAGAATATGTCTATGTATGTCTGTCCTTCTGTCTGTGTGTTTGCCAGGTCAGCAGCAACGTCTGAGTTGAGTTTCAGCATAAGGTAAGCAGGCCACACACACACACACACACACACACACACACACACACACACACACACACACACACACACACACACACACACACACACACACACACACACACACACACACACACACACACACAGTGCCTGTTGTCCACTGCTGACAGAGCAGTTAGGATGTTACACAACAATTCTCTTTCCTCATCTCTTCCTGTCACTTATGTACCATCATAAATAACACAATTACCAACAAGACAAAATATCAATTAAATCATTGTGTCATTTATCCAGTAAACATCCCATCCAAACATTTGCTGGTAACAGCTCCTCAAATGGGAAGATTTGGGCTCTGATTGTTATTTATTTCACACTGAACAGTATAAATCAGTGGTTCTCAACTGGTTTCATTCAGTCATTTCATTCACTGGTTGGATTCAGTCAAAATGCCAAATATTTTCTGCTTACAGCTTCTTGACTGTAAGAATTTGGTGCTTTTCTTCATTTGCAGACTGAAAATATTTTTTTGTTGGACTGTTGGTTGGACAAAACAAGACATTTGAAGGTAAAGACATTTCAATAATGAAAGTAATTGTTAGCTTACAACCATTTTCCCAACCTTTCTGGCATTTGGCCCTTTAAAATGAAGCAGTGACTACAAAGCTTACATATAAACACAAAAAAGTGATATCTGCTCAAAACAAGTCAGATTGTTATGCTTGAATAATTGTTAGAGGCCTGAAGATGTAAGACACAAACAAAAGAAAAAGAATCATCTTTTCTATCTCATTATTCTTGTGACCCCTCAGAATAATGATGTGACCCATTGGAGGAGTCTCTACCCACAGGTTGGGAATCACTGGCCTATACATTCAGATTGATTGTAAATAGATTGATGAATAATTTAAATAATAATAAGTTGCAGCACTGACTGACTAAAACCTACTCCAACTAACGGAAAATGAATAAATAAACTGATCTCACGAGCCAGTGTTATACTTCTGCATGTTAGTAGGCTAATTACCAAACACGAAAACAGCTAAGTAGCCTTTTGTGGGTATCTGGTACCCAGTGTGTCATATACACGACAGTGCAGCTGGTGACATCACTGATGACCCCAGCTCAAACACATCAATGCCCCTAGTGTCTCCCCCAGCCACTGCTTAGGACTCGGAGACAAAAGGCAACAGGAAAAAAAGGAGACATGGCTGGCTAATCAACATTCCCTATCTCTTGGACAACAAGTGAAAGCATGCTGACATGTTTAAGAAGAAAGTGTTCCCTTTTCTGGGCACCTTCACTTGGAGATAAAAGCTCAAAAATGCTATGGATAACTTCAGTAGATTAGGCCTCTAAGGTGGCAACACAGCCATGTCTTCTTTCCCTTCCCTTTTCTCATGAATAGATTTTCTCGCAAGGCTCAGCTACTGTGTATTAACTGTACAAACTGGCTCATGTGTGATTATTTTCTACATTGTTATAAACTGAGCAGAGTAACATATGACATTAATGGAATAGTTGGTTTGCTGCTGTTTGTCATCAAAGGGGGTTCACAATTTAAATTCCTTTATACTTATTCATCAACCTCAACAAGAAACTCAGCAGTGCATGCTAGGAGGCATTTCCATGTGTACCGTGTCCAATACTTCATCTATTTGACAATGACCTCATCAAACCTGCCAACTATCATTTTTTACCTCACCCATTAAAGTAAAACATTGACTTGGCCTATAATGTGAGGCCTATAAAGATGCATTTACAACCCGAGGCAAGCAGTCTCACGCAAAAACAACCTTTGTAAATGTTTGACAGAATGGGCCTATTATAAAGCAGCGACAGCACAGATTGGTGATAAATATTCCCGCGGACGAAGTTACATTTTACAGTTGTGGAGCTAGAGACTAAATTTACTTATGTACACCCTTTAACCAATTTCGCCTCAGTGTTTGTCTCACAGCCAACAGCTCTTTTCTTTTGCGTCAAATACGTAATTATGGATCGGGAATACGCCGGCTCCAAAATGGAAAGAATCCATTGGGGGAAAAAAACGTTAGGAACTGTGAGGCACTGACACACTCAGCGCGTAATCAAGTGCTTAGTTGGCCACTTTTACGCAAAAGCTCGGCGTAATTTGTCTTAAAAGAACAGCAACGGGCACAAACAATAAAAGTAAAGTAAAAAAAAAAGCACATTCACAATGTCAGATTATTCCAAGACGACATATAAACGGTACAACCTCCCGACGAAATTCTCCAACACGGAGCTCTTCCCTGCGCTCTGGCCGCCGACGACCGCTATCTGCGGCAGGTCCAAGTTGCAGGACTGGCCGATGGAGCTGAAGGCGTCCTGGAGTTTGTTAATGAGGGGAATTAGGTCTTCCATCCCCCGGTTTCCCATAGCGGCACCTCGGTCAGCCCGGCGGGCTCTATCCTGCTCTGCTCCCTGGTCAAGTAAGAGCCAAATGGTCTCTCTTCCAGCAAAAACTTCCCAGATGGCACAGCAGTCTGTCCAAGCCTCGGTGAGTTTATTTCATTAAAACACAAGGCAGTCTAGAGCCAAGAGTCCCGTCTGCGGTCAGAGCACTGGCGAGGTTTTTAGCTGGATGATTGCATGATAAAAGTAGCAACGTTAAACCGAAAACTTCTGTCATCATCCGGTCAGGCGACACCCAGCCTCCGCCGGAGATTGTGGCTCCGCCTCCAGCGTCACTCTCCTCTGTCATTGGTCAGCTGGGACGTCTATCAATGTAGGCCTACACATAACATATCCTTTTTACAAAACAGGTTTTGAACTTGCACTTTGAAACAGGGGAAATGAAAAGTCTGTTTGTAGTCATAATACAAATTACGAAACACTTCAAGGGTTCTTTTTTTGTATTGTGCACTAAAGGAAATATCAACCGACCTGGCTGTATTGGTGGCAGTAGCTCAGTCCGTAGGGAGTTGGGTTGGGAACCGGAGTGTGGATTTGTAGCTGAAGAGCTGCCATTTCGTCTCCTTGGCACTGCCAAGATGCTTTTGAGCAAGGCACTGTACCCCCCCAACCACTCAGGGCACTGGTCCAGCACTAGCTGCCCACTCACTCTGACATTGTTCCATTTGTGAATAGGTCCTGAGCATGTGTGTGTGTTTATTTCAGGCCTGTGTGTAGTGATTTCTAACAAACAGAGTGTAAATTGTAATTTCCGCAGTGGGGATCAATAAAAAGTATTAAAAAAATGAAATTAAATTTAGTTTAGTCTTAAGAATATCTTAATTGTAAGGCTACTTAACTTAACTCTTCACTTAAATTTGCTTAATCATAAAACAAAAAAAATATGAACATTGAATTGTTCTCATACTGCCTTTTAAAATAGCCTCTGTCTTTTAAATGCCCTTGCAATGTAAGTAATGGGCCTTGAAATAACCAGTCCTTGTTTTGTGCAATAATATTCAGAAGCGTCAGCAGTCTCAGACAAATTAGGTCAGTATTTGCCAAAGTTACAATACTTTCATTATAAAGTTCCTTAAATTCGCCTCTAAAACGCCAATGAGCTGTGAATATAAAAAGACAAACACTGTTTGTCTTTGTATCAGGTGGAGGTTGTAGGATGTTGAACTTATTTGTGATAACTGTGTCTGCAGTCGTCACACCAGCCATTTATTGGCAGGTCACCTATTCAACCAGAAGAGAGCGCTCCAAAGCAGAAGGAAAAGAAGAGTCCTCATATGCTGGAAGTATTCAATACAAATATCCTGTATATTGGCAGTTCATCACTCATGAGCTTTGATAGAACATTATTCACTAAAAGTGATACAATGAATGAGTGAAACTGAATATTGTCTGCCATTATAAGATAAGGACACTTAATTATGTTTGTTCACAGGAAAGTTGAAAACAGCAACCACAAGAATTGGTTTAAAAAACTGAATTAAAAAAGAAAAGAATTGCTTGAGTAAAATGTAAGATTTACTGAGAATGAGTGACCCAAGCCAGAGACAGCAGTATTCTCAAACAAGAGTTTAATTATTATATTCAGAGCACATTTACATTAATATTTACATATGTCACAAACACAGCCATACTAGATGCTAACTAGCTAACTGGTAAACGCTACATTGTGTCAAATGATAGTGTCAATTACTCTAAAATGTTGCAGAATCTACTTTTTTATATTGTGGCTATATGGACTTTATGTACATAGAACAAATTTAACAAACTGTACCGTTAACATCAACAGGTAAAAGACAGCCAGTCTATCTCATGGTTCCCCAGGCTTTGTGACTGTAGAATAGAGAGTCTGCTCTGCTGTTGAAGGATGGGTGACACCCTGAGACCTGCTGTTAGAGGAGATTTTATTTGTGTCAGGAAGCGAATTCCTATCTGTCGAGACACCGACAGAGTCCATCTGGAAATTGACGCTGGCATAGTGGAGCTGGTCTGCTGGAAGGTTGACGGTGGCATAAACGGACGGCAGTGCTTCTCCTGAGCTTGCCTGCTGGTTCCACATCTGTATCTCGTCAAAGTGGTGATCTTCCTGCAGAACAAGTAAGGGTACAGTGTAGCAGCTGTTGTACTCATATGCAAAGTCATAAACAAACAAACACACACACACACACACACACACACACACACACACACCTCTGTGGTATGTTCAGCAGTGTTCGTCCTCTGCTCTAATGATCCCCCTGCAGCATAAAGAACATTTGAATAGATGGAAACAACAAGATATATTTATCTATCTGCATTCAAAGTTATTTATCACAGTTAAAATATTGTGCAAGTAAGCTTTCATTTTTGTTTGCCTCTCATTCAGCATTAAAATAACATGATCTGTTTTGTAAGTAAATATATATTAACATGATTTTGACAGACTAACAATCATTTTGCCAATGAAAGAAGAATTCAAGACAAGAAGAATGTTTATACAACTACAAATTCATATAATATATGTGTGTGAATGTATTGGGTTTTGCATTTTATTTTGCTAAATTTCCATCCCTCACCTTGTGTACAGGGGAGGTTGTGTCTGCACAGTACAAGTACAAGCACAAGTATCAGTATCAACACCAGACACACTACCACAGCTACCACAGGGGCAATCCAATCTGCAACCAAGAGACAACAGTTAAAGTTGTTAAAGAACACATCCTATCAACAGAGTTTCATTGTCCTCAGGATTCATGTAAAAAGCAGATGTTGTTTCAGTGTTTGTTTGTGCAGTAGAAGTGTTGGCCTATTTTACGGAGATACAAAGTGTTTCTGTTTGTTAGCGGTAATCAAAGTGGCCACCTGAGGTCATGGAGGCATCTGTTGGATGGTCAGATGTGCTGCCATCTTGTTGCAGTACTGATTCTCTGGTTTTGCGTCTTTCAGCTGTTAAAGAGTGAAAAGCCAGAAAGTTAGAGATGTGAAAAAAGGCGTAAGTGAAATTACGAAATTACTGCATGCAAAACACACACACACACACACACACACACACACACACACACACACACACACACAAACAAACATTTTTAATTTAATTTTAAATTTTTAAATATGAATCATTTTTAATTCAGGAAGCTTGTCTCAATTAAGCTCCCATCTCTGTGTTTACCTTCTCTTTCTTCCAACTCCTTTGTTCAACGTATTCATTATACTGGAAGCAAAATGTACTTATAGGATTAAACATGAAAATACTTATGTACTGTGTAAAAGAAAGGGCCATGGGAATGTTGTATTACAGTAATATATGAATTAGTTACATTATTTTAGTAACACTGATGTAGGCTATTTGTAACAGGTTTAGAAATATTGGCATTTAAAAGTTGCTGACAGTTAAAGTTGCACTGTGCTCGTTGCAAAAGGGCTGTGTGCAGTCATTGAGGAAGTGGCTGTACTCCGGGTAAACTGTGATGCACAGAAGGTTAAGCCTGATATGGCATAAAAGTGCATTGTGGACTCTGTAAACTTTGCTTAACTGAACTCTTCGTCTCAGATTGATCCTTGTGTTTTGGTAAACTTAAAGCAACACTGTGTAACTTTTAGCTGCAGCTGTAGTTCTAATGAGACAACCTGTAGGGGGACCGAAATGGGAAAAGTTACATAGTGTTGCTTTAAGTCCAATAGAAATTATTATAGATTAATCTTACTGTAATTTGAAAAATAACCAGAAACTGTAGCTGTATAAGGTATAAAGTAGCAGGAAATTAAAAATACTCATGTAAAGTACGAGTATTTCAAAATTGCACTTCTTAAATAAATGTACGTAGTCATAGTCCACCACTGGAAATATATACATGTTTCTAGATCACTATCTCCTTTCTTCAGCTCAGTTATGCAGCTGTGTGAGACAAAAAAAATGAACAGACCTTTTTACTAGGTGAATAGTAATACCCTGCAAAGTTATCCAGTACTTTGTTCTTCTGATATCCCTTATATAAAACCTGCCTTTAGAAAAATATGTCTCCTTGTCTGATGTGTGTATCAGCTTCTCACAGTTAGAAGGATTCTCTCCCTTGCACAGGAATTTCTCATTGCTCTCGTGGCTGTCTGGATAGGTACACTCAATGTGGGCAGCTTCTCCAGTGCCGTGATTTATTGTCTTTGATGTAACGTCAACCCAGTCTGAAAAATGTGTTACACCAGATCAATGCAACAACTTTTCTACAAACTAAATTCAATTTTTCTGTAGACATGCTTTGTCTGTATGTTTGTAAGCTTGTGTTATGTTGGCTAGTTTTGAATCAGGATCATTAAAAGCGGATCAATACTCACTCAAAATATGCAGGTCGATCTTAGTTAAACATGCAGTGGAACTGTCAGCTCTTTCCATAACACACCGGTATCTTCCAGCATCATCCTGGGTCAGTGTGGAAATGATCACAGTGTAGATTCCTTGCTGTTTGTCGTCTATCAGAGAAAACCTGCCTCGTATTGTGTGATTTGAAGTGTAAGTTGAAATCAGATTTGTGCAATTAAAGTTTCCATCTTCTCTACAGAAGTGTTTGACGTTGCTTTCTTTTGTTTTTGGATACTCGCAGTTGATGGTAGCAGAGCCTCCATGACATGCCTTCTGGATCACTGGGGATTTGTCACCTGTCAGAGAGTTGAAACATGTCTGAGTATGAAACTGAAGGCTGACCTTTTCACTCAGTAAGGCAGCATATGTTTATGTAGCTCTAATTGTCTCACATTCCAATACCTGAAGGTTCTTGTCCAACCCAATTATGTACACAACACACACAGATTTCTGGTCAGTACACACATAATCTGTCTTTGTAAGTGGTGGACGAAGTATTTCAGTATTTTACTTACCCCATAACAAATAAAGGGCATGCATTCAAAGTCTTACTTAAGTATTATGAAATATAATGTATAAGTATCAAAAGAAATATAGTATGAAATATGGCTGCCTGTGAGGGTTACAGTATATGATTATATGTTCCATTATTGAATTGTATCAAAGCCTCTGAAAACTTGGCATCACATTTTAAGTATATAGGCAACAATAAAACCATATCTTTAGTTATGATTTATTTAGAATTTCACTCTCAGAACTTTGGTTACTCTGCTTCATCAGGGCAGTATGGGCGTGGTTTGATCAGATTTGATTGACAGAAACTAAACAACCCACCGCCAGCAGATTCTGATTCAAATGTTGATAAATCCTGATTGGTGCATGGAAGGATGTAGCTTTACCTTTTTCCAACTGAGCCCCACGTACTTAAAACCATTGAGAGGAACAGATGTGTAATGTAAATAACCTGCAGATGTTTTCCTCGTGCTGAAGAAAATACTGTGTACAGTATAACACCCCCGTTATAGCTTAATGAGAAAATATCTTTTTAGGGCCTTTAACGTTGCTCTAATAAGTAGTATGACACTGTTGCAGTTTGTTACAGTGAAGCTAATTTTAACCACTATACGGTTTATACAGCTGGATAGTTTTATCTATATAACGATGCATCACATTTTATAAGCTCATAACATGTTTTGTATAGAAATTAATGTAACTAAATGTGGAGTAAAGTGTACATTTCTGCACTGTAGTGAGTATAAAGTAGCACAAAATAAAAAAAGAGCCTCAAGTGAAATAAAAATATCTCAAAATTGTACTCCAGAACAGTACTTAAGCAAATGTACTTTCCATGTCTGGAGTTTGAGCTGCCATGTGTATGATTTTCTAGGCGTTATTTCATTTTGACATTAAACAAGCAAGCACCTCTCTGCAAAAGTATTTTGTGTGATGCTTTGCATCTTCATTGTACTTACAGTTTATGTTGTCTGGTCTTTCCTTGTTTCCTGTCACAGCCAGTAAACTCACACTAGCTGTTGTAAAAATTGCAAGTTATGTCATTACAACACAGTCAACAGGTTGTTTGCCAAAATATGTTTCACACTCGTCAAAGAAAAACACAAGAATAATATAATTACCTGTCATTAAGTAAATGATGACTTTAAGTGATATTCTCATGGTCTCAGTCCTGATTTTTCCAGCTGACTATAGTTTAAATCCTACTTCATCAAATATTAAACTAAATTCCTCTGCAGTCATTCGTCAGGACATCAGTGTACTAATGTCAGGACTACTGCCACACCTCTTTCTCTCTGCACAAATACTGTAAGAGTGTGCCAGCTTCTCCTTTCTAACACATAACTAAACACATTTGCATTTTAAAATTAGGATGTATAATGTTTTATGCAGATAGAGTAAAATGGAGAGAGAAAGGCAGAAGAGAAAGAGAGATAGATAGAGAGATAGAGAGATGGCGAGTGAGAGTGCTGACTCATATTCAGAGCAATTCTTCACCTTCTGCATCTATTGATCTCTTCCTCTGCTTAGAAGTAAAAAAAGAAAAATACAAATGGACTTCAGAAAACAATGTCCACAATGTCCCTCTTATCTTTAGATCAAAAACAATTATAATACCTGCTATTTATATCCAGACTGCAGGTGATCTACCTGTTACAGTATGTGATGATCCGATACTTGTATTCTTTTCAGAAGGAGGGATAACAGTGCAATGGAATATTCAAAACTTGTTTGAAGCTACAATTAAGAACCTGTGTGAACATTTGATCCTCGTGTGTTCCAAAGAAATTATATTGTATTTCCAAAAAGTGCTTTTATCTTTCTTTCTTTCTTTCATTTATTATACAGGAAAGTTAAAAGTAACATTAAGTTACAATATAAACGGGCCTGACTCAGTTTAAAAACTGGTTTCCAGCAGGTTCCTGTTCTGCAGAAACATAAAACATTAAACACAACTTACAGTACATAAGGACAGAAACATTTGTACAGGACATCTGCATGGACTAGACAGATACGGACAGCTAAAACAACAATACAGTTACAGCACATGAGGACAAAAACATAGGTACAGGACATTATTATGGCCTAGCCAGATACAGACAACGAAAAACAAACAATATAGACAGTGCAAACAAGACTTGGACAATACATGAAATAGCGAGCCTCCCTTCTTTAAACTTATGCTTTTCGCTTCATTGCTAGTGAAACATATGACAATACATTATATTATTGTAAAAACTCATACTCTTGTAAAAATAAATGGATCTAATCCATTCAGACCCAGGCTCCGTAGTGATTGACATCAACTATTTATGAGTCTTAGCCAATTAAAATTTTTTAAATGGATTTTGATTTTGTCCTAGTAACTAAGTAGACTCAAACTAACCAATAAATGTTGAGTTATATTTAAGTTGCCAGGTGGCAGAGTGACACATGGCACAAGATGAGAAAAACAGACAGACAAAACAGGAAGTGAAGAAAAAACTCTATTAACCACATAATTAACCACATTATACACATGCAGTCCTCACTTTCTTGAAGATGGCATAACATCGGCGTATGTTACGTTAAGTTATTAGCAGTTATTGTTAGCAATGTATCTCAATTACGTTTATTTATCAGAGATAATGTCCTCAAATAGTGTAAGTGACACTGAATCTAAACATGCGCAAGATGTCTGCGTGTTAAGATATGACTTTCAACCTTTCACCTAACAACAGTATCTTTGTCTCACAGCTTCCCCTGGGAGGCCTCCAGATGAAGTCAGTCAACCTCTAAAGCCATATGATTATTCATTATGTTATATGCCAATTGAGATGTTTGGCTTACATGACCAACATATTTGTATTGTGAGAATGTTACCACATAGATGGTTCAAACAACCATTAATGGAAAAATCCATTATAAAGTTTAAAGCACAACTATATCAATTTTGCAGGCAAATTTAACATGTCATTATTCATCATAAAAATGAAACGTGAAATTCGTAGGCAATAAAACATACCCTTGTTCAGTTGAATACACACAGGGGTTCTGCTGCTACAGCCTTACTTTGTTACATCATCTTATTTTACACTTTTCAGCCAAAACATCCATCACAGTGGACAGTGGATTTGCAAAATAATATATTTTTGCATCACATTATAAAATTTACCTAATTTCTCATGGGATAAGAAAACAAACAAAAAAAAGTCTTATAAATGTGGAAAATGCTAAAGTTAGAGAATGAATAAAAAGATTAATTTGCAAAAACAGATATCTCTGTTTTTCTTTATTATCTGAAATCGTGTTTTTTTTGTGCACTCCAGGAAACTGGTGTTGGTTTATTCATTTTAAGAATGTCTTTTTTTGCAAATCAACTCTTCAGTTAGACTTTTTAAACAGGGGGTAACGCTTGGTAAAGGTGAATAGGTGTATTGGAGAAAGAGTGTGGCACAGCTGCATGTAACATGGTAGAATAGTTTAAATAAAAAAAAAAAAAACATTATTCCTTACACGAAAACAATTAAATTCAATTCAATTGTATTTATAGTATCAAATCATAACAAGAGTTATCTCAAGACAATTTACAGATAGACCACACTCTATAATTTAAAAAGATCCAACAATTCCAATAATTCCCCTAAGAGCATGCATTTAGTAGAACAGTGGTGAGGAAAACTTCCTTTTAGGCAGAAACCTCAGACAGACCCAGTCTCTTGGTGTGCGGGTGTCTGACAGTGTCGGGGGTGCAAGTGATGAAATAATTCAGTGAATCAATAACAGAACATGATCTTACCATCAAATTGCATGGGTGGATGATCGACAAGTTAATAAATAAAAACAAACACATGAGTATATAAAACAATAACAATGAAACCAGCAGAAACAATGTTTTTGGGTGTCTGACGGTGGCGTACAGGTCAGAGGGTTCAGCAGCTGGTCTCATCTCTATCCTGGGCTGGGCGGCTGCCTCTGTGTTGAAGCAAACTGTGGAGTAGAGCCGATGGACGCCCTCACTGATGTGTTGGTGTCCAGCCTTAGTGGAGGGGCTGCTGACGCTGCAGACATTCTCCTTGTGCTGATTGATAATCCGTGCAGAACCATCTTCTTCAAATACACAACAGCATTAGATCTTACAAACCATAATCAGGATGAATTCTTGAGTCCAATGCCCCTGATTTCCAGTCAGAGAATCATTGGGTGAATAATAACGTTGTAGAGACTTGCAAGTTAAATTAAGGTCTCTTACCTCTTGCTGTATCATGTCTGTGTTTCCTCAGTCTAAAGTACAAAAACCCCAACAGACAGATCAGAGGTGCAGCAGCAGCCACAACCAGTACAGTCCCTTTCCTGCCAGTGGTGGTAACACTAGAGCGAAGGAAAATACCACATAAACACATCACGTGCTCAAAACAAATAGTGTAAGAAGATCAAACAATAAATAAAGAGTGGGGCCTAAAGTTATATATATCTTTTCTGTTTACCTGTTGAGTTTTACTTGACAGAAATGTTCACAAAAATCCAAAGTGCCTTTTAATTTATCACAACTGCTTGTTCGTATATGAAATTACATATACACGTAAATAAATAAACTATAAACGTGTAAATTACATTTAGTATTTGAAAATCATGCATAAGCTTCACCTTTTTAAAAGGTGACATATGCTGCACACATTTGAAACCAACTTCTTGATGAATTAAAACCTTGTGTAAAAAGTATATTAAAACTTATGTAGAGCGTTGTATATGTTTAAAATGTGTAAGATGGCATCATTACCAAGAGTTTTTTGATAGAAAATTGCCTTGAATTTATTTTGTCCTTTTAAAAGTTGGCTAAGACTTGGATAATCCCCAACAAAATCAACACATTCTTTGGAATTCTACTACCATGCACCTCACATTTTTTCTGAATAAATTGTTGTGTGTGACATATTACCTGTATGCACATCTGTAGGGGGTGTGAACCACAGTCTTGTACTACTGGCACTCTCTGTCACTGAGTACAAGAAACCACCACAAAACAGACAGCAAATATTTGTTAATGTATGGAGTACATGAATCATTCTATAAATCTAAAAAAAAAATAGGCATTCCTGAATACAATGTAGCCTTTTACACATGGTTTAAACAATCTGTAATTCTTTCTGATTGCTGCTGGTTCCTGGTGATGGCTTGAATTGTGGTTGAAATATTGAAAATTTGATGTGACCAGGGGAGGTTTGAGAGGTGCAGGAGCTGTCAAAGAAAGACAATAGATGCTCAAGGAGGAAGAATGAACACAGTAATAGGGAAGAAGGAAAGCTAGAGATAGAAGAGAGCAGCTGACATACCTTTGTGGACTTTGAGTTTGATTTCTGTTTTAGGATCAAATAGGTATGTATCTATTTCACACCAATATGTCGTCCATCATTCAGGGTCAGTTCATGGATGGCCTCATGCAGGATCCTATTTTTTGTGTCATCACAGAGGTAATATTTCCCTTTTTGTGTCCTCTCTTTGCACAATTTGTCAGTGGTTTTAATTAGAATCTTTCTTGTGCCATAGTCACCCTTAGAGAAATATTTAGGATTGTTTTCATTCCCAGTGTCATATGGGCAGAAGATGTAAGTCCTCCCTCTTGGCTCCAAGACATACCTTTGAGTGTTGGCATCTGACTGCTTCAAAAGAAAAAGAAACACAGTAGGTTATTATTTTTAAAGATTTCTTTTTGTAAAGGCCAATGTGCAGAAAAATGCTTTGTCCGTCAAATCATTTCAAGTCACCCAACTGGATGTCTTCATTGACATTCAACAATTAATTATATTGTAAAATATATATATATTCTCAGCAATATAATTAAGGATATCAACAATGTAGGGAGACTGTGTTGTTTTCAGTAATTACCAGAGAAAAGCCCGATGCTGAAAAGAAGCGTTTTCCTCATTGCGATCTTTGTTAAATTCTCTCTCCCCTTTTGTTTTTCCTTACTACTTTCTCTGCCCTTCACCAAGTCTCACTTCACTGAATCTAAATTCAATCTAAGGCTTTTAACCTTACAATAAACACTACTGGAGCCCCACAGTGAACCAGGAAGTATTGAGGTTACAGTAAGCATAAAACATGTGGATTTTACATTAGAGCTACAGGTGCTTCCACTGTAGCCTCTTCTTTTTCTCACTTCCCCCTTCTCAGTTCCTATGTGATCTCTGTGTGTGTGTGTGTGTGTGTGTGTGTGTGTGTGTGTGTGTGTGTGTGTGTGTGTGTGTGTGTGTGTACTTATTGTGGGTGGGTGGTGGGTGTGTGAAAATGTTCCACTTCTTCACTGCTGGGAATTAGGAAGGTACAGATTCAATTATTAGCAATTTATCAAATATGTTTTATCAATATTAATGAAGTTATGACATGTGTAATAATAACTTTATCAAACTGAGAAACAATCAAAACGGGCCACCACCCTGGAATCAGGGACCAATAACTGAACTGTGAAAACAGTCTCATAGGTGGTGTTCTCTTTGAAAATACAGATCTTAATTAATTTGATTAATTTATCTCCTATTTATAAAGTGAATGGGAAGGGTGAAATTTAAGCACTGACCTGTTCAATGTTATTACAACATATACACAAATAATCACAAACAACTGCTCTTTAAAGTAAAATAGAATTTACTTAATTTCCAAATCATGAATTGTCAATCAATAGTTCTTCAATCAATAAACTTATTTACTTGTTACAACTACAACAAAGGCAAAACAAGCAAACATATGGTGTGTGTGTGTGTGTGTGTGTGTGTGTGTGTGTGTGTGTGTATATGTGTGTATATGTGTGTATGTGTGTGTGTATGTGTGTATGATGATGAAACGCTGTGAGATTTGAGGCCCTTTGTAGTTTAAGCGCAAGGCACAAAATGGCTACTCGAGGACATACACAAACAGGCTATTTAACCCCAATATGGCAGGTAGTGAAAATTGGTTGCAATACCGTGTGACTATGGGGTGGCCATCTGTGTGTGCGTGTGTGTTAGGTAAGTGTGTAAAGAGGACAGAAAAGCACACTTTAGACTAGGGATGTCACGAGAACCGGTACTTCGGTACCAACTCAGTACCAAAATTCTGAAAACGTGCCGGTAGTCATTTCTCCACAGTACCGTAGGTACCGGGGGATGCAATCCTTCCGGACCTGACGGGGGCAGTATATACGCCTAACATTTTAAATGTTCTAGACTGCTGCTAAATGCTGAAGAAGAACACCGACCAGCACGGAAAAACAGCGAATAGCCCCTCATCTCCCTGTACGGCTTGAACGCATTCAGCTTCTGGCTTTACCGTACATCTACGACGGCGGCTTTCACGAGTTCACCTGGAACTCCCAAACCACAAGTGAGTCTATTTCTCTCTGCCGTTGTCTATCAGAACCTAACGTGTGCTCTGATAGGTACGGTGGCCCTGAAGTGCAAATCACAACAGCAATAAGAAAAAACGCGACGGCAAATATGAAAACACGACAGCGAATATGACAACACGACAGCAAATAGGAAAACACGACAGCAAATAGGAAAACACGACAGCAAATAGGAAAACACAACGGCAAATATGAAAACACGACGGCAAATAGGAAAACACAACAGCAAATATGAAAATACGACAGCAAATATGAAAACACGACGGCAAATAGGAAAACACGACGGCAAATATGAAAACACGACGGCAAATAGGAAAACACGACGGCAAATAGGAAAACACGACGGCAAATATGAAAACACGACAGCAAATATGAAAACACGACAGCAAATATGAAAACACAACAGCAAATATGAAAACACAACAGCAAATATGAAAACACGACAGCAAATAGGAAAACACTTCAATAAATCACAAAACACAACGGCATTAACTTCTACCGGAAAAGGTAGGGCCTATCTAGCAGTGGACGGACCCTCCTGATTGGACAGACGCACTGTCTGTCTTTCGCGCTCCCAAATCACCCACAATCCTATGCGCGCGGCTTTGCCGGCTCGTTAAAAAAACAACAACAATGGCGGACCTAAGTGGGAGTTGGAGCGGCATCGCTGATGGCACAATTAACATTTAAATGTAAGTATATTTAGTGTTTGCCGTACATTTGTTATCACCGTTAATGTGTTACATCAATGTCAAGTGTTACGCATTAATGCTGGTACAAATTGCTATTATAATTAGGTAGATACACCCGAGCTAACGTTAAGCTAACTGAACCTATCATTTAACATTAGGCTGTTAGCTAGCTAGCTGTGTTGCTGTCTTTTATGCCATTTGTGTTCGTAAAGTTTAATGTCCGGTGGCATTTTCATCTCTTTTTGTAAGCCGTTACTGTATATGCGTAATGTTAGCAGAGATTTAGAAATTGGTTTGTTTATCAGTTGTAGCTGCAGGATTGGAGGTAAAGCTGCACCTTGTTAACTTCACTAGCAACGTTAAATGAAAGCTAAAATGTATGAGTAGTTTCCCATGTAACAAGTATAACATTCCGTTATAGCATTTATAATGGTAAAGATCTTTTTCTTGTGTTTGCTGTCTTTTAACAGGGACTAAGGAACAAATGGAGGCTGCACTACAACGCTGAAGTTGGCATCCGATTCGCAGCTTCCGATTCGGCAGTTAAGGGGAAATTTAAGGTGAACTTAAAACTGTCCGATTCAGCAGGGAAACATAATTTACATTGCTAAGTGACTGATCCTCCGTTTTTTGAACCTCTTACTGTATTGAATGAGTGTTAGTCATTAAGGTAAATTATTAATTATGTCTAAAACACACTTTTAGATTTGTGAAAGCTTTATTGTCTTTATGAGAACACAATAAAGGGAGATTTCACTGTTTTTCTAAACTTGTCAAATCAGGACTAAATTATCCCAGAGAGTCTAAGCAGTCTTAAAAACACAGTTTGAGATTTGTGAAAGCTTTATTCTATTTGTGAAAATGCAATAAAGGGAGATTTTACTGTATTTTTCACATATAGACTACATTGGACCAGGTCCAGATCCAAAACCACAATACTTAAGACTTGTCAAATCAGGACTAAATTATCCCAGAGAGGCTAAATAAACTGTTTTATTTTATTGCCACAGCATGGCCTTTGCTAATTGACATTCAACGTACAAGTCCACGTCTCTCCATGTCATTTCTTATATCCATGAGCAGGTCTTCCTTCTCACTTCAAAAGAAAAGTAGAAAAAGTTATTTTTACCTTTTGGAAATCAATCCAAATATCGTCATAGATTTGCCAGTGGTTTAATTTACTCTTCAAATCCTTCTCCTTCAACATAAGTGTTGTTTTCTCACCTTTCCTCAGAAAAAGAGGCAGGACTGAGTATTTATTAAGATTTACATACTTCATAGGCCATTGTCTCAGGTGAGGAGCAACCCCACTTCTGGGGAACGCTGGGTCCCGATCTTCTTTGATGATGAAACCCAGCTGGACAGGATTGTGAAATACCTGTCAAACTTCCTCGACAGCTGTGACACACTCTCTGATAAAGTGTGCACCATGGTGTCTTCTGACAGGATCAAATACATCCTAAATGTGTTGCTGTCAGAGATAGGTCCACAGCAGTTCCACATTATATTCATGAAGACATTTTTTTCTATGACTTAAAGTGGCTATATGTAACTTTCAGTTTGTGTTAATTCTAGCGGCCACTTTGGACAAAAGTGGTAGTATTTTCACCACACCTGCTGTCGTAAAGGTCTTTTCTTTACGGTGCTGTATTGCCCACTGTAGATTACCAAGTTTGCGTTACCATGTTTACACAAGTACAGGGGAAGACCTGCTCATGGATATAATAAATGACATGGAGAGAGTGAGTTAATTCTTGTCCAGTTTTGACAAGTTTAGGTATTGTGGTTTTGGATGTGGACTTGGTCCAATGTGGTCTACATATGCAAAAAACAGTAAAATCTCCCTTTATGGCATTTTCACAAATAGAATAAAGCTTTCACAAATCCCAAACTGTGTTTTTAAGACTCCTTAGCCTCTCTGGGATAATGTAGTCCAGATTTGACAAGTCTAGGTGGATCTAGACCTAGTCTAATGTGGTTTATATGTGAAAAAAAACTTTTCTCATAAAGACAATAAAGCTTTCACAAATCTAAAAGTGTGTTTTAGACATAATTATAAATTTACCTTAATGACTAACACTCATTCAATACAGTAAGAGGTTAAAAAAACAGTTTTAAGTTCCCCTTAACTGCCAAATCAGAAGCTGCGACTCGGATGCCAACTTCAGCGTCGTGGCTGCACTAGCGTCACCAGAAGGGAGAGATGAGGAGGAGAGGGAAAGCAAAAGACAAGCAGGGAGACAGAGGCCAAAAAGAGATGTTGAATAGATTATTTGCTATATTAGAGATTGCCATTCAAAAAATAAATGCATTAAATTAACTAGTTTGTGTCTTTTAAGTTTTTGGGTGTGTATATAATATAAACTGTTTTTCAATGTTTATTTTTCCATCAAATTATGACCTGGACACAGGAAACTTCTAACTGAGTGATTATATTCAGATGCTACCTGTTTTAATAACTAGTTAGGTATACAAGCTCTAAAAAGACATTAATGAAACGTGTATCTTTATTATAACATTTATTCAAACATTACTATATACTGTACACAAGTATATTCAACATGAAGCGGCGATCAGACTCAGCTCCCGATGATGGTGTTGCTTCCGGACTGCAGACAGAAGGAGAAAGATTAGGTTAGTCCAGTAGTTATCCAACCTGTCCTGGTAAGATTAGGTTAGTCCAGTAGTTATCCAACCTGTCCTGGTAAGATTAGAATTGTATCACAAGTATATTTAAGCATACTGAAACATGAAGGTACTTCATGTAACTGTGTAGTGGTGTAGTTTCTTCATCATGGTCTTAACTGACAACTGTTGACCATTTAACACACTTACACCTACCTTTACTGTGTTAGTGGGGGTTTATCAATGGAGGTATTATGACTTTTCATATGTTGGTTGTAGCCTTGTAGCTTGTGTGTTTACAGTACTATTTACCCTTTCTCACTTGCAGTTTAATGCATATCATACTGCCTGTGGTAGCTCATTAGCTGGTAGCGTTTACCTTGTAGTTGCTGATCATATTTTGCACTGCATTTGTCTGAAAGCTAGAAGCTACTGGACAATGAGCTAATGTTTCATACATGCAGTAAACTACAAGCTAATGTAAACGGTTAGCTACTGCAATTCTCCTTACCGGTAAGTGTTATGACTACTGTACAAACATGAACTCCCACGAGTTTTTAATTTATTGACATGGGATAAATAAGACAAAACGACTATTGCTTACATTAAAGCCTATCGGTGTCGGTAACGTTACCTACCTTTGCACGTTGCGAGCAAAGTTCCTGACAGAATATTCTCCTCCTGCAAGCAGACTGACGCCGATTCACCAACAGCACAGTTCATAGTTCCACATCCATTTCGTCCAGTGTTTTGAAATGAGAAACGGCTAGTCCGTCTGTTAAAAGCATAGACAGTGAGGCACTTTTATTTTTTCACCTCTCCTTCCTGTCAAAAGACAGACAGTGCGTCTGTCCAATCAGGAGGGTCCGTCCTCTACTAGATAGGCCCTACCTTTTCCGGTAGAAGTTAATGCCGTTGTGTTTTGTGATTTGTTGAAGTGTTTTCATATTTGCTGTCGTGTTTTCCTATTTGCCGTCGTGTTTTCATATTTGCTGTCGTGTTTTCATATTTGCCGTCGTGTTTTCCTATTTGCCGTCGTGTTTTCATATTTGCTGTCGTGTTTTCCTATTTGCTGTCGTGTTTTCTTATTTGCCGTTTTGTTTTCATATTTGCTGTCGTGTTTTCCTATTTGCCGTTGTGTTTTATGATTTGTTGTTGCGTTTCTCTAATTGCTGTGGTGATTTGCACTTCAGGGCCACCGTAGATAGGGCTTGTTTTAACGGACCTCTATAACATCAGTTAACTTTAACCAGCCCGATTCTTTGTGAAAATCAACAATGGCAGAGAGAAACAGACGTAACTATTGTAAACATGCTTGCTGTCTGGGAGTTCCGGGTGAACTCATGAAAGACGGTACCATACGCTGGCTGTGTGGTGATGCCAGGCTTCAAAGCAATGGGCTGTGGGGTCAAGAAGACTGACGTCCACACCATAACAGAAAGTTGAAACTAAAAGAAAACACTGAAAGAAGAGTGACATGACACTGAAACTATTTAGAGTACAAATGTTTGGCTGTGCTTCCAGTTTAGCACGGATGCAATGGATAGCAATGGTTTGTCTTCTTTAGCTATGTGTTGCAGTGAGTGACCGATGTTTGTCTTCTTTAGCAACTTGAGGTGTTGCAGTGAGTGACAATGAGAAGTGGGTGACAGGGACTTTTATTCCTTAGGTCACCTGGTCAGAGCCCCCTGCTGTGTTCAGGGACCGCTGCCAATAG
This sequence comes from Sander lucioperca, assembly GCF_008315115.2. NCBI lineage: Eukaryota > Metazoa > Chordata > Actinopteri > Perciformes > Percidae > Sander > Sander lucioperca. The sequence continues at coordinate 11,452,632 of NC_050176.1, forward strand.
GAAATCAGTGTTCTCGTAGGTGTGAACTACAACTTCTGTAGTTTTATATATCTCCGGCCATTTTTCTCATGGAGGTGTGACTTTAAGTTAATTGTTATTAATAATTAATCATTTTTTGTTGGCATTTTTAGGCCTTCATTATGACAGGACAGCTTAGACATGAAAGGGGAGAGAGAAGGGAATGACATGCAGCAAAGGGCCGACTGGGCCTCTGTATATGGGTGCCCGCTCTACCAGGTGAGCTATCCAGGCGCCCAGATTGTTCTTGTTTTATGGCTTTAGTCTTTATAGTTGACCCGGAAGCCTCATTCTCTTTGTTTGAAAGGGCGCTCAGGCTGCATGTGAGCCATGTGGTTTCCTTTGTCTCAGATTTCACATGCTCTGAGATCTCTTTGTTTAAAGATAGTGTTTAACCACACTGCTCGGTTCCCAACATCACCAAATAGGCTATTTAACCCCAAGATGGCGGGCAGTGAAACTTGGTTGCAATACTGCATGGCGTGACTATGGGGTGGCCGTCAGCTGATCTGTGTATGTGTGTGCGTTAGTTAGTGTGTAAAGGTTAGTGTGTAAAGAGGACAGAAACGCACACTTTAGAGAAAGAAAGACACTTGGAATCTTGATTTTCCAGGAAATGATAATAACCAATCTTCTCGACTGTGTTGTTTTAAGTAATTACCAGAGAAAAGCCAGACGCTGAGAAGTATTTTCCTCATTGCGATCTTTGTTAAATTATCTCTCCCCTTTTGTTTTTCCTTAGGGTCTACTGGTTTCTCTGCCCTTCACCAAGTCTCACTTCACTGAGTCTAAATTCAATCTAAGGCTTTTAACCTTACAATAAACACTACTGGAGCCCCACTCTCAACAACCACAAACAAAAACAAAAACACACGGTAAAGAAAATGTATATATTGACTTATTTGTTTTATCAGGTTAAAATTAGAGTAGAGGAGTTATCTAAATATTTCTTATAATATCTTAATGTTAAAAAATAAATCAAATTGAACAGAATTATTTAAATAATTAATTCACAACAACCTGTGGATTTAGTTTTACAGAAATGTGTGAGTGGTGGGTATTTGCTGTTTAGCATAAAACAGAACATAATCTAATAATACAGCAGAGGAAGATACTGCACATAACAGTGAAGGTGATCGGCACTGAGGTTATACATTGTAATAGACTGTTGATTCATCCGTTGCTTTGTGTTGAATAGTGGAGTATGTAAGCACAGGCGTGACAGTGCTGGAGTCTGTGTGTTTTATGAAGCTAACAGTGGAGTAGAAGAGACCTTCTGGTTGGATCTGAGACTCTGATGAAACAACGTTGGAGTAAATATTATCTGAGTGATCTCTGCTGGTGTCTTGGTGCTGAACGGTCGACGAGCAGAAGATGCTGTTAGCCCTGCTGTCTGTTTCTTGATCCTCATTGGCTGTTGAAGAGGAAGTAGTGACGTGGTTTACATCTTGTTTCTGACCGGATGGTGTTGCATATACTATGTCATGGTCCTTTCCTGTATGGTGAGTGATGATACAATACACAGTTTTAGAGCCCTGTGAAATTAAAACTAAGTGTTTTACTTTCACTTCCTGAAAAACAATCAATGTTTGTGGTGCCATAATGCTGCATTAAAAGCAGCACAAACAAATAATTAAAAATTCAATAAATGCTGCCCATTTCTGAAAGAAACCACCAGGGAGAGCAAAAAAGAAGGGAGATATCTTTCAGGACAGACATGTTTGCAGAATAGATGGAAATAAAATAGTAGAAATTACAATATGGAAAATTACAAAATGAAAAATGTGTCCCTCTTGCTGCTAGGTGGTTGCCTACACATTAGCTACAACTTTGTACTTTCAAAGTGCTAAAATGTTGCTACATGTTGAGAGACTGGCAGAGTGGCTGTGGTTGTTAGAATGTGATATGCTCTGGCTATAAGCAGTAGGCAATTTGTTAATTCAAAAGTAAATAGTTTAGAGAATATTATAGATCCAAGAAGAAACAGACAGAAGGACGTGACTCAGAGACAAAAGTCGCAATTACAAATTTGTCTGGTCAGCCTTGCTGCCAGTTTGTCTCTGCCACTGCTGAGCCACTGTTGTAACACCTATAACGTTCACACAATATGGCTATTATTCAACTTTTAAAGATATATTAATTAAAACAATTATCACTTTTCCACATTTCTTACAACTTCACCTTCTCACACATGTTAATGAGCAATCCAGTTTAGCTTTAACATTAGCTTTAAAAAACATTTCACATTAGTGGTGTTATTCAAATTGTCAATGAAATTCATACCAATTAAAACAATTCCCACTTTTCCAACTATTCTCACTACTTCAGCTTCTTCTTACAGATTATTAATTCAGTTTAGCTTTAGCAATTTAGTTATTCAGCATACACACGCATTTTCTGCAGGAAATGCATTTTCTAGTTGAGTCTGGTATCCAGTAGATATAATAAATCCATGGGTTGTTTGTAGTTGCTTGTGTGTTTTCAGGTGGTTGCTAAGTGATTGACATGGCTCCCAGGGCAGTTTGAGGATGTTTGTATGTTAGAGTGTTCTAAACCAGTTTTTCCAAAACTTCACGCCAAGGACCCCTAAACTGACACAAATTAGACCATGGACCTTTGATAGGGTCTCGTCTCAAAGGTACCCATTTGATAGGAGTTTTGCTTTTAGATGTTTTATTATAGGACCCCTACTCTGAAAATATTATTATATAAGTCTGTTTAATTTTATACCAGAATGTGCACTGATGTCTCTGTTGCGATGTCTGAAGAATGTTAGAAGGGCAATCGCCAGAGCCAGCACAACCACCCCGAGACCTGCTCCAATGCACACAAGCTTCTCTGAAAAAAGGGACAAAATAATGTCTCAGTATTATGTTTCAATCAGGATTTTGTCTCTCACATACACATCTACACACAACCAAACAGTTGCTTACTAGAAGATAGAGCATTTGACTGAGGGTCATTTGTGTTTCCTGAAAGAAAAAAGAAAGAATTATGTTAATGTTGTTCCTTGTCTCTCAATCTCATGTATCTGCTGTGTTAGTGGATTATCTCTTTCCTGTAATTACTGTCTGTTGCGAAAAAGAGAAGATCAGTTTCAGACTGTGTTGTGAAATATTGTCCATAAAAAAGGAAATAGAACAAATGTCTTTATCTTTTAAGTGATGAAAAACAACATCATTAAAGCTATTTACTGTATATTAAATCAACTCACCCTTTATGACTGTGAGGAAAACTTCACTGTATGTGTCAAGACCGATTCTCTCTATTCCACACCAGTACATTCCTGAGTCATCCTCTTCAAGAGAAGAGATGGTCACGTAGAATGTGTTTCCTTCATCTTTAATACTGTATTTTTTGTATAAATTGTTATTTGTTCTGCTACTTATCAGGACGTCTTCATTTTCACACGTTCCCTTGCAGAAATATTTGACGTTGGAAAATGCGTTGGAGTGAGAGCATTTTATTGTGACATCACTCCCCAAAACTCCTGTTACGGACATAGCTTCAGTCTCCCATAACCCTGCACAAAACACACAGACAGCAACAATGGTCAGATCATCATGCTTTTTGCATCCAGTTGTGGACCTCACTAGTTACACTGTATATTACCAACCAGATAGACTTATCCTGTTATTCAAAGCAGTGGTTGCAAAACTTTTACGGCTTCTGACCATTTTCCTTTCTCATCCCTGACACAGGTTGCATATGTCTGTGTTTTGTAGCCAGTTTATTCTGTTTTATTTAAGTTGTTTTTAAGAGGCCTGAAGAGGTCAGACTATGCAGTATTCACAAGAAAAAAAGCTGATATTAAAAGTCTGACATTTGGCTAATACATTTTGTATTTTTTAACCCTAGTAATCATTTCACTGTTCTAAAAGTGTACTTCCTAATTTTGTTACAGCTCTCAACAGCACCGACAAATCCAGAGTGTTTCCACTCAAAGTGTTTTAAAAGTCAACAAATAGTGGTATGGGCTCAAAAACAACAGCCACAAATCACTGGGAGTCAGCAGGAGCTGCAGGGCCCTCTAACAAAGTCAAGAAAAAAAACGTCCAACTGAAAATCTTACAACCACAAAGACACTAAACATTCAAATAGAGGAAGAGAGAAAGGGGGACAGAAGAATGAATGTCCGTAAACTTACCTCCCAGAAAAAAGACCAAAATGAGGGAAATCATCTTCACGCTGCTCGTAAGATTTGTACATCTGTCACTATCCGTTGCCTTTTCTTATCTCACCCTGATTACACATCTTTGTAATTTTCTACAAATTAATGACAACTTGTCATAGGTTCCTCTTTGTTGTTGCACTTCCTATGTTTATCCAGCTTCTTCTGTCTAAATCTCCCCACCAAACCACGTAAACCATGTGAGAAGCATCGAAACATCACTCCCATCTCTTGCCTGTCTCATAGCTAATGTTTAAGATCAATTAGGCGAGTAAATAATTCACACAAAGAAACCCTCAGATATTATCACTTTGTTTATTTTGGTAAAATATATTACAGCAGAGTGAGACAGTGGTTACTACATCCAGTCTGCTCTTCTTCGTGGATTTTGTTAACTCCTACAGCTTGAGTTAAGAGTCATGCTCAGACTGCTTATTTCTTTTTGGTCTTTTCTTTTGTTTGTCCAATCCAAAATGGTGCATTTTCCTCAAGAAGTTACAAAACACAGCAATAATTAACACTATAACTACTTGAATTACTAAAGATCCTTAATCATTAACTTTTAAATTGGCCAACATCCCGTCATATCCTTCTTTCATCCATGCACGGTAAAGAATAATTTTGGTTTATTACAATTAGGTCTTACTTTTGTTGTTTTGGCCATCATTCCTATCAACAAACACAGATTTAACCAACATAGCAACAAGAAAACCAAAGTTAACTTTCCATCGGTTATAATTAACCTGGAACTATCCTTCAACAGTATAACTGTTAATCTGCTCTTTGACTCCCAGAGGTCCATCTTTAGGATCGTACTTTCCATGAAGGCTGTGATAGACGTGCTCCTCTAACCGGCTGAGATCCAGATGCTGGTACTGGCAGATGTGCTTTGGTCCATCCACATCAACATATTCACCGAGGCCGAGAGTGACAGTAGACTCCCGATGCTTTGATGTGAAGTGGGAGCAGAGGTCAGGTGGTGGCGCCGGTAAAGCTGAGATATCAGCGCAGTCTGGAGCTGAAAAGCTGCAGCGGAGTTCAGGTTCAGTTCTGATACCAGGCATCATTGTCTCGTAGTCAGATGATGTCTGTGGGATGAGCAAAAACCTGCTGATAGTGAACTGCTTCTTGCACAAAATTTAAATTTAAATGCAAATTTGTTACTGGGAACTGGACAATGTGGTACTTTTCAGTCGGCAAACAAGACTACGAGTATACAGCCATGCTAGCGACTGTGTGAGGCCATACTTAGGCACGTTGTTGCTTTGAACAAAATGCTATCAGCATGCTAACATGCTCACAATAACTATGCTAATATGTTGATGTTTGTTAATTATAAAAAAAAGTTAAAAGCATGTTTAATGTTATGAAAACAATGTCCTTTTGGTTTAAATGTACATAATGTTCCATACAGCCAGATTGAATCAAACTGACTAGCCTTAATCAACATTTGACATGCCTCATTCCAACCCAAGTTTCTAAAGATTGATTAAGTCATGACTGTCAATTTGCATACTGGAGAAAAACTCATTGTCCTCACAGGAAAGGTAACTGTTGTCTTGGCCTTTTGGGGAGCCACTCCCTGCTGGGCCAGACTGATTAGAACAAAGGAAATGCATATCTCTGTAAACTTGAATAGAATTGGCACTACCACGATAAATGATCTTTGTCTGTGACCTGAGAGTAAACCTGAATTCAGAGGTGTGTCCTAACTCCTGGGAGAGATGTCATTTGAGGAACCACCCTCAACTCCATTAGGATAAATTTGGAAACTTCACAATGATTCAGGACTGTTGTGATGTAATTCCTGAAGAGGAGGCATGTCATTTCAGTCCGCTGCTGGCAGTGTTGTTTAAATGTTTTGTTGTTGTATTCTTTTTGTCATGTCGTTTTCATCATGTTGTTTATTAAACCTTTTGCTTAACTTTCAATTGGACCCTAGCCTTCTCCTTCGTCCTCAGGAATCAAACGATCACGTCGTTCTTTTAATTTTCTTAACATGTTCAGCAGGTATATTGTTTACCAGGATCATAAGGTGATCAGCCAGATCGGAGAGGTTGACATCAATGGCTGACATCTGACACTCATTAAAACCTAAACTCATTGCATCAACTGAAAATCCAGCTCAACATTAGCTAATTAGCATAAAGCACCAAGTACAGCTGATGCTCATGGGAATGTCATTAATGTTGCAAGTATTTAGTCATCAACCAAAGTATTAGACAATTAGACCTGATGATGCATAACGTTGTACTAGAATCCGTGCCAATCCATCCACTAGTTGCTGAGATAATTCAGTCTGAACAAAAGTGGTGGACCAACCGACGTTGCCAACCCTAAAGCCATGCTGTGTGAGCCAGCTACTGTGGCTAAATGTTTGGACTAACCTCTCCATTCTGGCGTGGGCCGGGTCTTCGGTGTTTAACAGCCAGCAGAAGACAAATTGTAAACATACATATAAACAGCATTGCTGTGATACACATCGCTGCAGTCACGAACAGCGGCAGGTGGAGCTCTGCAGGAGAGAACAATGACTAATGTTTACCTGGCAGAGGATTCACTCAGACACACTATTAATTATAAATTAGAAACACTATTAAAACAGATGGACACACACACACACACACACACACACACACACAGTCCCCAGTTAACTGGTCTTAAGTCAGAAATGTCAAGTCAAGTATAGTAGAACTTTATTTGTCCCCAAAGGGGCAGTTGGTTTTGCAGCAGTGACAGTACACAAGTTCAAATACAAATACAACAATAAATAGCAAACATGTAAGAACAATAAACAAACTAATTTAGACAAAAGTAAACTTAATTCAAATTAAAAAAGCTGTGTTCATCATGGTAGTGCGTGGTGGTAGTGGTCAAGCTGATATTACCTTATTCTATTTAAAGCAACACCAAAAATTCTTTTGTCTCCTTCTAAAAGTGCGTAGGTGTTGCTTTAAGTTTAATGTGTCTTAAATGTGTCAATGAAGATAGCCCAAGTCAGGAACACACACACACACACACACACACACACACACACACACACACACACACATATTACTCAATGTCCATTATGACATCCTTTGGAAATATGGCGGATCCAATTACTTTAAAGCAAAAATACAAAAAAAAAGTATTTAGGTACAAAAATAGAATGAACACACAGCGATAACTAATGTATTGTGTAGTTATTCGGATGTTACTTACTGTGATGCGTTCGAATTTTTGGAGGGGTTGCTGCTGATAAAGGACAGCAAAAAAATGCATTTACAAAAAGATACATGCACCTACTTGTGCAGTTGTACTAACCTTTAATAACCAATAGAAAGTTCAGAAAAGAGGAACGTGTATAGGAAAAGTAACACTACTTAGTTCTCATATGACTGGTCTGACATTTTTAGATGGAAATCACCAGGTGGACAGAAACTATACCGCATTTGTCTTGTAAGCTACCTATTAAAGCTATAAGGCACTAACCAGAAACCAGATTATATTATTTTATTTTTTAGGACATAGTGATCCTGTGCCGAGACATGTCATACTGTACCTCTGGCAACATTCAGTTGTATGAAACTGATTTCATCAGGGAGGGATGTAATGTGCACCCCACACCGGTACGTCCCGCTGTCCTCCAAGGTGAGTTTGTCCACACTGACAATGAAGAAGGCTCCGGTGTGGTTGTCGTACAGAGAGAAACGTCCATTTTTGTATTCTGTATGTTCTTCTCTACTTATCAGGGGCTTGGTGGACACATTGTCATCATTGTCATGGCAGAAGTACTTAGCATTGCTCTGCAGGCCGTTTCTATAGTCACATCTGAAGTCAAATCTCTGTCCTTCCACACCAGTAACAGCTGTGGTTTTGACACTGATCAGAGCTGTCAGTCAGAAAAAGCTGTGTTAGTTGTGTACTCATGTAAAATGTGTTTTAATAAATAGTTTAACTCAAGTGAAGTCCTTAAAAAATCTTAATGTGTAGCATGCAGCCCACCTTGGATTTGTAGTATAGTAATGATGACAGTTGTAGTCATTCTCCATGAAATCCAGGTGGCTCCCATTACTCCCAGTTTAACTTCAGTCCAAAAACTCTGATTCTTCCCCACTTGCACAACGAGGCAGCAACCTGGACTGAAGACTGTGTCTGTGTGTTAAATCTGGTGCCTTTATGTCCATGTGTTTAAACCTCTTCCTCTTTCATGACAAACCAGTCCCCATAACCTTCAACCTGTGGAAGTGAAATCATGGCCGCTCACTGTTTTTTCTTTAATTAAGAAAATAATGCAGGTTTAATTTGCTGCATCCTTGAAGGCAATTCTGTCCTCCTCTGTAATCTACTTGAGTCATCACAGACGGTACTTGCGCTGGACTCCAGTAGGCCTATTGCTGTCTGTTACTGTACCACTTACTGATAAGTATAGCTGTGAGGAGGTTTAACACCAGCCAAAGAGATTTTTTAGTGTGCTAACGCAAATGTTGTTATTACTGATCTATGAGGCATTAAAGGTGCCGTAGGTAGGATTGCGAAGATCCAGGACTTAGCCAAAACATTTGAACATTAACAACTTCTCAGTCCCTCCCCCCTTTCTGCTAAAGCCCAAAACAGTCTCCTAAGCCCCTCCCCCCACAAGGGAGAATGAATGCGTGTGCATGAGCAGTGATTGACACTCATTTAGACACCCCTCCTGGCCCTGATTGGTACATCTGAACAGGGAGCTGTGGATTTTTGCAAATCACACTACACCTGTAGGTGGTACCAGAGGAGCCAGATTTTCTTTTTAATTACCTGCTTCATGTAGTTCTACTCGAACATAGGGTCAGTTTCAGCAAATATGACAGAAAGTTAGTTTTATAAGTCTTACCTACAGCACCTTTAACAAATGATTTATTAACAATTAAAGCTGCACCTAGCAACATTTCTATATCAACAATGGATCAAATGACTGTGTATAATGTCAATGGTTTTGACAGTAGTGACGAACCCACAGAAAATGATGATGACCAGACTTTGCAGTTAACAGCTCTATTGAGCGTTTTGGCGTCTTTCAGCTGATTGTATTTGTTTTATGGCCCACAACTTCACCGTTTATTAATTACTCTTAGTGCTCCCATCAAAGTTATTTCCAGCTGCAGCAGGGAGCTGTTTCAGTTGTCTGTTTTCAGTGTACTCTAATAGCTGCCCAACACTAAAAAGGGAACAGACACATTTTGCGACTAGCTGGTGAACATAGAGCAGCATTTAGCAGCTAAAGAGCCAGATATTTTCATCAGGAGTTAGTGGAGATAAAAATAGAGCTGAATATTGGACTTATATTTGTCAGATGGACACAAACACAACTACAAATGAATGATAGTGTTGCTCTGTGTTTGTTGGATTTGTGAATAAGCAGCTGTTTGCTAATACCATCACCACACAGCTTGTTCTGCTTGCCTCAATAGGCCCAAAAATGTACATTGTATAAACCCTTTAAAAAGTTTGCTTTATTAAAAAGTGGCACCTGTTATCTTTATTAATAACATTGATCTATGAAACTAAAACAGGCTGCAATACTTGTTTTTAATATTCCACTGACAAGGTCACAAAGAGTGATCTTTAATTAGAATTATTTAAAAAATGAAACACAAAAGATAAGTTCAAGGCTGATGCCATGAAGCACATTATGTCTGTATCCATTCAAAAATGTAACACTTTCTCCCTACTACTATTCTATCAGATGTAAATTAAGGAAGTCTGATCTGTCTTTTGTTAAATTATCCAAGACAGTAAACCATAAACATAATTTCTTTCCACTTTATTATGAATTCATCCATTTGATGTTGCCCCATAGTATACATAAGATAATATGTCTTAGAGTTTTACAATAATGTGCTGGAAATTATAATGTGGTGGATTGTATCAGTATTCAGTGCTGTCTGCCACAGTGTCTTTATTAATATGACCACTTAGGAGTCCCCCCAATCAGAAGCTTTAACATACTACACACTGAGGCATCAGCCCAAAAGTGCAGATATGTGTATTTTAAGGTACAGAAAAATCTTATTACTGACACTGACGTATTGAAGGTTAAAGCTCCCTCTCTATAGTCACACGCTCTCACTGACTGCAAACACACATTCAAATATGTATTTGCATCAGCCAGAAACAGTCATATACAAACACACACACATTTGTTTTTGTCACTGGAGGACACTACATTGACAATCATCCCCTGGAGACTAATGGTAAATATGCCCCAATGCTTAGCCTAACCGTAACACACACACACACACACACACACACACACACACACACACACACACACACACACACACACACACAGTGACCTACATACATAGGGTAGACACAATAAAAAAGTGTTTTTCCTGTGCCCTTTAGATTTTATCTTAAGTCTGTGACAGTGAAAAGCCATAGTTTTAACAATTTTGCAAGGTTTTACAATTTTTTTTCTCAAAGTGAAAGATAAATGTTGGTTATAACTGGACAAGCAGAGGAGGTACACTTCAGTTGTCCATTAATGTCCATAAAAATCACACCATTGAGAGTAACTCATGCTGTTTTTGATAAATCCAAACCAAACCAAAGTGATCTGGGCGTCACTTCTGTGCAATCATTGTAAGATCGGGAGTGACAAGCTGAAACGCTGCTTGTACAGCTCTCAGAATCAGAATCAGAATCAGAATCTGTAGAATTGCTTATGGCATTTGTAGTTGCTGTAGGTTTATTTGTGTGTTTTCTAAGATAGTCTTCACCAGTTCTTTCAGCTATAGGTGGCAGAGGTTTGATGTAGATCCTAGAGCTGATGTCTTGTGCGTCTTGGACATTTGCAACTGAGGATCTTGATTGTGCAGTGCCTTTGGAGCAAGGGATGTTTTCATAGATATGCATGGGTACACTACATTCGGCTGCTGTGGACGGAGCTGTTAGTGGATCCTGCTTCGGATGGTGAGTACGAGAGAACTTTTTAATCGACTGCACTTCATTAGAGTTGGCCTGTTGAAAAGTGAAAAGGAAAAAATAATTTGCATGTATTAGTTCTAGTGTGTTCCACAACTTACTGAGCTGAATTTAACTGTCTCACTGTAGTGAATCCACGCACTAAAACATATATGAATACCATATAAAGTTTACTAAAGCCTTATTAAAATTTGCACTGCAAATATGATGTACTGCAGACTTAAATATTTATATATATATATATATATATATATATATATATATATATATATATATATATATAAACATGACAATGAAAAATACATTTTCTTTTTCTGGAAAAAAAAACTATGCCATTTGGTAGGCTACTAATTATAGGGAAGATTGGAATTTCTTAACTATTCAACTCCCCTCCATTCATTATTCATTCAAGTTAAAAAAAAAAAAAACTTTTATTATTCATACAGTATATGTTCAGTTATAAAGTCTAACTGTTGTTTTACACACAACATACAATTAAATCTATAGTATGTTTCTGTCTATAGTACCCCATCACCTCTAAAACTCACCAAAAAAGCTCACAATTTAATCCCCACAAAAACCAAAATGTTAAATACTATTTCACGAGGGTGGTTGTGTACTGTATGGGCCTATTTCTTGTTATGGAGCAGTGACTGTCTGGACTCTTCCTGGAGCTAAGCTAACTGTCTCCTGAAGCTTTATATTTAACAGAAAGACATGAATCTGGTATCTCCTCATCTACAGTGACTCTCAGCAAGAACTCAAATAAGTGTATTACCTAATATTTCAAACTATTCCTTTAATACAACGCTCCTGTATAACTGACAATTCTGATTAAGTGTGGGTTTTAAAGCATCCCAATGCAGAAACTCCACAGATTCAAAATAAAGAGAAATAAAAATGTGAACTGATGGACTTTAGGAAAACACCTCTTCGTACATTAACCTCTGAAACCAGGAAAGGAAACTTAATCATCGTCAGCTTAATTTCATTCGCTGTCAAGACAACCGTCATGTTTCTCTAGGCAGAGTTGTTGATGTGTCTCCAGTTTGTGTCTCCTACCCCTCTTTTATCTGCACTGACGTGGTCGGTGCCGTCGGAGCAAACTTGTAGTTGAGGTTTGGAGTTTTCTCTGCAGTTCCTGACAAGCATTGCTGTCAGCACCCACATAGTGAGCATGGCAACAGACCCCACTGTAGCATACAACACGATGCCTGACCAAAAACAAGAGAGATGGCTCAACAATTTTACACATCCACAAGTGTCAGTCTCCAGCTGTATCCATGCACCATGCACACACCAAAAAGATAGAGACTCACCTGTGATGGTGTTCTGTCCTCCTCCATTAGTGCTGTTCGAGGCTGTGAGGTTGAATAGAATATTACTTAATGTAAGTTTTTCTACCTACGATTAATATTTGTAAGGATTCATATTTGATGATGTATTCCTTCAACCTGTTGACAAGTTTGCGGGCCTACTGGTGTCCATTCCAGATGTAAATTGCGTGGAGCTGGAAATATTCTGATATGTCCATGTAGGAGAAAGTTCAGGTATGACAGTTGTTGTGTCATCTGTATATGGAACAGTGGTATATAAATTGGTATAGATATAAAATTACATATCACATTATTAGATTGTTAGTATTGATGCATGAGTGTGTAAACAGGATTTAACCCTCTTGTTGTCCTCGGGTCAAATTTGAGCCATTTTCAAAAAGTTTGCATATCAGAAATTTGGTTTCTTTCAACCAAATTGTCAAAAACATAACGTGGATGGTTCCATAAAACGCTCTTCACAAGTAAAATAAATGATCAGTTTCAGGACAAAAAAATTGGTGAAAGAACGTTGAAAAAAAGTGACAAAAATGTCTTAAAAAATGCATCAAACATGTCCAAAAAAAAGTGTAGAAAAAAATCAACAAAAACATCGGAAGGAGTGACAAAAACATCGGGAATAGCGACAAAAGTTTTCATTTTAAATTTTGACCACTAAAGTAAAGTACAAGTACCTCAAAATTGTATTAAAGTGCAGCACTTGAGTAAATGTACATCGTTACATTCCACTACTGATGGGGAAATGTGTAGTCATAAATGGAGAGAGAAACATAAAAGCAGTCACTCAAGGTAAAAGTGATAAGATCATGCATGCACGTACCTGCCTTTACAGTGAGATGTACTGCAGTGAATGTATCAAAACCAGGCCTGTCTACTGCACACCAGTATTTCCCCAAGTCTGACAGCTGGAGTTGACTAATGGTCACAGTGAAGACTCCATCCCCCGAATCCACCAGAGCTATCCTCCCTGACTCCACTCTTTTACCAGATTGTACAGTAACCAGTACATCTTCACTGTCTTTACATGGATCCTTGCAGAAGTATTTGTTGTATTTCCACGCAAATCTGTGTGAACACTGAAACGAGACTTCTTCTCCCTCGAATCCCTCTACATTGATGTCTGCTCCCTCTATCCCAGCAGCTGCCAAAATTAAATCGTGTTACAAGAGTTAAAGCATCTTTGACTTGTTTAGATAAATCAATGGATGTATTCCTTTAACACACTTACCATATAGAAGACAGTAGAAGATAGAAATGGTCTTCATTCTTATTGAGAAAGTGCCAGCTCTAGTATTTTCTTATTCTGGGTAGTCCCTCCAGGCTCTGTCTATCTGTCTATTCAGAAACTTAAACAATGGTTAAATGTTTTATCATGCTTCACTCCCTGCACAACCTTGCAAATGAAATAACATCTAGTTAAGCTCTTAACTATATGTACCTTCCTTTTGTGGTTTTGACTGTATGAGAGAGGAAGTCAAGCAAAAGCTTAGTTTCAGTGCTATTGCTTGTATCAGTATCTGTGATCTCAATACAGTGAATGTAAAGCAAACAATTGAAATGCAATACATACGTCACTAACCTAATATGGCGTAATAAATTACTCTACTGTTTTTCTTCATCTCTACTACTGATATGTTGATGAACAATTCAAATTAAGCATATGTAAATTGTCAGGGACCAAGCAGTAAGACAATTAGGAAAACAGGAGTTTGTTGAAAAAATGGGTTTTTATTTACCCCAAAAATGCACAAAACAATATAAAACCAAGAACTTAATATATAAACCTCTAAAATAGGTCAACTCAATATAACTTAAACCAAAAATAACTACAACAAAAACTGCCCCCTTGAATGAGACAAACGGGAACATATATACTAACTGGGCCAAACCAAATAACACACACAGGGGAAAACCAAAATGGACATAATTGAAACTAATACAAATAAACCCAACCTAAACCTAAATCCTCCAGCATGGCATCTGATGGTACGGCCCAATTGGCAGGCCATAGTATATAACAGTCCTTCACCCTTGGCTATGCCTTTTATGCACCGGGAAGGACCTCATCACCAGCATGGTAACAAAGACAAAAAATAATGATGAATATAACAAAAACCTTACAATGTAGAAAAGAGTGTATTCCATTTAAACCATATAAAGCTAAAGGAAATAAATGTGGATTATGACTTAACCAAGCAGTGTAATGTGTTTGTTTTAATGTTGAAATTGTTTGGAGTGTGGCTGACTACACAATGAATTAATGTGTACTAAAAAGCATGGGGTGAAATTGTGTACCATATTACCATTGCTGGCTGTTTAACCTGTGTGGCTTAGGCCATCACATAAATAAAAATGCAGATAGTTCACTTTGATACTAATACTGAGAAGATGCTTCTACATAGCTGTTTTAAAGCGGTTAAGATTTATATTTATATAACAATCAAATGACAATACGAAAAGGGTCACTCAGTGATGAACCCACAGAGAATTATCACCTGGAGCTGCAGCTCCCCTGGGTTTTATGGAGCTTTATAGTGAGTTTCAGCTGTTTTGCCCAGCTTGTTTAAGAGCATAACAAAAGAGGGAGGTCCACACCACGAGTTCAATAAAAAAGTAACCATTAAAGACAACTAAACTACTGTATGTGATATCAGTAATCCGTGTATAGTGGGTTTTGGATGCTATGGAAGGGTAAATGCTCACCTAACTTTTAACATAAACAAGGATTCAACAAACCAAACAAAAAACCACGTTTGGGTGCTAGCATAACACCAGCCTGCCTGGAGGGAGAGTGAGACCAGGCCTTGTGGAATCACTCAGCTTTATAGACTCCCAGCAGGTGAGGCCAATGCCCCAATGAGGTGGGAGGAGCCAATCAATTATGTACCTGAAAGAGATAGACACAAGCCAAAACAAAACAGGTAGTCATACGGCCCAGGGCCGTCACACAGCTCATTGTTCAGCTGTCCAGTCCGTACCTGTTTTGGTTCACTCTCACCACTCTCATTGCTTCGTTTTAAACCTCAACAGGCAGCTGTTTTCAGAGAAAAGGCTCAGAAGAAACCCCACTGTACACCTGCTCAACAGTACACAGACAGTCACAATTACTGACTATAGCTAGTGAACATTGAGGAGCATTTACAGCTAAAGAGACTGATATTTCCCTCAGGAGTTGGTAGAGATTAAAAAACAGAGCTAAAGAGAGTGAATATTGCCAAAACATTCATCACAAGGACAGAAAGACGAATAAATGATAATGTTGCTCCCATAGACTGGTTGCTCCCTAACTGCTGGATGTGTAAATGAGTAACTGTCTTCCGTATCAATGTAAAGGTGGTGATATGTCAGTGATGTGTTCACAACTTGTAATATTAAATATTGTTATATTATAATTATAATTCCTTTATTTGCCAAGTACATTTTTACATAAATGAGGAATATATCCTCTGCATTTAACCCATCCTAACTAATTAGGAGCAGTTGTACTACAGTAAAAGGTTTTCAAACAATAGGGTGCAAATGTAATAAAAGAATGGCTGTGTATTTCTATTACTTCTCTCTGACTTCCTCACACCCTCCCTGAAAAGTGATGTTAAGCAATCATCACAATTCAGCAGACTTGTGCAAGAAAATAGAGGTGTGATAAATGATGTGGTCACTGAGTATATTAAACTCAGGGTTCGAATTACGTGGGAGCCAGTGGGAGCTGAGCTCCCATGAAAGCAGTAAAATCATACACCTGTGGGGATCTCTAAAAATCATCAGCACCATTATTTAAATCACAAATAAAGCGCTTTTCCCAAACACACGTGTGGTGTCTGGAGTTATAACTTTAACTTAAGATTTGGTATAAGGGATTCCTATGACCTTTACTCCACCTTCACTGTAACCTCTGGGAATTATTAACATGAGCCTAAGGGCCCTCTTGGACAGAAGAGCCCTTATTTGGAGTTATGCCAGATAGAAACAATCGATTGGTCAGTTCTCTGTTCCAATCATATACTTGCATATATTACGTTTATGTTAATGTATGCATAGACTATATACTGTGTGCTCACAAAGAAAAGGCAGAACGACTTTTTGGGGTTGGTCGTTCTCCAAGCTCTCTGCAGAAGTTTGTAAATTGATGCTGAAAATCTTGAATTGTAATAAACCTCTTTATAATCAAGGACCAGTGTCAGCAGAGTTCCTTTTCACTCATCGGCAACGCAGCACTGCAACTAAATATACGACACACGGAGCTCTGAAGCAGACCTGTGCGTCGCTTAGAGTCTACTCTCGCTGTAAAAATAGAGACGAGCAGCGCGCCTTCCGTGGTCTGTGCAGCTTCAGGTTTATAATGGACGCGCGCTGCTGTGGACATGCTGCGGCAGATGTGTCACGTTTGTTCTCTGTGTAATTCTGTCGTAGTTTCGGTTTTCCACCTCCGATGTAGAGCAGCGTACAGCCACTTCCCTAAACTTTGTCTCATTCAGAGACCAGTGTCTCAAACGGGGCTCTGAGTCTGTCAGAAGGTCTGAGATCCACTGCATCTTCAGATCAATCACGTAATGCACAGCAGGCTATGGTGCAGGTAGATTATTTTCTGAAATATAGAGACTTTATTCATGTAATAGCCTATTATCACTTTATTTTCTCAAAATATGACGACTCCTCCAAATCATAGAGAGCACAGATGGGATATATTTTGAATGTGTTCAAAACTTTGTGCACATTCAGAATATATCCCACCTCCTTAAATGTGCACATGACAATTATTCACCTCAATGATACATTATTCATTTTAATGGATTAATAAAGCCCTGGACTGTAATATTTCAGATGTGTTAATCCATTAAAATGAATAATGTATCATTGAGGTGAATAATTGTCATGTGCACATTTAAGGAGGTTACTTCCTCAAAAAAAGACGCAAAAGAGGAGGGAGGAGTAAATGATGCTAGACTACATCATGTGCTACAGTGCTGACTCAGATATAATTAGAAAAGTCGATCTACAGGAGAATAAATAGTTGAAAGCAATACAGAATGCCTGAGAGCCTTATTGTAATATATTCCATTATGTTTTTATATTTGGATTGTAATCTATTTTTCCCTTTAAAGATATTTCCAGTATACATTGATTCAGAAAAAGGTAAATAGGTGCATAAAAATTCACCAGAATGCAGGAAATTAAATGTTTAATGCTCAAAATTTGCTGCTCATAGACTACTTTTAGACTTACTAGCTGAGACAGCATGTAATAACTTTAAAAGACTCACAAAATAAAACTTGAAAATAAACGTTGACATATATAACAAACACCTAACATATATAACAGCTGTTACGTCAGTTCTACTTTACTTGTGCTCATTTAAAATACAATCACTCAATACTTGTCTTTATTGTTATTACTGTGAAGTCTTAATTTAGCTGTAGCCTGCTTTTC
Organism: Sander lucioperca; assembly: GCF_008315115.2. Lineage (NCBI taxonomy): Eukaryota > Metazoa > Chordata > Actinopteri > Perciformes > Percidae > Sander > Sander lucioperca. Next base: position 11,470,530 of record NC_050176.1, read on the forward strand.
CCATTACATTTGAGTTAACGTTATTTTAGACTGAATCTAGCTGTCAGCTAGCAGTTAGCCGAATTAGCTGTTAGCTAAACTAACGTTAGCTTCCCGGTGGAGGCTAGCCATAGGCTAGCGTGGAACAGATCGTGCAGGTCGTATCCTCGGTAAAACAGTATTATCTTGCGCATGTGCAGAACGGATCGTGTACATAGACTGTATATATTAGCGGACAGCGCATCCGGTTCAGCAAAATGCGGCAAATGCGGAAGTGCCTTAAACCTGCATTCTATCTGAATTCCAGCAGGGGGCGACACGTGCGGTTGCAAAAAGGAGGTCCGTTTCTATAGAAGTCTATGGCGAAATGACCCACTTCTCACTTGATTTATTACCTCAGTAAACATTTCAATTAAGAGTTTATATTCTCAATCGCTAGTTTTAAGTCTTCTGCAACACAGAATGAAGAATTTTTTGAATTATGGTCTCGTTGATTTTAAAATCGGCGATAAAGCAGGGGATGTTTTAGGGCGTGGCTATGATGTGATTGACAGTTCGCGGCCTGTCAATCATGACAGAGGTTTAGCAAAGCTTATCCATGGCATGTAAACTTCACTTTGGGGGTTGACCAGCTTTCGTCTTCGTGACTGTGACAGTTGGTCGCCTAATAATGTCTTGTTCAACGTTCGGTTGTACGACAAGACTCTCAAAGGAGTCGGCAGTTCAGTTTTTCCGGTAAGTAACGTTACATTTTGTTTTAATACCGTTTTTCGTTAGCCAACGTTAGCATCCCAATGAATATCAGTTAGCTAGCTAGATTGCACCTTGCTAACCAAGCTAGCGGGCTAACTAATAACGTCATGCAGACCAGACCGTATAAGCGGATTAAAATTAATATATTTAACGTTACAGTCGTATACAGTAGGTATGCACAACGGTCTCGCCGGTAATCTGTTTTTAACCATATGTGATGTTATTGCTAATCGATGCGCATGTAATGGTAATGTTAGCTTAAAGTCAAAGCCTGATATAGCTAACGTTATAGTGCAAATTCATATAAATCCTATTCGTACGGGATTAGAATCATTTTGGGACCGCGTGTGATTTAGAAAGTACCCCCTCACATCTGAGTTTTGTGTGGGGCATTCGCACGGGACAAGCGGAGATGCTTTTACTTGAATATACTGAAATATATGTACCCCGCCCGAGAGTTGGGCAACGTTACCCGGAGGTGCCCGAAGGACAGGCACAGACACCCACACAGCATCACCGTCACCCTCACCTCGGACAAAGCCGCGCTGGAGCGCGTCGACGGACGGGGCAGTAGGCCAGAATATCCGTTTTTGCAATAAAATGTCGCACATGAAAAAATATATATATTATTGTAAAGTTACATAAGTGTTCTATCTTGAAAAATCTTCAGTTCTGCAGCCAAATGTATTGTATAAAGCACCAGGTTCAATATTCTTTTCTCAAAATTCTAAATACATTATTTCAGACTGTTAATGTACCTAACAAGCATGCTGCAGGAGTTATTAACCACTGTTGCTGATGCTGTTACACTGAGGTCTTTCTTCCACTTACTGTAGTTGTGCCTGCTAATCTATTTGAAGACCTTCTGTCAGCACATTAGTCTGTTTTAAGATGAGTCACATACATGTTACAATCTATATTTACAAATTCTGTTTATTACTAAAATGTAAGTAATGTAAGTGTTGTGTACAATACACATTGTCTAAGATAAATTTGACATGTAGGAGTATGTTTACTTAATACTGCATGTCCTCAACTGAAGCATGCCTTCATGTACAAGCTCATATATTAATATAATTCATTGTGATCTACCATCTCTTAACTACATGTTTGTCTTTACAAAGGTATCCACACTGAAAACTGAATGACCAGAGCCAGAGGGAAGACCTGGTGTATAGAGCAGCGTATTTGGTGCCATTCATCTGGTTGTGGAAAACAGATTGCATTGACCATATCCAAAGTTCTCAAATGTGTTCTGATTATAACGATGCCAGAAAATCATTTTCGGTTCAGCTTCTTCTGCTGAAAGGACAGACCAACTTTTAGCACTTTAGCAGTCATTGGTATTTAGAGGTTTAAAATGTGAGTCCTGTAATAGATGTGTCCTCTTGTGTTACTGTTAGGCCTGCTGCTCCTAGGTAGCTTCTCTGTCTCTCCTCCCTCCTCTCTGTCTCTCCCTCTCTCGTCTGTCTCTCCTCCCTCCCTCTCCTCTCTCTGTCTGTCTCTTATTGCAGGAGTGGAGTCTAGAGGGTGGGAGTCTGGGTTCCAGCTGCCTCTCATCTACCACAATCAACCAACAATTTGTGATAATACTTTTGTTATAATGAATTTGCAATAACCTTACACAGATTAAACAGCACCTAGTGCATTTTCAATTACCTACTAAACACTTGACTATGTATGTCAAAATAAATGTCTATAAATTAATCTAAAAGGATTTTGGTGAAGTGTTTTCATGGTGATTAAAATTGACAAGTACATAAAGACACAAGAAAAGCACAAACATTACATTTCCCTGATCCTTCTTTGTCAACATTCAAGTATGGTAACATTTGAGAAATCATATTTTTGTTGATTAAAGCCAAAATAGACACTTTTAATCAATTACAAATCCTATCAAATTACCAATGTCTTCTTGTATGACTACAATATTGTGTATGTTCCTATAGTTGCTTCAGAAAAACAAATGTAGCTTTAGAAAGACCTTTATTTCACATTGAAATGGGCATTAACTACAAAAACTACATAAACCACAAACAACACTGGCAATATTTTTAAGATTATGTTAGGGGTTAAATTGATGAATTAAATAATGTAGTTCACCTTTTACAATCCAGTGTACATTCCACACATAAAACTGCTGTGGGTCAAGGTAAGACATGTCTGCATATGAAAAAAAGGGTAGTTGAATCACTAGTGTCACATTGTTAATTACAGTAGAAATGGTTGACATTACAAACCACAATATAAAAATATAGCTTAACATATACAGCTTAAAACACTTGTGCAGCACTCTGTTCAGTCAAGTCCAAATGCCTGGGTAAAGAAATAGAAGCTGCCTTTACAATTAAAGTGAGCATAGTGTGACAGTCTGTTGGTTGTCTGTAATGCACAGTGGAAAAAGAAAAAAACCCTGCGAGCCTTGTCGATCTTTCCCGGATTGTTAACAGCCCTCCACCTGCATCTCTGGGTGATGCCAGAGAAAATGGACTTACTTCTGAGGTATTGGGTGGGTGCACATGCCATCGTGGCTCTCCACACTCCTATTTGTGAAAAAAAGAGTCATCAATTTCCATTTGAGCCCCTCATAGTTAAATATATATGCACACTAGCATGTAACTGTACTTCATTAATTATCGGGGGAGAATACAGATGAATCAACAACAGTCTATTGTTCTTTAGTGTAACTTTAATTTAGTTAAATGAGCTTATTTCTGCTAACGTTAGCTCTTAAAAGCATGTAAAGGCTAATTGTGCCAACCATAGACTGATGGAGCAAACAGTAGCAAGACATTATCAGTGCATTATGGTTGTTACAGTTAACCAAACGTTCTAAGAAACGTTGTTATACATCTGCTAATACTTAGTGTTAGATAATGATTATTGATTATGAGCATTAACAATCCCCGTTTTGCATTTCGCTGACTACGTTTAAATTAGGACAACGTAAACTTCGATTTACAGAAAATTAACGTTAGCATGTTTTACCAGTGGCTAGCTAACGTTACAGACAATTTACATGGTAACTTCAGATACATTTACTTTACAATGTGACTCATCTTATATGTAATATAACTATTGGACAAAGATATATTTAAAACCTAGCGAAGCTATATCTTACCTCGAATTATGTATGCTAGCTTTCAGCAGCAGTTGCATCCAGATTGCCAGTGAACGTGTGTAAGGTAACGTAGAGTGTCAGCAGCGTTGCCAACTCCAAAAAAAAAAAAACAGTCAGACACCGCCCAATAGTCTATGGCTCCTCCCTCACTCCGCCCTCTCGTCTAAAAACGTCACATCCGCAACCAGGATGGCTGCGCCCATAAACGCAAACTCGACGACGGATAACTGATCTCCACAAACCAATGGGTGACGTCACACATGCTCTGTCCATTAATATATACAGTCTATGGTACCGACAGAGAAGCTTACCCCTTTGGTGTGTGTGCTGCTGGCCGCTGCCGGGCCTGGCTGCTTGCTTGCTTGTTTGCCTGGCGCCGCTAAGTCACGTGACGGTACAACATCAAATCACAAGAGGGGGGAGGAGGAGCAAAGTGTGCCTGCTCTGGGCTCAGACAGCCAGGTCGCCTCTTTGATGAAACCGCAGCAGTGCATACTGGAGAGAAACTAAAACTAAAGTATTGATCTCATTACACTGGTATTGATCAATATATTGATTGATTATTATAGCGATATTATTATTATTATATTTGGATCGATTTGCTCACCATTAGCGCACAGCCCCCACACCTCCTCCACGCAGTTGCTAGTAGCCAAGGAGGAGACAGAGGATTAAAAAAACATGATGGACTCTTCAGAAGAGGTAATTATCTTCACTCGAGTTTCTGCGTGCGAAAGTCACCGGACGACACAATCTTCTGAACATAGCCATACTGAGAAATACAGAGAGAGTTGTGTGGAGCTGATAGTCTTAATTAGCTTTGTAGCAACTCATTTGGCAATGGCTTGAATGTAACTGACATTCATTAATATCAAAATGTTACGCTCTAAACCTTTAAGCAACAAAAAAAAGCCTAAACCATAATGCTACAGCAACTAGAGCAGAAAGCCAAAATGAAATAGTTGACACTAAGCCTTGTAAGAGTTTGAAATGGCTTCTAAAACCCTGTGTAGTAAGGATTCTAAAGACAACAGTCATGGTGCTGCCAGGAGGTGCTTGTGTAAGGGGAGGGTGGCTGAATTCTAACGTGTGTGTAGCACCTTCTGCAGGTCTTACTGCAACACTACTTTGAATTTTATTAAGCTCAGCATACCAAACTCTGCCAGCAGCAGAAATGAATTCTTTGATGAGGATGTAGTGTTATCTGTCCGGTGTCCATTATTTTGTTGTATTTCTGTCCCTGAAACATACCATTATCTTATTTACATGAGCATATTTGTCATTACAGCCTTGCCTTTTTTGTCTAATACATCAGCAACCTGTTTTTGGATTATTTGTTCACTAGGAGGGGAGTAAACCAAAGATTTCTTCAATCAGAATTACAACACAGCTATCAATGTGCCGAATATTGAAGCTTAACATTTCTTCAGGTAACATGGGGAGAGTAATTGATATACAAATGATCATTTTGGAGGGGAAGCGTTCCTTTGAAACAAATCAAAGAAATAAAGTGAAATAAAATGCACATTGTTATATGTATTTCCTTTTTATGTATGCATTTACTGTGTCATAATGACAAAAACATTTTCCAAAAACAACACTGCCTTCCCTCTGGTGGTCAACACTGAAATACAACACACTTCTTCAATTTGTTTTCTGTGTTGGGATTTAATTTGAATGTAGCGTAAGATTCATGACACAATGAAAAACAATTCTCTCTCAAAAAAAAGCTAAATAATTGTCACTTCACATATGCATTTTCATTTCACTATGTTACAAAAAATGCATGCAAAAATAGGAAATCTTCCACTGTTTTTCCTAGTTTGATTTGTTTTAATTTAGGCATTTTAAATCTTCCATACACGTTTGTGCAACATATAAGCCTCATCCTGCAAATCTACTGGTCCAGTTAACAAAATTGTTTTTACTTTTATCAGGCAGCACCAGATGTGTCTAACAGAGGCGTATTCAATATGTCAAAATCGTATTAACCTTATTCCTAATCTGGAAGATGAACAGGACAGCAATTAGGGCACTGCTGCTTTTCATTATAAGAAACAAATGACTTACAAATAAAAAAAAAAAAGTAAGGCATCCAAAGTAAGGATATGTACAGAAATATATTCAAACATTTGTCCTTTATTTCATTCAAAACACAGAGAAGAGTGTGAGATTAGCTGTCAGCTCAGACACAGAATAAACCCTGCTTAGTCCAAAGATTTGGGATCCAGTGCCTGGTAGACGGCAGCAAACTGTGAGGCATCTTGAATACTGGACTCTGGATCAGCACCTGGTTCTAAAGACCGCAGCCTCACTGCAGCCGGAGTAGAAGCAACATCTGTATGTTCCTCACAGTAGTCAGACTGTAAATCAATAAGAATCATTGTCAAAAATTATTTTATCTGAGCAACAAACTTTAATGCTTAAAACAGTCATAAAAGATGAACATTTTAATCAAAATTTAAATTGGTAAATAACAAAATGGGTCACTCACCTCACCCATGTTCTGACCTTCTGAAACAAACAAACAAGATTTATTAAAACACGTGTGTGTGTGTGTGTGTGTGTGTGTGTGTGTGTGTGTGTGTGTGTGTGTGTGTGTGTGTGTGTGTGCGTGCGTGCGTGCGTGCGTGCGTGCGTGCGTGCGTGCGTGCGTGTGTGACCTCACCCGCATTACTCCGGCAATGTCCGTAGAATATAACGGGTATAATGGCACAAACCAGAAGAGCCAGGCTCACCGAAACAATGATGACCACGGTGGTGTCTGCAAACAGAGGCAGACATATGTTTGTGCTTCTGACAATACAGCTTACTTCAGGTGCTCCAAACTAAATAAAAAAATAGTCATTGATATTCAGAACAGTTTTTGCGTGTGAACATTCAATTATGGGTTATAAAAAACTTTTTTTGCCCCTTACTCAGAGCAAAGAGGTTATAATAAATTATTATATATATATAATAATATTATTATAACCCTTTTTGCTCATAGTCCAACATGTTTAGCCACTTTTTACTGAAACTGCACTCTGTGGAATCTCTACCTCTAATACAAATGGAAACAATTACATTACACGATCAACATTTACACATTTAACAATGTTGTGTAGCGTATGTTCACAAATTCACTTTTGGAAGCAGTACGATACAATGTCTTTTTAATCCATTCTAATAATATGCAATGCAGACATTTAACTACCTAAAAAATAATAGTAGTTGGACTATAACAAACTAAACAGATTGATTTAAGATCTAACTCAGCACTTGACTGGATGGCGGAGCTGTAACTAAGTCTTTTCTTGTTGGCCAATAACTCTGGAACCATAAGGCCTATAGGATCTTCATTTCAAAAGTTCAACTGATGGAAACAAGATGTCTCCATCTTCACTGGAAAGTTCATTCTCAGTGTATGTGACCTGGAGGCTTCACATTTTACATCACTCTTGTGTAAGTTGCATATCGGACCATGATTGGCTTCCAAAACCCTGCTGGTACTTCCAGGCATTGAACTCATATTTAAGCTGAGCACAGAGAAATGTTCCACCTTCTGCAGATGAATGTGAAAACAGCATTCAAGTGTCAAACTCTTCACATACAACATTCTGCACAATGGAGGTCAAACATCCAAGTAAAGTAACAAAACCTAAAACACATTTTGGATTAGACCAAGCCAGTATTATTAAGCTGAGTTATAATATGTAACACTGTTAAGTTGCTGTTTTGAAGCTTGCTATAGGAGAACTGCTGCTAACAGTGACTGTGTAATACCTTTGAGGTGGGTTGCTGCTGGCTGATTAGTCTTGGGCTCTGTAGCGGGCAGGGTTGATGCTGCTGGTGACGGTTTAGTGCTGGATGCAAAGCTGCCTCGGGGCAGAGTTTCTGCTTCGGTCTGCAGGGCGGTGGTTGAGGGAGGAGATTGGTGAGGAACAGTGGAAGCTTTGGGAGAACAGGACAGAGGATAACTTGTGATGAATACTGTGTGTGGTCATGTGACATATACAGTATGTATAATAATTTCAGACTTTCCACGCAAAGCAAGACCAGGCTGTCAGCTACACAAAATTGTGGGTGGTTTGAGCCTGCGGACACAATCAATAGTATTTATGAGACAAGGAGTGTGTTCAAAATTGATCCCTATCACAGAAATAGTGAACTGTGTTCGCCATTTTGTAGTGGTGTTCGAATTCTCAGTGGTTAAGTTAATTCACTTTATAGTCCACTATAAAATACCCACAATGCACAGCTAATTTAAGTGTACATAGGATGTACCCTACATTTTACTCCTGTATACCACAATGCAACGTGGTCGTGTTTTCCCGGAGGAGAAGCAGAAGAACTCTTTTGGTCATTCCCTATATAGTTTATATAATTTAATAAACACTATATAGGGAATAGTGAATGATGGAGCAGTTTTGAACACAATCAAGGTTTGGTTTAAGAGTCCTACAGACAATACCTAATAATCTTAGAGTAACCTACAGTTCACACTTTAAGCTTTGTTTCACACACAATTACCAATCCTGAAGGAACTTTTATGCATCTAGCCAAAAACTTACCATCTACGACTATGAGATTGACCTCCTGGTGCAACACATTAAAAGTTTTCTCCACTCCACAGCAATATGTCCCTGCATCCACCCTCTTCAGCCTCTTTATGGTCACGTTGAAGGCTCCATCTCCTCTGTTGACCTCCATGCTGTATCTCCCTCGCCGCACGCCAGCCAACCTATTCCTCTCAGTTTGAATGAGAATGGTTTCTCTGGAGCAGACTCCTTTGCAGAAGTACATGTGGTAGTGTCCAGAGCTGTTGTTTGTGGTCCAGCTGGCAGGACAGTGGATGGAGACCTCTCCTCCAACATGGCCGCTTACCTCCAGCACTGCTGACACCTCCGCACAGACAACTGCAGTATAAAACAAAGGGCTTGGTTACAGCAGTTGACTACTGGCCTTCCACCATTGGGTTTATTCTTTTATTTTACATCATCTAATATATGTGCAATGAGAAGTTCATTTAAAAGTAGGCATGTGCGATAAATGACACAATAAGGCTATGCCCCTTTGTTTTTAAAATTGTCTCAATGTATTTTATAGAAAGGATATGTTTTGTATATTTACTTGATTTAAATAGGCTAGTGCAGGCAGGAAATGCCACGGCTGATAAAGAGACCAAGAGCAGAGATGTATAGTAACGAAGTAGAACTAGGCTACTTCACTACTGTACTTAAGTACTAAAAGGCTGTATCTGTACTCTACTAGAGTATTATTTTTTTTCTCCTACTTCCACTTTTGCTTCAGTACATATTTTCAATGAGTTTAATACTTTTACTCCGATACATTTTTTATGTGCTGCATCTCATTAGGCTAAACATTTGAAATAATATAAACAATATGATACTCAAACTTTTGACTGCTTTCTTTAATAACTACATAACACAATACTTGTACTTTTACTTTCAGTACTTGAGTAGTACATTTTAAAATATAAACTACTTGCAATACTTAAGTACAAAAAAATGTTGAATACTTTAGCACTTCCACTTAAGTGTGGTGCTTAAAGAGCACTTCAACTTCTACTCAAGTCACTTTTTTGATAGAGCACTTGTACTTTTACTCAAGTCTGGGTCTCTAGTACTTTATACATGTCTGACCAAGAGTAAACTAATTCAGATGTTTATGGAATTGTTGGAGACAACCACCATAACTTCAAAATTACTGTAATGGATTATCAGGGTGTTTTCCACACCTATAGTTCCTTTACTCTGGTATGAATGAGATGATGAGTTTGTAAATTTGGTGCGTTTTCCCCTTGGTTGTGATGTACAGCTATACTGTAGTTGGGACGGATCGAGGTCGGATCACGTTCTCACCACAAACGATCCGTACCAAAGTGAGTTTGGTTGTTTTGGTCCGCACCCCGCGTGCGATTGCTGCGTTCACACCTGACCAAACGAACCGCACCAAGAGGGAAACCGCTCCAGGGTTCAATTCAACCAAATTAAACAAGGCAGGTGTGAAAACGCCTTGAGACCAATTTCCCCGATACAAACACCATACCAAATGTTATCAGTGCACCTCATCAACGCATTAACATGTTTACTCATTTATTTAGCAATAACTCAACCATTGTAAGGTTGACGATGCATGCCCTCTCATTTACATGTAGATTAATAATACGTTCAGAATATAACTTTCACAAATAAAACAAGTGATATGAATGTTAATCTAAAAACACATTAAAACTCACCTGAGAAGCAGCAAAACACCACAACATGAAGAATCCTCATTCTTCATCCAGGTTTAAAGCCAAGTAAAAGAAAAATTTAGTCCAGCAGTGTCAGGAAAATGCAATCGTCTGCTTCAAAGTAGTCATCCGATTTAGTGCAATAATGCGCGAGTGCTGTGATAACTCCAGAAAAGCTACAAGGCTGTGATTGTGCAGCTATGTTTTTGTGTTTTACCATGCCGTTTTACCTACATTTTGTAAAACAGAGAATATACAGTATACTGTAGTTCTCCAGCCCCCTTTTCTCTGAACAGCCAGCTCATGACAGTGATACTCTTCAGCGTTGACATTTATTGTTCAGGCTCTACGAGCTGGCTATGTGGGCCTCAGTGCATCTACAGTACATGAAGCTGGAGGGCATCAAACTCAACAAGCTGTCTGTCTGCTGACTGTGTCACGGGTATCAGAGGGCAGATTGAGGGTAAATCGGGTTTTTTTTTCAGAGAATTTTGTTGTATACAGCATGTATAAGTTTGCTCTAAGCTACCATTGAAACCATATTGCTCTACTCAAGTTTTTAGGCTTAGCTTGACATCAGACTTTAAGTATGACACAGCATTTTCCCTTAAGGGACTGTATGGAAATTGTTTGCATAAGGAGGGGGCTGATTTTTATATTTTGTTTGATTAAAAAGCAAGGTCTAGCATTATTAGCCTAATGTTTTCTGGGCACTCCCCTTGGCTAAGAAAAAAAAACTGCAATAACCTCCACTTATAGCTCAAAATAATATTTTTATGACAAACAATTATGACTAAGACTTTTTAATTGAATTAAGTTGTTGCTTCGGTTGGATGTTCAAACTTCACGGTGCAGATTGACACAAGAAGCCTGTTTTCACATTGATCTACTGAAGGGGGAAGTCTCTGCTCACCTTAAATCTGAGTTGAAAGCAATAGTTCGACATTTTGGGAAATACACATTCTTTCTAAGAGAGATAGAGCAGAGAAAGTTGATTCCATTCTCATATCTGTCCGTTCAATATAAAGCTGGAGCTACCAGCTAGTTAGTTTAGTTTAGCAAACCATAAAGACTGAAAGCAAGGGGAAACAGCTAGCCTGGCTCTGTCCAAAAGGTTCAAAAACATTTTAGATCATGTCTCCTTAATTCAGATATGAAAGAGGTATTATTATCTCACTCTTGGCAAGAAAGGAAATAAGTGTATTTCCAACAATGTATATTTCTTTAAGATATGTACTTACAAACATGATTTTGAGACGTCACAACCAGTTTGGAAGACAGTCACGGTCCAACATGCAACTCACACAAGTGTGATGTGGAAATATTAACATCCAGTGTTTCCACAGCATCCCAGCAAACCTACAGTTTAATACAGAAATCAACTAGGAGGGATATAACAGTATTTATTGAGGTTAGCAACAGAGAAAGACTTTGGCACTTGGACCCTGTCATTGGTCAGATACGGTTTTCTTTGATATAGGTTAACTAAGATCAATGTATGTCTTCAGCCCCTACAGAAAACATGAGCTATGCTGCTGTACCTGCCAGTGGCAACTCTGGCCCTAGCCCCTCTGTAGGAAAGAGAAAACATCCCACAAATGTAGCTTTAGGAGCCTCGCTGGCTCCCTGGTGTCAGCAGTAGCTGCAGGAGAAAGTCACACATTACTGAAGAACTGTAAGGCCAGTCTTGGTTAATATTTACAGCACCTGTTTTCATTTCTTTATTGTTCTTACATAACAATGTTTCAAAATTTAGTCCAACAAATATAGGCTACTGCCCTTTTTTGAAGCACAACTTTATTTGAATGAAAAGTTGTCCTTTTTATATAATATAAATATTCTTATTTTAATTCATCAAAATATAATCTTATTCAGCAAACCAAACACCAAACAATATTGCTCATATTTACATTTTACACTGGTGAAATGCTGCAGTCATTCATGATAAGCACCTTCCCAAGATGGACACTATGCTTGACAGTTTACACACATCTGTCTCAGGCGTTATTGTCTGATGTGATTTATAACGCCACCTAAATGTCCATGTGATGATTGACAAAAAAATAGTTGGCAGCGTAGTGCGTTAAGTCCCGGATGTCCGTTGGTCTTGTTTAAGATCGCGGGAGGACCTGAGCGATGGTGTCCCGGGCACTCTGGCTGAGCCTCTCTGGGAACTTGATGTCATACTCCACTAACAGGTCGCCTCGACGATCGGGCCGTTTGGGATAAGGCAGCCCCTCGCCACTCACGCGTCGCTTCATCCCTGGCTGCACGATATCTGTTGTTGACACTGTCACCTTTCTGCCGTCCAGTGTGGGTGCGTTGACTGTGCAGCCACACAAGGCCTGATGGGACAGAGGGGGAAAATAAAGGAAAAATACCAACATAAATCATGAATAGGCACGAATAGAATCTTCATTCTACACATGATTCTCAGCTGATAAAAAAGTATTTGGTTTGTCTTCAAGCGCTTTTACAAGGTGTTTTTAAGAATAATAAGTGACAAAAGGAAAATCTAAGCTATAGGTAATCTAAACTTACATCTCTGAGTGAAATCTTTGCTGTGTAAACGATGTCCGAGCCGTCACGTTTGAACACCGGATGTGCCTTGTCCTTCAACACAAAGACCACGTCAGCTGGAATGTTTGTGGGAGTCTGGTCCCCCTCTTTGGGAAACGTGATTTTCGTGCCCTCTTTCCACCCCTTCTTTATCTGCACCTCCAGGATTTTGTCCTCTGTCCTTATCGTTTGCCCATCAGGGTTCAGCCTTTTACGAGAGATCTTCATTTTCTTTTTGCAACCTGACAAAACTTCCTCCAAGGATACCAAGAGATCATGAACCACAGGGGGGTCCTGATGCTTCTTAACAACACTAGTGTGAGGACCCATTCCTCCCATACCAGAGCTGAAAGAGCGAGGGAACCCACCCATTCCACCACCCCCCATCCCAAAGCGGGCAAAAGGGTCATCAGTGTCCATATTCTCATCCATGCCTCCATTGCGGGCACCAAAGAACTGATCGAAGGGGTTACGTCCACCGAAGAACTCTGCAAAAATGGCATGTGGGTCGCCCTGGAAGCTGTAGCTAAAGGAACCAGGACCCCCACAACCACCACCACCTGGTTGGCCTCCGCCTTTCAGACCTGAGTGAGAAAAACAATCAATTGTTTATACTATGGCCTGGGTGAATACACGATTCTGATTGGCTGCATGGTGTCCATTAAAATGTGTAGAAAAAAGTAGTTCCGGTGAAACGGTCTGTTTACATAGCTAGTATCAGCCTATATCGAAATTGTGTAACCATAGCAACAGGGATGCAGCCAAAGCCACTGTTTACAATTAATCGCAACACCCCAGCTAACATTTTATTTACAACACTAACACAAACACTTACTTGTCTTACTTATTTACTTACTTATCATTTGTTCGTGAAAATATTGATTTGGGTACAATGACATGATTGGATAGCTAGCTAGTCTTGTGGTTAAACACACTGTCAAATTATATTTACTGTTTGTCAACAGTAACGTAGACTTACTGTATTCCGGGCACTTCCGACACAGTAAGCAAAGTAAAAGTCCCATAAGATGTCAATGCGTGGAAAGATAAGCCTGATTAGTTTATCTGTCTCTGTGGGTAGGTCTTACACACCTACTAAGGTTACTTTGATTACCACATTTTGGGCAATCTTGAAAAAAAACAGTCCGACATGGTGTCCGGATCACGTGACAGCGGATTTCAAGAAAAATTCAACTCTCCGGAATACCGTGATGTGTCGAAAGTGTCAGGAATGTAGTGCAGAGCCTTGCCCCTTTTCCACAAGCCTTAAGTGAAGGACAGAGCCGAGGGGAGCTGGGAGCGCCATCAACGTCACACTCGGTATAAACTGTTTGGTCCCAGCGATAACGACAACATGTATCGTTATCGCTAGCTACCTTTTCGACATTCATCTTACTGACATCCAAAGAATATGACATAACACGGTGTAAACCTAACGCTGGTTAGCTTCACTCTCAAAATCATGCAATTAATTGAAACCTTACCTTCTTCACCATAACGATCATAAATGTCCTTTTTCTTTGGGTCGCTCAAAACGTCATAAGCTTCAGCGATTTCTTTGAACTTTTCCTCGGCTCCCGGGGACTTGTTTTTGTCGGGATGGAAGCGCAGAGCCTGCTTACGATAAGCTTTCTTTATATCGTCCTCCGACGCTCCTTTTTTAATTCCCAAAATGTCGTAGTAGTCTTTACCCATTTTGACCATCCAGGTAGTGGCCTGTTTAGTAAATGTTACAGATGTTCGGAAACGGATGTTTATGAAGCAAGTCCTCAAGCCGTCCTATGTCTCTACTTACGCTGTTACCCCGCCGAGTATTTTCTTTATAAACCGCGTGGAAACTTCGAGAGTTTTCCATAAACGGCCCGAACATTCCCAACTGTGACAGTTAAGCCACGAAACGCCCATCGACGTCGTGCTGCCTTCAGGGGCTGTCGGAATTATTTCCGTACAGTAACATACCTTGCCTTATCAGTCTTTCAAAACTCGATATGGCTATCACATTGTTGTAATTTTTTTACTTTACTAACGCAGTGTGGAAGTAGCCTACTCCATTACAATAAAAAGTCCTTCATTCAAAATTCTATTTGAGTAAAAGTAGTAGCCTATGTAAAATGACCTTTTTTGCCCTTGTGAGTCACAAGCAAAAGATTTAGGAAACTACTGTTTTGATATTTAACATGTAACGTTAGGCCTAGGCTATATATACTGATCATATGTTTGTATGCAAAATCTTAATCTGTATAGTAGCCTACTTTGTACCAACATCTGTTGAATAAATGTAGTGGAATTAGCCTAAAATGAAAATACTCAAGTAAAGTGCAAGTAGGCTACATCAACAATTCCATGCATGTATGTACATGTACATGCTCATTATGGACATTGCTATTGCTGACATGGCATACTACATCACAAACAGTCCCAGCCAATGCTATGAACAATGAATAAACCACAATAAACAATAGCCTAGAAACAGTTACTTGTTGGGCAAGCCTTGTGCAAGAATAAAAAGACAGACTCCTCTCACTGAACCCTGGATAGATTGCTGGCAAAAGCTTTTGTTATGCTTGGGAGTGGCCCAGATTCAAGATTACTAAATCCCCTGCGTACTGGCTGGTAGTGCGGTGCACAACAAGGACATGTAGGGCATAACATTGTGGCACTTTACCTTCAGGGGAGCCAAGGTTCTTCACAACAAATATTCCCCATCTGATCACCTTTATCAGATGGGGATCCTGTGACTTGAGTAAAACAGACATACTTTTAATGAGGTACAAATGTCACTTTTATATGGCTTGTCTAAATCTGTTTTCAAGTACATGCAAGATGGCTTAAAAATGATGTATGGAAATTGATAGAAGACAGGCAAGAACCATAGAACAAAATATCGCTTAGAAAGATAGATTAGAAACTGCCTTGGACCTTCAATAGAGTGAGCTACATAGGCTAATGTGCTTAAGCCTACAGTCTTATAGCCTGTGTTTTTGCATTTGTAGATTTTTTTAAACAGATTTGTGCTTGTAATGCGGTACAGTTTGACCATCGTACTGCATAATTTATGCAACCAGATATAATACAACCAAACTAAGACTCAGGAGACAACACTTTCGCAGCTCAGGATTGGTGGTATGTCCAAAGATTTTGAATAATTTTAGATTGGACAATATTTCCATTTTGTTTGATTCATGTTCTGTAACACTGCTTTGCAAGTTGTACAAAGACAGGAGACGTGTACGAGTAGCACTTGAAGGCAGCATTTCGGATTGAATGTACAACATGCATGTACAAGCTTTAGCTTACACCCAAATGTCTATCAGAGATTTGTTGGGGCAGGTAACACCCTTAGCAGTGTTCACATTGAAAATAGTGCCCACTAAGTTACTGAGAGCAATCACTCAACTTTATACATCATTTGGGTAATTTAATCATAAAATAAAACAAACAAGCATTTGGATGTAACTTAACAGGCAATATGTCTTCTAAAAAAGAGCTCTACACACTCACAATGGTCGAACACATGAAGACCACAAAAGAACCTCACTAGGTTTTCTTTAGCTGTCCTGTGTTTAATTTTACAACAATTCTGGTAATTGGGGTGTTGCCAATGGTGACTGCACTATTTGTTTGATATACTTGTCTCTGTTAAGTGAAGCAAAACCTGTTTTAGGGATGAGCGTGGTTTGCCAGTTTACATTTTTTTAAGGTGGAGTTCAGACCAACATTCTTTTAGAAAGGCCATAATGCCTATTATGCCACTTGCTTTTGCACATTTTAGTCAATCAATTTAAAGTATTTACATGCATATGTAGCCCTATATATGTAAGTGTGAGACAATTATGGCGCTTTTGGAGATATAAGACGTTCAGGTGAGGTTTTATCTGTATGGGAATACATCATTTTATGTTTGGGATGTGCCAAAATTGTTATTCCTTTAAATGTGTGTTGTTTTGCTACTGCAAACAACTCATAGCCTGACAGTTTCCTTTAGAATAAGTGTTGCTTTTTGTTATAGATTATGAAGGATTATAAAGAGACAACGTACCAGGCAAATAGCAAACTTTATTTAAGCAGGACAATTTATGCACAAGGAAAACCGAATATACACAGAAATGCATTTTAACAAGAAAAGGCAAATCAGAAATCAGAAAAAAAGATGTATTGCCAGGTATTTCCCTTGGTTTGGTGCATACATAAAAACATATTTAAACATTATAGACAAACAATAAATACAAAAACACATATAATATTAACAAAGAAAAGGGATGTAGGATTAGATTCTAATGTCAGTGGGGGACCAGGGTCTTTGAGGCAGACTGCAGAGGGGAAGAAACTGTTTTTGTGGTGTGAGGTTTTGGAAAAATAATGGCATTCAGCTTGGAAGTAACTTTTGGGAGAAGTCAACAGATAGATACCTTTTCTATACAGTTTAGAAGGAGTGGTCCACATTGTGTCGTCGCCGGTTGGATCGGTAAACCTGCGCACAAATGGACAGAGCAGCCACTCAAAGAGCAATGCATGGATAATCCAATTAGGCCTACCTATGACCGGTAGGTTAGCAAAGCTGCGACCTCTCTGTTTGCTCAAATGTTATTGGCTACGGCACTGATAGTGTCTGAAGGCTGCCGGTTTTGATTGGCTGCTGCACGGACGTAGTGCCCGCCTACGGTGGCCTCAGCAGTCGCACATTACTCCGCTGATTGGAGGCGGCTCTGTCACTCGTCTCAGATATTAAGGAAGGGGGTGCAAGCTGCCAAGATGAAGCACTACGAGGTAAGTAGTGTCTATGAAAGTCTAAACCTTCAATGGGACTACAATTTAATTAATCAGAACAATGCAGGGATTTCCTGTGATTTCTGTAAGGGTAAATTCCACCAGAACAGTCATAGAGCTTTAAACATGAGCAGTAAAGATCGCATAGCCTACTGCAGCAACAACGCCTGTCATGTACTGGTTGCGATGACCCGGGGATTTGTGGCCTCTCGTGTACGGGAATTAACGGGTATCGGCTAATATCGTTCTGAAAGTCAAGCTGCACCCACAGTTATGGCGAATTACACTTGCATTCTGTATATGTGAAGTCTTCGATACGCTGAATTTCGATGTTAGTTGAACACAGAGCCCCTCTGTTCAGGATATTGCCCGCCTGGCTGGAATGGCGCATGGCGCTTCTTATCATTGTTATTACCCAATAATGCAGGTGAACAGTCAAGTGCGCAAACCCTGTTAAATTAACCCTCATGGCTTGGATGTGATGTGTTGTTTAACGCAGCATCAGCATCAGTCTGACCCTATGTTGATGGCAGAAACTTAGAAAGAAAAAACAGATTTCTGTTTAACTGTCTCAAAAACATCCAGTCTTGACTCATCACACAGGCCTGTATTAGTCTTTTATCATTAATGTGAAAGGTTACTATGCCACTTAACCATTGTACTCCTCAATACAGTAAAAGCATCTCTAAAGGTTGGCAAAAAGAATTTCCAAAACCCATCAGACAGGATTTGAACTAGTCTGACAGAAACTGACCCAACCAGTGCTTCTTCGGTTCCTCTTCTTTCTGTTGACAGATGTGGCTGTTGCAACAGATGAGGGGTGAAACAACATTTAAATCATGAAAGAGAAAAAAAAAAAAAAATAATAATAATAATATAATAATATATATATATATATATATATATATAT
The DNA here is from genome assembly GCF_008315115.2 of Sander lucioperca. Classification (NCBI taxonomy): domain Eukaryota; kingdom Metazoa; phylum Chordata; class Actinopteri; order Perciformes; family Percidae; genus Sander; species Sander lucioperca. The sequence continues at coordinate 11,488,857 of NC_050176.1, forward strand.
ATATATATATATATATATATATATATATATAATTTTTTTTTTTTTTCATTCAGTAGTTGCACTGGTGTTGGACTTTGTTTGCACTGGCCAATGTATCAGTAGAAGGCCATTCCTGCGACCCCTAATTGATCTGCTTGACTTACCTTTTCATGGCCGTGGCCATTGAAACAGAATGATAAGCCAGTAAGTACGCATTGTGACAGCATTAGCCACAACCTGTATCTTCAGTTAACACCTTCTGGCCATACACTTGGCTCCATACACTTGGCTGCATGTGAATACCACTAGCCTGCATATTTCTGAAGTATGTGTGAACCCACTGTGTTATAATCAGGCCTATGTTCCCACATTGTAACTATTATTCATTGTGAGTGCTAAGATTTTGTGAAGGTGAAGGGAAGAAAAACGTACAGAATATGGCATGTGACCATGGTGCATTTTGCAGTTGGAATACATACCTACGGTAATAGCATATTGAGTTACACCAGTATGCAACCATGTGGGTGAAAATGTTTTGTGTATGTGGCCAATGAAACTGAATGACTAGCCAGTAAATAGGCATTGTTGCACTATTAGCTACAACAAGTATGCTAACTGAAGTCCCAAAAATGTGGTCGTTGCTGGGGTGTGGACTGTGACTAACACCCTAACCAGTATACATGTTAAAAGATACATGCTCAAACCAGTGCAGACAGGTACTCTTTCAGTTCATTTCTTTCTATGTATTCCTTAACATTTTTTTAATCAAATTAAGTTAAAATGTAAGAGCCATTTTGTGGAATCAATCATAATGGTTTCTATTATTTACTTTTTGCATGCTTTACAGGGCACACCACATCAATCTAAAGCTAAACAGAAATACTTTAACAACTAAAAATAGTAAATCATTAATAAATCAAACTGTAGATGTTATCCATTTGGGTCATTACATAGATGTTATGTGTCACATAGCACCAGAGAGCTGCATCATTTTCACAGTGATCTGTCTTGCTCACACACCGACTGCCCATCAGTATCTTGACTTGTGTACAAGAGCACTTTCGGAGCAAAGAGACATTTCCAGTTAATCTGTCTAAAAAAAAAAAAGGAGGCTAATCTTTCCAGGTTGCAATAAGTGGTGTCTTACCTTAGGATAAGAGGTACAGGCAAAAACAGCAAAGAACAGCAAAAGTCCACTGTCACAATTAAAGCCTATTCCTCCCTGCTTCACCCTCACCCCAGAGTGCATTGCCAGGACAGACTGCCAAACAGAAGCTTTATATAGATGAGATGGGGGAGGTACCATGGTGGTAGGTATGCTTGGCACAGGGAAGACTGAGATGGGGTTATTTCCCCGAAGTCTCAACCGTAGTGTCATGTGTCCTGTAGGGTTGCAGCAGTATACCGTTTTCACAGTATGAAGATTGAAGGTTATGCTGCATACATTTGCGTGTCTACATTATTGGAAAAAATATGTTTTTTAATAGCGACTTTTTACACTTGCTTCTTTAAAAAATGGTTTCAATTATAATAATGCATTTATAAAAAGAAAAAATAAGTGTCAGGAACGCTTCTGGTACCCTTTTAACCACTAGTGCTCATGGAAGGGAATACAATTCACAAAAAGGAAGAAGAATTATGACCAAGAAAGTCATAAAAAAATCATGTTCAGGCACTCAAGGTTGGTTACAAAAAGTGACAAAAAGGCCTTGAATAAATAGGGCAAGACATTAAAAATACATCAGTGCGTGTCGGCATAAGCCTTCCTCAGGGTATGAAACCACCTTAGCCTGGACATGTTTTTTTATGACTTTCTTGGTCATAATTCTTCTTCCTTTTTATAATAATGCATTTGTTCTGCTATCTGCATAATTCACATTTCTTATTTGCAACATTTTAAAAGTTTGTTTAAAATTTGCTTGACAATTGAATGGAAGCATGGCTATAGATACATGACTGGCCTAAACTTTCATGTTGCCACCATGGAAACTGAATCCCAACTGTTCGTCATTAGAGAGTGGAAGGGTGGCGGTGGGCTTCACCAAGGGGAATGCCCCAACTAAGCCCTCAGAGTATTATCACCCCTTGGTGGTAGGAAAAGGTGACTCCCCACGTGAGTGACCGAGAGATCTGGCTTCTAAGTCTGCACACTCCGTAAAAAGTATGTGGTCTGTGTGGCGTAAGACCCTAAACTGGTGCATTCAGGTGTGTGATCAAAGGTTGGTGATGTACATCAGGGCTGTAGATATAGTAGATGGACAGATGGACAGTACTGCACTAAGTGTATGTGAGCGCCATGACATCACCACATAGGCGTAGATAGGTGGGTGTCTGTAGGGAGAGGGTTGGTCATGCAGAGTTAGCAGTAGACATTTATATTTAGCTGGGGAGAGGAAAAGAGGGGGACAAACTAGGAAAGGGGGATTGCTGTTTGTCATATAACCTCTCCTCCATCTTCCCACTTAGCCGGGGGTTGAGAGGTGTCAGGAGTCATCAGGCGTCCTTTTCTTAGGGAGGAGTTATGTTGAAATATAGCTACTTCTCTAATAGCTACTGCTCTAGTATCTCATGAAGTTTCCTTCTTGAGGTATACGCAGATGATCTACTGCAGACAGTTTGCCGAGAGGACACTGGGCATTCCTGTGTATGCAACTGTGCACACACATGTGGCGTATGTCCACGCTCCAGGGGTCGACTGGCAGTTAAATAAAGCAACACACCAGAAGTGAAGGAATGAGAGGGGGGCAAAGAGGGCGGGAGAGCAAGAGAATGGCCGAGAAAAAGAGGAGGGAGGGGTAGAGAAGCAGGGGGAGAGACTGATTTATTTCCACAGCTGAGAGCTCCTCTATGGTTTGTTGTAGATTTCGGACAGACAGTTGAGAGGTGACAAGAGAGCCGAAAGAGTGAGGCACAGAAAAAGGGAAAAGAAGGGGAAAAAACTGAGTGCAGGAGGAGGACTGTGGACATGGATGCCCTAGCACTAGAGGCCACCAACACTAAAAAGCCATCTAACGGGGCGGCGGCAGTGGCTGTCCCGTTGCTGGCTCAAGCCCCGGTCAAGCGCAAACCTGCTAAAAAAACTAAAAAGGCTGTTGTTTTCTTTGAGGTGGAGATACTGGATGCCAAGACCAAGGACAAGCTCTGCTTCCTGGACAAGGTGAGAATGTATTTCTCACAGTTTTCATCTCGATTTCAGTACAAAGTGTGTGTGTGTGTGTGTGTGTGTGTGTGTGTGTGTGTGTGTGTGTGTGTGTGTGTGTGTGTGTGTGTGTGTGTGTGTGTGTGTGTGTGTGTGTGTGTGTGCGGATAAAATATCAACTGTACAGTACAGCTGTGCAAACCAACACGACAGCCCTCCAACAAATCCAACCTTTTGTGAAGTTGACTTTTCATTGTGAATCTGTTGGGAGAGCGGCTGATTAAACTCTGTGGTCATTTTTTTGTGCAGACATAATACTAGGTACAGTTGACCTTACATAAGGCATTACACCACTACCACAACCTACCTGTATGGCCTCGAAACTGCAGCTGTGAGCACTCTCTAAACCCTGAACTTCTCCTGAGAAGAGAAAAAGTCCTACATAATGTTCATGATATTATATAATTTGTGGTATTATATCATATTTATATCCATAAGAAAAATTGTGATATTCATGATATACATTTTTTTTTAGGCAATGCAGGAAATATTGTATACAGCTTAAAGTCAAATATATATTCACATATGCACTTTTTACTTTTGAGACTTCATAAAATATACCAAGAAACTTCACTTCTCTATGTGGAATGATGGAAGGGACATCACTTTATATTATCTCATTGTGGTGCCGCTTGTTTTAGTTATGGCCTTCAGAAGTTGGTTGACTGCATCAATTCACTATAAACGTTTTTACACTATGTACTTAAGAAACAACAGATGAAATGAATTAACCCTTTAAAGCGACACCAAAGCACTTTTCCTCTTCGGCCCCCCTACAGGTTGGAAGCGGAATTGTGTCCATTATGTCTCATTCGAACTACAGATCCGCTACCCTATCTGGCAAACTTGCATAGTGCGGTTATAGCTGATAGAGGGCCGCAAAACGAATGCAGAAGTGCCGTTCACCCTGTTACGAGTTGATGAACCACTGAAACGATTTTGGAAACATTATTTTAAGGTACAAACGAATATTTGGTGTTGCTTTAACCTACTTATGCAATGACTTGTACTGTAACTGGACTTATTCATGGACGAAATGAAACCTGCATTGTACATTGAGCGCAACCACCGTCACTCTCTCTATCTCGCTCGACCACACACTCGCTACGCACACTACACACTGAGCTATTCCCTGAAGGAACTATTCTTACAACACGAGTCATCGCTCTCAACCCAGTCGTATGTTTTTCTCCAAGACGCCAACCCCAGTTGGGTACAGGACAAATTAGTTTGCACACAATATATATTGTCAGCTTTTCAAAATACAGCAGTTTGTAGAAGTAAAGTTCCTCATAGATATACTATAGAGAATTTGTTTTTGTTTTGTAACTAATAGTTATTTGTCGGTTTTGGAAATAGAAGAGTACAAATGAGACGTGGCAAGTTAACGCTTTGCCTTCATGGTTTGCGGGATATTTAACATCACTAGAAGTACTCCGCTCTCATTAAGGTTGAACCATGTTGCTGTAACGTGAAGTGTAAATGTCGTGTGGTTTAGTCACAGATCTAATACGAGTTTTGCAGTACAGTCAGAAAAGGTAAATGTGATTCTGACTGATGGAATTAAGTTGTGTTAACAGTCAGGATTTAAGAGTATCACTGTTGCATTAGCCACCATTATTTTGATAGGACCTTGAAATTCATTGTTTTATCAGGTATATTTACAGTAATTTGAACTTTGTTATTGTTGTGTTAGACAGCTTTCATTTGTTACTGTCAGGCCTGTAACTCAGTACTGTTGCATTAGGAGGGTTAAGTGTGTTGTTGGTGTTGAGGCCTGTTGGTGTATAAAGTTGCATTAGCCAAGTTTACAGTGGGGTTAGTCTGTCAGCCGGGCCAGACTCAGCTTATCAAAGCCTGCTTCTCAAGTATAAAGTGCTATCCTTGTTGGATTATACCCTGTAGTCGGCTTAGCAGAGTTTCCATGGCGTTATCATGCGCAATCTTAACACCTTTTGGAGAGCAAGTTTCACAGGTTTGACAGATATAGATCTGGAACTGGATAAAGGGCATTTTGGGGGACTGGTTTCCTGAAGTAGGGCAGCAGAGCTAAACTAACAGACTGAGTTAGAAATAAAACTCTGTCAGGGTTACTAGGGCAGACTACGTGATCTCAATACTGAATGAAGCCTGTGAAAAACAAAAAAGAGGGGGCAGCAGTGGTTACAGAGAGGCGGTCTCTCAGTGATGTCATGATGCTGAAAATGGCCTGTAGTCCTCTGGACAACGTGATCAGAAGACAAGTCTATTACAGCAGCAGACTGCTTCAGTCTACCTTAGATGGGTCACGCGATGTTTGAGGAACTTTTCCTCACAGACAATACTAGTTCTTTAAGTTCCTAAAATACTATAATAAGGGTAACAGTTTTAGGCTTTTTCATCTAAGCATTAGTTCTAAAATAATCTAGCACTGCCACACTGTTTATACTGAACAATGTTGGTTTGTATAATTGATTATATGTCTTGGCCTTTGATTCTTAGTAGGGCCAACCTCAATGCTCTCTAACAAAGCAAACACATTTGAGACACAAACTTGCTAAACAGTATGTGCTATATTATTTCGTTTAGTGCTATCTGGTCTTTCACACAGCTACATGTACAGTAGGCTGATGAGCTCATCTAGAAGGAGCTTAATAGCCACAGAGTGACACACATGTAGAAGAATATGTTTCATACTTTCTTGCAAGTGTCCTCCTATGTCACACCTTTGCTTGGACGGTGTGATTGCATACTGGTATACATTTCACAGAAGCATCTTAGCTCCCCTAGTCCAGGCCAGCAGGGAAATATAGGCTTACTGCTAAATTGTTTTGAGAAACCTGTCACCAACTTCATAAATGTCAGAGGCCTAAGAGAAATTTGATGTGGATGCCTGAGATATTCTAGTTATGTAATGTGCAGAAAGTATTGCATAGTTTGTTTTCATAAGGAATTGTCTGAATTTTCCGTTTCCATTCACTTCAATAACTTGCAGTGACTTGGAACATGTACAAGACAGACCATCTGTCATTTACAAAATAATGAAGGAAGGGATAGTATTCACATCTCTCACTCTCTAAGTTTATTTTTGTAACCTTCAGTAATGAGTGGATATCAGTGGTTGCATGAAACGTTGTTTAAAGGCATCTACTAATCCAAACGTCAAAGCTTCATAAACTGGTCTATGAGTCAATCTTTTTAATTATATTATTTAATAATATAAAGTAGCTACTACCATGTGTATTAAATGGGCTAAAACATGCAGAAACACTGGTGTTTTCTTTTATATTGATAAGGTCATTATGAATGAAACATAGTTTTTATAACTCGGGTCAAAACTATATATTTCCATGCAGAGTGCCACAGTTACTGGACCTTATTAGGGATGCACCAATTACATTGTGTATATATATACAATACCTACCTGGAGTATGTGCCAATACCATATTGATCCAATACCACTGTTTTTTTTGTTTTTGTTTTCAAACTTAGAAATGTGAATACCTCACTGCATGAAGCTCATTGGAATATATTTTTATGTAAGATTAACTTGCACTTAAAACGGAGCCTGTGGCCCACTGGGACTGAATGAATTTAACGGTGTTACTGTAACACTGACCTTTCTAATGACTATGACAAAGAAACTGTATTTAATGTGGATCAGTCAGATCATTACTGACACGTGTGATTAATAAGGTCAGTACCCTCATACATCCCTAGACCTTATCATAGTCACTGAATGAGTCACTGAGCTGAATCCTCAGAGGTAAACTAAAAGCCATTTCATCCCACAGTGGGATTTGTTTGGCAGCCTTCTGGAAAAACACCAAATGGGTTTGTTTTTTAATTCAATAATTGTGATTATTTTATAAAATTTATATTCAGTTGGTCAAATAATATTCCACATGAATAATGTCACACTGAACATACTGTAAATGGCTGGCGTAAGCTTGCAGAGCTAGGAACATATTGCTGCCTGTAGACTAGCAGAGCGTAAGCTGCCTCAGCTCAAACAGATAAAGCCATTTGATCAGATATTGGGAATGTGGTGATGGCTTTAAGTTACCTGACTCCACCTCAGACCAGGAGGTTTCACTGCTCTATCATCCCGCCTGTAACAACTGTGTGTGTGTTCTTTTTTGTTGTCATTGTGTTTATATTTGGGGTCGTTTGGCCATTGCTGGCAGCCGTGTGTGTGTGTGTGTGTGTGTGTGTGTGTGTGTGTGTGTGTGTGTGTGTGTGTGTGTGTGTGTGTGTGTGTGTGTGTGTGTGTGTGTGTGTGTGTGTGTGTTCTTTGAAACCCTAATACCAGCTGTTAAATAAACCACATCTATGGGGTATGTGAGCTAAATTTACAACTAATCACCATCATGAATGGAAAACAGGGCTATTATCTGTGTGTGTGTGTGTGTGTGTGTACATGTCCCTCCACTTATTTATTGTGGTGTTATTTAAAGGTCGAGCCAAATGCCACTATCGGAGAGATCAAGTCTATGTTCCACAAGAGCCGTGAGTGCCATCTCTCTGCAGGCGTCTAAAGCCTCATAAATCTGATATCACATCAAGCTAATCTTAAGCTGAACACAGAAATATTGTCAATGTCTGTGACGTATTTATCTGTCCGTTTCAGATCCTCAGTGGTACCCAGCCAGGCAGTCCATTCGCCTCGACCCCAGTAAGTCAGCCAAAGTGTGATCGTCTATCAGTATACTTAAAGTGAACGTAGTACTACTTCTCTCCACAATCAACTCATACTTTACTGTGCATCTCATTAAGTAAGCGTGTGTGCGTTTCAGAGGGGAAGTCTCTGAAGGATGAGGATGTTCTGCAGCATCTCCCTGTGGGAACCACGGCAACCTTCTACTTCAGAGACCTGGGAGCCCAGATCAGCTGGGTCACAGTGAGTACAATATGTCATGCTGTCACAGTCCAACAGTCCTGACAAGCTCACATCAGACTGCGAGTGGGATCAAGGAGAGCTATATTGAGATTTCCCGCTGGGTAAAAAGGGCGTGTGTGTGTGTGTGTGTGTGTGTGTGTGTGTGTGTGTGTGTGTGTGTGTGTGTGTGTGTTTGTGTGTGTGTGTGTGTGTGTGTGTGTGTGTGTTGTACTGGCTTTCCTGGGAGAGGCAGGTACAGGAGAGACAGAACAAGGAGAAGGAATATGATATATTTATCTTTCTAACACAGCAATAAAGCAGTATATTGAGTCTCACATTGCCAGACCTATCTCCACAGCGCTGTGTCAGTGCTGCGGTATGATCTGGCTACACCACCTATCTATTCCAGGAAAAAAGAAGCTCTGGCTTGTTTGTATTTCTTTAAACCAATCACAACTGTCTTGGGCGGCACTAAGGCCCGATAGCAGAGATAGCAGGGGGGGGGAACCACCCGGCGAGTGGGAGACCCGCCAAATGTCCGGCTTTATCCCAGCAATGTACACCCGTTGAGCCAGACTACCGAGGCTCTGACTTATCCCGTCCTGTTTACCTTTTTCAGGTCTTTCTGACGGAGTACACCGGTCCTCTGGTCCTCTATCTGATGTTCTACTTCAGAGTTCCCTTCATCTACGCACCCAAATATGACTTTACCACCAGTAAACACTGGGTCGTACAGTGAGTCTCTCCAACACACCTTCACAAACTTTATATACAGTAGTTAGGTAGAGTCGTCTCGTCCCCCAGAGAGCAATTGTGTCCTCCTTAAGTTGTCTCAACTTTAAGGAATAGTGGGAAATACGCTTATTTGCTTTCTTGCTAAGAGTTGGATTGAAAAAGATGGATACCAGTGTTGTGTCTGTAGGTAGAATATGAAGTTTTAGCCAACAACAATGCTCTGGGACTGGATGTCTTCCGTTCTGGTCAATCATATCACCACTGTTCAATAGAATATAGGCCAAATTCAGTCTCACCTCCAAACTCATTGTTAGTTAAAACCCAGTGGAGACCCCACTGATCAATCTAGTTACCATTCCTAATCAACAGACTAATTAAACTATTAGCAAGACTCTAGCTACCATACATCCAGACCAGCAGATTTATTAAAGGAAGGCATTTATTCACCAACACTTGCAAAGTGACCAAAAGTAATGCAGCGGTCAATTAATAAAATTAGACACTGTGGAGAAGCATTTGATAGAGTTAACTTGTGCCATTCCTATTTGCAGCGCTTCAGAAACTGGGATGGTCCAAATCCCCGTTTCTACCAAGCAGTCTGGTTCGGTTCAGTTCAGCTTTTTACACATTCAAACAGTTATTTCTAGCACACTGATCCGATACTAAAAGACATCATGGCTTGCAAACAAGCAAAGTGGCAGTTGGTCAAGGCCACACCCCCACCCTCCACCTGAAAGCATCCAAAAAAGCAGTGTGTCATAAGACCTTTAAGCCATTCTCTTTCCATATCAATGTGGCAGTGGCCCTTAAAATCCTATCTGGACAGAGCTTTTGGATGGGATGATAAAACTGCCATGTACCTGGATTCTCTTTTTAATAACTAGTAGAGCTAACGCGTGTGTTTTGTGCTTTGTTTTTTTCAGTCTCGCCTGTATGTGTCACTCTTTCCACTTCTTTAAGAGGCTGCTGGAGACGCTGTTTGTCCATCGCTTCTCTCATGGAACAATGCCGTTACGCAACATCTTCAAGGTGAGATGCATTCTACCACTCAAGCTCTGTCATAGCCTGACTTACATTAATATGGGCAAAGGTGTAATGTAGTTTTTGTATGGGGTAAAAGATGAATTGCTAGCTGTTCAGTTTGTGATTTAAAAAAAAAAAAAAAAAAATGCCTGTGACAATGTTCCTGTTTCATTCAGAACTGTACCTACTACTGGGGCTTTGCAGCATGGATGGCCTATTACATCAACCACCCACTGTACACACCACCCAGTGAGTATGCATGCACCAAACACTCACATATACCAACATTTCATTGTAACTCTCTTTTCATTTTTACTCTTGTTAATTGTGTCTTGTTGCAGTCTATGGGGAGCAACAAATCAGACTGGCTCTTGTCATATTCTTGGTGAGAATATTTCTATCCTTAACACTTAGCTCTGTAAACTATCCTTCATTATTTGACTAATAAATAATAAATTAAAAAAAACATCATTTAAATTGTATTTTGTCCATTAGTTTTTAATCTCTTTGTCACCTCAGAAGTATGAAATAAGAGGCACAACCAGACTTATAAATGTTTATTACCTTTTGCTCTACACACACTATTGAATCACTTGTTGTTTTTTCTTAGTTCTGTCAGATCGGCAACTTTTCCATCCACATTGCTCTTCGGAACCTCCGTCCACCAGGTATACACACCTGCAACACCTCTACACACACACACACACACACACACACACACACACACACACACGCACACACACGCACACACGCACACACACACTTGTCACTCGTCTGCTGCCCCTCTTTCTTGTGGGGTCCCCCAAGGTTCCATTTTGGGACCCATGCTCTTTTCTCTGTACATGCTGCCCTTAGGGTCCATTTTAAAAAAACATAACATTTCTTTCCACTGTTTTGCAGACGATGTACAAATCTATTTGCCTGTAAAAAACAATGACAAGGACACTGTCCAGCCTTTGTTGAACTGCTTGAGTGATATCAAAATTTGGTTGGATCAGAATTTTCTCTGTCTCAATGATAATAAGACTGAAATTGTTGTGTTTGGTCGCGCTGAACATTTTAGTGCCTGTGTTGATGCTCTTGGTACGTTAGGTTCCCATATTCAACCTTTTACCAAGAATCTGGGTGTGATTTTTGACAGTGCTTTTAAATTTGATAAACAGATAAGCTCTGTTGTTAAAACCAGTTTCTTTCAGCTGAGACTATTGGCTAAGGTTAAGCCTTACCTGCTACACAAAGACTTTGAAAGAGTCATACATGCATTTATTACGTCCCGTTTAGATTACTGTAACTCTTTGTATGTTGGATTGGATCAGTCATCCCTTCGTCGGTTACAGTTAGTCCAGAACGCAGCAGCTCGACTTTTAACTGGGACAAAAAAGTGCCACCATATCACACCGGTTTTGGCAACGCTCCACTGGCTTCCTGTTTGTTTCAGGATCAAATTTAAAATTGTATTAATTGTTTTTAAGATCTTAAATGGGTTGTCGCCTTCTTATTTATCAGAGCTTTTACATGTCCACACACCTGTCAGAGCACTGAGGTCGTCCAATCAGATGCTCCTCGATGTGCCCAGATCCAGGTTAAAAAATAAAGGTGACCGAGCCTTTGCAGTGGCTGCTCCAAACCTCTGGAATGGTCTACCTATTAATGTAAGAACAGCTCAGAACATTGAAACATTCAAGTCCTTGCTGAAGACCCATTACTATGCTTTGGCTTTCAAATCAAGTTGAGCTTTGATATCTTGACCTTGTTGTTGTGCTGTTGGTTATTTTGTATTGTATACTGTGTATTGTTTGTGTATATTATCTCTTTGATTTTGAACTTTGTTAAGCACTTTGGTCAACTATGGTTGTTTTTAAACGTGCTATATAAATAAAATTGAACTGAACTGAACTGAACTTGACTAACATACACACAGGCTTTTTACTGTAATATAGGACCTGACATTCGTTTAAGCTCATTTTCAGGGATATTTGACGTAGAATTGTCATAGATACGGTTGGTATGTAATTAATAAGGATATTTGATGTTGTAATGTAGTTCTTGAGTTGTGTGTGCATGGCTCATGAACCATGAAGAAAACTCAATTGATATCCAATCCAGATATATTTGAGTGCTTTTAAATTGAAGCCCCTGAAGACATTGTTACATATCTTTTGACCCAACAAGCAACAATCTGTTTCCAAAAAAGATCCTGATACAAATATTAAATCCTGATTGGTGCACAGAAGAATGTGACATCAGTTTGTTTGTTTTTTCAACTAAGCCCGACCCACCTCAAACGAGTGAGAAGAGCACAGAAAAAGCAACACAGACGGAAATCTCTCATGTGAAATAACCAAAACTGCTCATACTTAGGCAGGAAATTGTGTGTTTATATAGTACCCAATCACTCATAGTAAGAAGATAATTGAGAACATTAGTTTTCATAGTATTCAAGTTCAATTTAGAAAACTATCATTCATCAGTTGAGTTACTTTTAAAGTGCTCATATTATGAAAAAAACACTTTTTCTGGGATTTGGGGTGTTATGTTGTGTCTCTGGTGCTTCCACACACATACAAACTTTGAAAAAAATCCATCCATGCTGTTTAGAGTGAGATACGGTTTCTGAATGTGTCCTGCCTTCAGTCTCTGGGTGAGCTGTTCAAAATCGGCACGGCTTGTGACGTCACAACCGCAACCATTAGCTCGTAGCGTTAGCGTTAGCATGCTAACGCTAATACTAACGCTAGCATGCTACCTCGTTCTCAATAGCAAAGCACTGCTACAACACACACAAGTTCACCATAATCTACAAAAGAACTACTTACATGTGCGCCCTCATTTAGAAGTCTCCCAGCTAATCCTGCCTTGTAACTGACCGAAGTTGTAGAAACAGCCTTTCTTTTACTGTCTATGGAGCTAGCTAGCTGACATGATCTACATCTGAGCTACTGGGCATGTGCAAGTGCAATCAAAGATAGTACAGAAGAAGAAAAGAGGTCTCACTCTGTAGCTAAAACAGAGACCAGGTGAAAAGAGGATCTGCAGCAGTGAGAGAGAGCACTGCAGTACAACAAAAATATGGTGTTTTTTGAAAATTAAACCTTGTAAACCTATTCTGGTACAACCTTAAAATACAATTATGAACCTGAAAATGAGCATAATATGGCTGCTTTAATATCGGGCCAAAGGAACGAATAGATGGATTTCAAAACAAAAACAAACTTTCTTTGACATCCCCTTTCTTTTGCTATCTTCATCCAGGCTCTAAGACCAGAAAGATTCCCTATCCAACCAAGAACCCCTTCACCTGGATCTTCCTGCTGGTCTCCTGCCCCAACTACACCTATGAGGTCACATGTTTTATGCATCAAGTGATGGCTGATAAGAGTTTTTTTTCTGATAAGAGTTTTCTCTGCATGAACGTGGCATTGATTGCTTGGAAATAAAGCAGATAATTGTAAAGTTAGCTTAAAAAGAATACACATTTATTGCACAGCTGGAAGTTTTAATCTTTGGGAAATTAGTCCACCTGATTACATTGTCCCATGTAGTTATTGTATAATTGTACTTTACCTTTTTTTGTTTGTTTAAAAAGACTGAAAGTTTTTTTAGTTAAATGTGCGGCTGCTGCCCTCTTGTGGTATGAGTCTGTATGTAACATCCCTCCTCTCCCTCTTGCAGCTGGGCTCCTGGCTTGGCTTCACGCTGATGACACAGTGTCTGCCGGTGGCCTTCTTCACCTTGGTGGGTTTCATCCAGATGACTGTGTGGGCCAAGGGGAAGCATCGCAGCTACCTGAAGGAGTTCCGTGACTATCCTCCTGTCCGCTCACCCATCCTGCCCTTTATCCTGTAGAGGACTACTTGACCGCTCCGCTCTCCCCGCTTGTAGGAGTCAAATACACCCCTCCTAAACTGAGAGTGTGCTCTCCCTTTTTCCACCCTCCAAAATCTCCACTGGAACTTAGTAGACTACTGACTGAAATACTCTTCCCCCCCCCCCCCCCCATCTGCCATCCCTGTAATATTGAGTGCAAATGTGAAGCACTATACTTGCTTTTTTTAATTGCCCACAAACCCATTCTGATTGGTTAACCGACATGTGTGTTTGAGCTCCCAGAGCAGTTATTCACCTTCAAACTACCCAGTGTATATTCATTGACATACTGTACATAAATAATGTTATCATGTCCAACCACTCTGTCATCTACTACTGTTTTTTTAGGCTGAATCTGCATCTGGTGAGATTCAGTAAAATGTCAACGGTTTAGTTTTTATATCAATTCATCTAAATTTGAAATCATGACTGTCATTTTGTAGATGCCTGAAGTAATTTATTAAAAAAAGGTTAACCAAAATGTTGTTGCGTTGCTCTGTTATGTATTACAAGTGTCACTCTGTGCACCACCACTCCAGCCCGGGAATATTGGAGCTTTGTACAACGATGTATTGTGCAGACGCAAGTGTCACCAATAGGCAAAACAGACACATTTTACAGGCTCAATTGGGTCAGATCAATTTGTTCAAAATACGGGGAAATCACACCTGCAAGAATTTGGCAAACAAATGTAATAAATAACTCCCCAAAAAGACTCATCCAAATACTGTATATGTAACAAAATATATATAGAAATGGTAGATGAAATTTCTTCTGCCAAATATTCAAAATGGTGGATTTTCTTTTTTTTTTGGGGGGGTGGGGTAGTTGTAGTCCATATAGGGAGAGCTGTCCTGAAGTGCTATCTAAATGGCCACTCTGTTGAACTAAAGATCACGCTAATGTTTTGGTGACGTCATCCAGAGGATTACTGTATGTTTTGACAATAAGACGAAGGGTTGTAGAGCTTAAACAATATTGTTTATTGTGAGCCGCGGCACAAATATATACAGAGAAGAAGACGCGTCCGAGGATGCACTGATCATGCAGCTTCAGCCTGAGCCTCGACTCTCTTCTTCCTCAGTTGGAGCCTCCTCTCTCTCTCATACTCCTTCATACGCATCACATAGCTGGAGGCAGAAAAACACCGGGTATATAGTTAAGGACAAGGTGGTTGCATATTATCACAAGATGAAAGTTTAATTGACGAATCTGAAATTGAAGCTCTCTAGTGCCGTTACAAGTTAACATGGAGTCCATTTTTGAGATACGTTTTTAGGAAACTCCACCCTGTTATTGGAAACAAAGGTTTGTTTGTGTTTTTCTAGACTCTTAATTACCCCCCCCCAAAAAAAAAAAAAAAAAAAAAAAACCCACAAAAACTGGCATACTTAGTTTACAGTGTAAACTAAGCATTTTAAGGACATTGGATGTTGGTCTCTCAAACCAACATAGATGAGAAGTCCTTAAAATGCTGGCATACTTAGTTTACACTGTAAACTAAATATGCCAGTTTTTGCTCACAAAAGTAGAAATTTAAAAACCTACAATTCCACAACAACTGGACCGCTCCAGCTGCTGAGGAAAATTGTGTTGTGTGACCTGATTAAAATGTCCAGAACAACTACTAACTGGGCCTTGTGAGAATCTTTTTTATATATACTGTATATATAGCTCATACAACTGAAAGGAAGTTTAAAAGCCAGTTAAAGCCAGTTTAATTGACTTAGGTTTTCTGAGCTTCCGCTGGTCACTAGATTACATTTTAACTTTACTTTTCATAGTTATGAAAAATAAACTTGAACTAAATATGAATACTGTGTATGGGTTAGATCTGCTTACATGTCTGATGGTACTGCACGTTACCCAGTTTTAATGGTGAACCCATCATGATTCAGCAACTGCTGAAACGCTTACAGTTTTTCCTCTACACAAAACAAAAGACCTTACATACAGTTAAACTAGAGCTGGGCGATATGAAGAAAATCCAATATCACAATATTTTGAACCAAATACATTGATATTGCAGCGATATTATATGGTTGACTATTAGATCTTTCACAAAATATATACACTATGATATTTCTTTTATATAATCATCAATAACGTGGATATAATGATTAAGTGGGTATTATAGAACAGTCTGGTAAGTTCAGAAAATTACATCACTTTACTGTAAAGCAGCCTTTAAAACCAGGAAAAGACAACACTTGCGTCATATTGTGATATTACGATATCCAAAATTTAAGACGATATCTAGCCTAATACATCCATATAATATTGATATATTGCCCAGCCCTAAGTTAAACCAATGAAGTTGGACTGCTGAAAGCATCACAGTCTACAAGAGTCTATCCTACAAAAAAAAAAAACTAAACCCAACTAGAGCTGCAACGACTAATTAATTTAGTTGTCAACTCTTAAATTAATCGCCAACTATTTTGATAATCGATTTGTCGGTTTGAGTAATGTTTTAAGACAAAAGTAAAAAATGTTTGATTCCAGCTTCAGTTTCTTCTCTCCTCTGTGACAGTAAACTGAAGATCTTTGAGTTGTGGACAAAACAAGACATTTGAGGACGTCATCTTGGGCTTTTGGGAAACACTGATCCACATTTTTCACCATTTTCTGACATTTTATAGATCAGACAACTAATCGAATAATCGAAAAAATAATCAACAGATTAATCGACTATGAAAATAATCGTTAGTTGCAGCCCTAAACCCAACCATTCAAATGTCTTAACGTTGACTCTCTCTGTAAACACTTACTCCTGGTGTTCGCAGTAGTCCCAGTCGTGTCTCTCATGCTTGCAGGCCAGGAAGTTGGGCCAGTTGTCCCTCTTGCACTTCATGAGTTTCAGGAGGTACTGGGCACAGTAGTCCCTCTGCTCCAAAGGCAGCTGGGCCAGATTCATCTGCTCCTGGCTTGCTACCATCTCTGGCAAAGGGATACACATTTGCATGGTCATCTTTCAATGTACAAGGACCTGATACTATTTGTTACTATATGGATGGCTGTGGGAGTGGACGAATACAGAGTCTGTTATGCAAGTTCTGCCCAGAGTAGAGGCTCTGTATATATTAATGATACATACTAATCTAATCTATACTATAGAATATTAGGCAATGCAACAGTGCCAAAATGCTTTTCCATGCACACTCAGGCTAGACTGTAAATGGTCCATTCTTTGATTTGAAAAGGTGACATTGTCTAAGTGGAGTCTACTGACACCGACTTCCAGAGGTAGCAACAATTTGCAGAACAAGTTGGAGCACATGGTTCGAAATAAGCAGTAAAGGGTAAATACATAAAGCAAAACTGCACCTGCTTACTTGACAGTGAACTCCTCAAACACCAGTTAACGTTAAGCTAACCAGCGTATTATTACTCTCATTAGCGCAAAGCTAACTCGGCTAACGTTTGACGAGCCAACCTAGCATGGCTGATAGGGAAATCTGTTCCACTTCAGACTATTATTAAGAGATGCACGATGCAGTATGGGTTTCTCTGAGCTGGTAACTGCTGACAAACCTCTCTCGTTTCTCTCTGGAAAGCCAAACTGGGGGTCGAACTCGTATTTCCTCGCTGGGTCCGGCTCGGTGCCCGTTTCGGTGACATACCGTCTGCCCAGGTGAGCTCCCATGGCAGCGACGATGTTTATACAGTTAGCTAAAATGGATTATATTTGTTTGTTTCCGTTCAGCATTAATTTAATGTTTCCAAAATGATTCTGCTGTCTGCCATTCGGTCACCTCCACAAGCCCCCTGATGCCACTTCCGCCTCTCACCGGAAATAAACAGCCGAGCGGTACTTAATAGAACACCTTCCCTCTAGACAAGTAACAAAGGTTCCGCTGACACCCAGACCCTCAGAAGGCCTTAGGTTTGTCAATTGGCTTTTGATTATGTAAAACGTTGAAAAAAAAAAAAAAGTGAAAATTTTTCAGTTAGAAAACAAAAAGAACTATGGACATTTCCATAAAATGCATTACTTTTACATTTCTCAAATATATATATATATATGCAGTTGGATCGTAGGTTCAAAGTGTGGAGAAGACGCGGAGAACACTATTCTGATTGCTGCACCAATAGAGTAACACCTTTTGGTGGAGGCAGTGTGATGGTGTGGGGCGGCATCTCCCTCACTGGAAAAACAAGGCTTGTCATCATTGGAGGCATCTCAATGCAGAGAGATATAGAGATGACATTCTGCAACCAGTGGCAATCCCATATCTCCACAGTCTGGGACCGAACTCTATCCTCCAAGATGACAACACTCGCCCCACAGGGCGGGGTTTATCAGAGACTACCTCCAGAATGTGGGAGTGGAGAGGATGGAACGGCCTGCCAGCAGTCCTGACCTCAACCCTTGTGGGATCAGCTTGGGCGTGCTGTTCGTGCCAGAGTGACCAACACAACCACGTTGGCTGACTTGCGACAAATGCTGGTTGAAGAATGGGATGCCATCCCACAGCAGTGTGTGACCAGGCTGGTGACCAGCATGAGGAGGTGCCAGGCTGTTGTGGCTGTGTATGGTTCTTCCACACGCTACTGAGGCTCCTGTTTGTGAAATGAATAAATTGTTCAATTGCCAATATGTCTTGTTTCTTCAAACTTCAATCATCCAATCCACCAAACAAGTCAATGGCAGAATAACCTGTTTGGCATTGGCAGAGAAGATTTGGCAAATTTTTCATGGGCGCAACCCACATACTCAGTGCTGCTGCTCATCCCACAAATGCATGTTCCTTTCAAATGGGGCACCATTTGAAAGGGAACTAAACAGGCTTTCCAATGGTATAAGATGTATTGCCAAAAAGCATTGTTACCACAGAGAAATAATCTACCAAACACAAATTTCCTTACTTTTTGTGTTAAGTTTATATATATATATATATATATATTTTCATACTCTTAGAGTCTGTATTGGGGTGTATTGTATTGGTGCCTCATACCTTTAGCAAACAAAACCAAGACATGATGACTAAGATGTGAAGTGGTATGTAACAAGGTGTATGTGGGAAAATCATTATTAATTATTATTATTATTATTTTTGTGTGATTTGTGTGAACTGACCCTTTCGTTTTGATGAATCATTATAGAGGAGCCTGTGCCATATCTAGTCTTGACACCCAATCTGTTTATATTTTGTGAACATGATGCACATTCATATGTGTTTAATCAAATGGGCACAGCATTCACAGCAGATATTTGGACTTGACATAGTATGAAAGTGCAGGTGTATTTTATAACATTAACAACGGTTCTATACAAGTGTCCCAGTAAGCCATGACAGTGTGACAATGAGCCAGGATGCTGAATAACCAGGACACTGAAACAGAAGCAGCTAAATAGAAACCATCATGCCCACCACTGTATCATAGTAGTAGTAAACTGTACTCTTAAATGATGCTTTTTCAGAAATACTGCATTCAGTATTACAAAATAAACACTGTAAGAGTGATCATAGAGCAGGGGTGGCCAACCAGTTAGGTATAAAGAGCCACAAAAAAAAACGCACCATAGCAAAAAGCCACACAACACATGCACGTCCACACTACAACAGCAACAGTGTCTTCCAGATCTAATGTCATAATACATAGCAGTTTTCATAGTTTTTTTTCTAACTTAGATTGACTCAGTGGGAAACCTGACAGTCTTTGTTATCCACAATCCTTTTCAGGTCTTGCTTGAACTCAGTTGTGGCCTCTCGAAGCAACTCTCTCACTCATTTGTCACTAAAGGGGCTTTCAAACAGTCGGATTCAGCAGTGAAAGGGTTAACGAGGAAGGTGATCTGTGGCTGCTGTTTTTCCTCAGGTTGCAGAATCTGTCCTCAAAACTCTGCTGCATTATTTTCCATTTTAAAATAATTGGCAAATGTATTGGCAGATGCATTCAAATGTGTTTTTTTTACTTATCTGAAATACTGTATGTTTCAGAAAAGTTCAAAACAACAATCAACCAATGACACAGCCCCCAGCCACACAGTAAGAGCCTCACAGGAGCAGGCAAAGAGCCGCATACGGCTCAAGAGCCACAGGTTCGCCACCCCTGTCATAGAGGCATACAAATACATTTATTTACCACATTTTAAACTAACACAAGCAAACAGCTTACAGTGTGAAAACCCAAAGATTTTATGTTATTAGGGTTGACACATTTATCATTTTATTTTGGTGCTACTGTCTTACAAGTGTATTGATTTTGTACATTAAAACAATCCAATATTCTAACAACTAAAGCTAGACAGACATTGATCATTTGATTTCTTGTTTAATTCATGTTTTTTTCACTCTTTAAAAAAAGATTTCTTAAAATTATTATTACTATTATTTCGCCATGTTTCCCTTTGTGTCTTGCTATTTCCACTCCCGTTATGCTTCGGTTATCATTCCTCTGAGGAAGCCAAGCACAGCAGTGGAATAGGAAAACGCTGTGCAGCTGTTCAACTATATGATGAGATTTTGTCACTGATAGAGATCATCATTGCCTTCCTCTCTGTACACGCCTGGCCTCTCTGACCCAGAGCCTGACCCCTGACCTCCAGACCGGGTACCAGTAGCAGAGGGGAACCTAGGTGGGGGAAAAAGGAATAAGCCTTGTAGAAATCAAGACTACATTTTCTGTAGTGACACAAGTGTTGTACTTTCATATGTGTACCTGAAGTTTCCAAAACCTCGGCTCTGCTGCAGAGTTTGAGCAAACATTTCATATTTGCGGATGTCATTGTCACTGACAGAGCGACGAGCAAATCGCATCGCCTCTTCAAAGTGGTCCTTCCTGATCTCTGGGACTGGATCAAAGTCCTCATCCTGCAGGCAGAGAAACATTAAGAGGATATCATGTGGAAACAATACACTGTTTGTTTGTGTGTGTATGTATGTGTGTGTGTGTGTGTGTGTGTGTGTGTGTGTGTGTGTGTGTGTGTGTGTGTGTGTGTGTGTGTGTGTGTGTGTGTGTGTGTGTGTGTGTTCCCAGTCCAAAGGCTGAAAGTTAGAAAATCCACAGCCGCCCTTTAGGGAACTTTCTTATCTACCACAGTCTCTTTCTGTACCCTGCACACACAGCCTGGTACTGCTTTGAGGAGTGGAGCATATGTGTGTGTGTGTGTGTGTGTGTGTGTGTCACAGAGACCCAATTATCAGTCTCCTTTTTAACACATCATAGCACTGTCACGGCACCCTATATTCCTTTTGACTGTTCTGCATGGCTGTCATGCAGGGTAAGTAAGTACTTACAGGTAGGTGGGGCTTAAGGAGGGAGGGACGATTGAGAGCAGCTGAGAGGTTTCAGGAAAAGATTATGTTTCCTAGTACAACAACGGAGATCCCCTTTTGTGTTAAAGTTATTGTCCGCATCTTTAAATGTCTACAAATGAACTGTCAATGGAGCACCGACGCTAAACAGCATCGGAGCAGGGAGAGCAGGGAGAGCAGGCTGACCGGGTGACGGATCGGAGCAGCACCAGGACAGGTAGGCCTTTTCACCTTACCTTACCAGAACGCTGCTATCCCTGGAGATTCATATATGCACGGGCGGCCAAGGCCTGGAAGCCCCTAGATGAGTAATGACAGAATCAAGTTTTCCCAGGGTTGTGGTTATGCCGTGACAGTACGCTGAGGTGTAAATAAGCAAGAAGCGCTGCAACAGTACCATGGGGATGCCTGGTCTGGTTTGCCTCTGACGCTCAGCCTTGATCTCGGCCTCGATGGCCTCACGGATGGCCATTTTACAAGCCCGCTGGCAGATCTCTGTCAGGTCGGCTCCGGAGAACCCATCTGTGATGTCAGACAGGTAGTCCAGATCAACATCCTACAAGAATGAGGTGTACAAGGAAAGAGAAAAAAGGCAGAATAGGAGCATTACTTATAATGATTACTTGTTGTACTTAAATACATTATACCACAGTATAAAGGGACAAAACAACAATTTTCTGTTCTCTCTCTTGTGTACATAAAGAAAGATACTGTACAGAGAAATGAATCTCCATATGTGTGTGTGTGTGTGTGTGTGTGTGTGTGTGTGTGTGTGTGTATCACTAACTCGTGCGACAGGGGACTTGCGGAGGTTGGCATTTAGGATTGCAGTGCGAGATGGTTTGTCTGGGAGCGGGATGTAGATGAGCTGGTCCAAACGGCCCGGCCGCAGGATGGCAGAGTCTATGATGTCTGGTCTGGTGTGATAAGAGGAGTTATGAAGGTGAGATGAACACAGAGGTGAAGATCCTCATCTCAACTTCCAGTGTACTGACCTCTCAATCATTAAATACAAAATCACACATGCACCTGTTCGTGGCTCCAATAATGAAGACATTCTTTTTATCCGACATGCCGTCCATCTCTGTGAGTATCTGATTGATGACTCTGTCAGCTGCACCACTTCCATCCCCACCTCCGCCTCCTCTAGATTTGGCAATGGAGTCTAACTCGTCGAAAAACAAGATGCAAGGGGCTGCCTGTCTGGCCTGTAGGCAGAGAAGGTCAGCAAAGTTACAGTGTGAAACGAATCCTCTTATGTCTAACCTTCTACAATTATTCATTTTCCTTTCCTTTCTCTGCTCTCACCTTATCAAACACATCTCTGACATTGGCCTCCGATTCTCCAAACCACATGGTCAGCATCTCGGGTCCTTTGATGGAGATAAAGTTTGCTTGGCACTCATTGGCGATGGCCTTAGCCAACAGGGTTTTCCCACAGCCCGGAGGGCCATAGAACAACACTCCACGAGATGGAGTCATACCAAACTTCAGGAACTTGTCTGGATACTCGACAGGGTACTAGGGAGAGTGAGATGAAGATGGATGGGATTGTTGATGGGGCTTGCGTTTTTAGGTATGTGCAGAGTGTGGCGGTGTGAGTGTGCGAGTGTTTCTTCCACCTGAACGAGCTCCTGCAGTTCTCTCTTGACTTGGTCCAGTCCTCCGACATCCTCCCAGTTCACCTGAGGCACCTCTGCAACAGTCTCTCTCAAAGCTGATGGGTTGCTCTGACTCAGCGCCCACTGAGGGAGGACATGATGAGTGTTAGGGAAAGGTAGTCTCGCATTGCCAGACCTTCCTCCACAGCACTGCGGAGGAGGGTCTGGCTAGTCCACACAACATTCCGGGATGAGAGAAAAACGTGCTCTGGTTTATTGTCATTTCTTTATACCAATCACAATCATCTTGGGCGGCGCTAAGCGCCGTACGGAGCAGCAGCAAAATAGCCTTGAGTAGGAACTTGTTTTGGTGGAACGTGTACGTTCTTAGTCGTGCAACAGATAACTCAGATTGGACAGATGGTCTAGCTAGCTGTCTGGATTTACCCTGCAGAGATCTAAAACAAGGTTAACCATAGTCCTCATAAATCGACTGGGGGTTTAAAATGCCATCACAAAGAAAGCCCAAGGTAACGAATATCCGGCCTAAATGAGGGACATACGGGGGAATTTCCAGTGGCACTGGAGCAATCCCGGAAGTGGAACGTCGTGTATATAGACTAGGGAAAGGAGATGCATCTCTCTTCGTTTATTCAATCATTAAAAAATATTCACGTCTACCTTTTATCGTGTGGTTACAAATGACGAGATGCACAGTAGTGTTCATTGAGGGATTAGTACACCCGGTCAGGAAGAGCAAAAGTCTGTATGTTTGTATTTGCATGCATGCGTGCGTGCGTGCGTGTGTGTGTGTGTGCGTGTGTGTGTACTTGGAAATCATCCATGGTGACAGCCAGTGAGTTGAGCAGGTCAGCATCAATGGATTCATCCTCCAGGTCTATGAGGGTCATCTTCTTGCGGATGGCTTGCAGAGCAGCTTCTGAGCACAGAGCAGCCAGGTCGGCGCCTACATGACCGTGGGTCTCTTTGGCAATCTGAGATATGTTAATAGATAGATATTACGTTAACTTAAATATTACTTTATTAAACAGCACAAATGCATATCAAGATTGGGATTGAATCAGAAGGCGGTGTTACATTTTTGTTGATAGCTTATTTTTCAACATTTAAATTAGACACTGACACATTTGATGAAGATATTGTTAGACCTGTGCACTGTAATTCCACCCGCATGAGAGTGAATTTTTTTTTTTTAAACTCCTTATTTGGCATTTTTCTTATTTACAACACAACATACAAATACAAAGAGCAAGGGGCACTATATATTGTATAACAACAAAATTAAGTATTAAAATTGTTCCGCTTCTTTATATGCAAAACATTTTGTCCAGCGCTTATTATATATGTGTCCTTTGATACGTAGAAAGTATGTCATCTTCTCCATTGAGTGTATCTCCTCCACTATTTCTTTCCATTGTTCAGTCCGAGGTGGATCAATCTTTAACCAAGACCGAGTGATAGGTTTTTTACATGCAATCATTAGAATTTTAAAAAGATAAATGTCGTCTTTTTGGACCACCTCACCAGGTAGTAGACCTAACAAGAAAATCTTAGGGTCTTTAGGGATGACATAACCCATTATCCTCCCAGTAATTAAAAAGATACTGTCCCAGAATTGTTCTAACTTTGAGCACGTCCAAAATATATGGTAGTGATTGGCGTTCCGATGTCCGCACTGACGCCAGCATTGCTGTTGTTCACCCCTTTGGTTATTAATAATATGAGGTGTAATGAAAAATCTGACCAGACTCTTCCACCCAAATTCCCTCCATCTTTTAGAACTAGTAGACGTCTGTTGTGTCGCACACATCGAAAGCCAATCACCCTCTGACACTTCCATACACAGCTCCTTTTCCCATTTCGACTTAATATACAAGGTATTATTCCCATTTTGTTTCTGCAGTGCTTTATACAATTTAGAGACAGTTTTACTTGGCAGGAGCTTATAGGCATTAATAAAAACTTTAAAAATGTCATTGCCTTCAGGAGAAATACCCTTTCTTATTTCACTGTTATAGAAATGTCTCACTTGAAAATATTTTAATAGATCTCTGTTCTCTAGTTTGTATTGACTCTTGAGTTGTTCGAATGTCTTAAAGGTGTTGCCGTCTACAAACTGACACAGGGCCATGAGGCCTTGATCTTTCCAACTCGAGAATGCAGAGTCTATTTTACCTAGTCGAAAACTCGGGTTGCAGGAGGGCCAGATCAAAAGTTTAATATCATTAGCCAATTTGTACTTATTTACAACCTCTTTCCAAATTAATAGCATATCTTCAACTATACGATTCGCATCTTTGTTTGTGATAACTTTACCTCCTAGACGGGTTTGAGGTTGGCTCTGTCCCTGAGATATTTCAATCAGTCTCCATCGAGCCTCGATTTCTGGGGAACACTAATAAACCATATATCTCATTTGAGATGCGTAGTAATATTCCTTCAGATTTGGGAGGGCTAAACCGCCATGATCTTTATCGATCTGAAGTGTCCTAAATTTTATCCTTGGCCTAGCCCCTAACCAAATAAATCGTGATATTAGCCGGTCCCAAGCGTTAAAGTGTGAGTCAGCAATCCTGATAGGCAATGACATGAAAAGATACAAAAATCTGGGAAGCAGATTCATTTTCACTATTTCCAATTTAGCATTGAAGTCTAGTATCAGCATTGCCCAGCGCTTCATATCTTTTTGTATTGAGTCAATAACTCTCTCAAAATTCAAACTGAACAAATCATCTAGATCTTGGGAGATAAACACACCTAGATACTTTAACTTTTTAGCTTCCCATTTAAGTTTATAATTGTGTCGCATGGATTTACTGGGGGAGTAGTTAATGGTCAGGACTTTTGTTTTGGTAATGTTTAGGTGATAACCAGACAGCTGACCAAACTCTGTCAGAGTTCTCATAAGTTTAGGGAGGCTTACATCTGGATTTTGGAGGTAGGTGATAATATCATCCGCAAAAAGTCCAATTATATGTTCAGTATTTGCAATAATAATAGCCTTGTCGAGTACCTCTAAACAGTTGAAAGCTATCAGTTAGGTGGCCAATGAGAGTGAATTTTATTGAACTCAATTAAATAGGTTATTGCCAGGTTAGCACCTGAAGGTGAATATTTTATATATCAGATCATCATATCTTTACTAAGACTAAGTCACAATTCCCATCTTCCCTTTTCCCAGGGTAGTTTTATTCTCTCAAAAATGGTTCACAATTTACGTTATAGTGTTTTCTGTGTAATTATATCATTGAAAAGTTACAGAAATACAGTGGATTTCATGTAATTATAATGCTCTTAAATTAGGATGGTCTCGAAAATAAAGAAATTGACTTTAATTTAATTCACTAGAAAAAAAATCCCAATTTTTATATTCACTCTCAGCACTTTTATCTCAGTGAAGAAAGTTAAACTAAGTTATTATAAATCAATAACATTTCACAAAATCTTCTCGTTTAATTTCATGGGGAATATCCAAACATATTTTATATATATTTTAATATAACAATGCTTGCTCTTGGGGGAATTACTAGAATTGTTTTTAATTTTTTGGCTTTGTAAATTATAGAGTGTGGTCTAGACCTACTCTATCTGTAAAGTGTCTCGAGATAACTTTTGTTATGATTCAATACTATAAATAAATTGAATTGAATTGAATTAACAATACAATTGTTTGTTGCATAAAATGACAGAAAACCCTTTCCAACAGTCTAAAACTCAAACATGCATTACATAAAATGAAGAAAAGCAGAAAATCTTCAGAATTAAAAAAAACACTAGATCTACATGTTTGGTGTGTTTTCTTGAAGAAAAACTTTTAGTTGCACAATAGTTGCATGATTTGTTGATTAACTAATCGTTTCAGCTTAGATTAATTTAGTTGATAATTAATATTATTATCATTAATTATGTTTCTTTTGGCCTGGGCTGCTACACTTTCTCACCCTCTCCAGGTCGATATCGCCAGCCAGTTTCATGTTTTTGGTGTGGATCTGCATGATCTCCAGTCTGCCGGTCGAATCAGGGATTCCAATGTCAATCTCCCGGTCAAACCTGCCTGGAGAGAGACATCACCATTTTTAAAAAAAATGTGTGTGTGTGTGTGTGTGTGTGTGTGTGTGTGTGTGTGTGTATGTATGTATGTATGTATGTATGTGTGCGTGTGGCTGTCCTGACCAAAGCGTCTTA
Organism: Sander lucioperca; assembly: GCF_008315115.2. Lineage (NCBI taxonomy): Eukaryota > Metazoa > Chordata > Actinopteri > Perciformes > Percidae > Sander > Sander lucioperca. The sequence goes on from NC_050176.1 coordinate 11,515,587, forward strand.
GAGCAGGGTCCACACTGTTTGGTCGGTTTGTGGCTGCCATGACAACTACATGAGCTCTTTGCTTCAGGCCATCCATCAGGGTCAGGAGCTGGGAGACTATACGCCTCTCCACTTCACCATGAGTCTACACACACACACACACACACACACACACACACACACACACACAAACAAGTTACAGTACAGTGTACAACAGACACAGGCATTTTGTTCTCTATTGTTTACCTTCTCTCTCTTGGGAGCGATGGCATCCAGCTCATCAATAAAGATGATGGCTGGAGCGTTTTTCTCTGCCTCCTCAAACGCCTTTCTTAGGTTGCTCTCTGACTCTCCCGCCAGCTTACTCATGATCTCCGGACCTTGTCACATAATAATGCACAGCATGTAAAACACATTTTCTCCTACACAGATCTATAAATAAGAACACCAATGAGTAAATTGCAATTTCTAATCAGGTTATAGTAACTCTGTATACTTAATTTTCTAAAGTTTCTCACTCACCTGCAAAAACAGTATCAGCTTATTTCTTCCTCTCTTCCTGTGTACAAATGCTCTGACTGTGTCACTGTGTGAAAACAAAGCCTTACCATTGATGAGAAAGAAAAAGGCACCAGTTTCGTTGGCTACAGCCCGAGCCACCAGGGTCTTCCCAGTGCCTGCAGGGCCGTACAGCAGGATTCCTCTGGGGGGCTGAGAGAGAGAAGGGAAGAGCCCACGGAGTCATTAAAAGAGAATAACCTAATGTTATAATCAAATGAAGCAGAGATAAGAGTGTGTGGGTTTGTGTGTGTATATGACACCTTAACACCGATAGCCTTGAAAAGGCCGGGGTGTCTGAGAGGAAGCTCCACCATCTCTTTAATCTGGGCCAGCTGCTTCCGACAGCCTCCGATGTCGTCGTAGCCGATGTCATTAAGGCTCTCCTCCTCATCCTGTCACAGGGCGATATGCAAGATTCACACCTGGTTGGGTTTGTTCTCAGTCATGAATGTGGTATGCACTCATTGGCCCAGTTCCTGATGCCAATAAGGTGTACATTAAATCACCCAAACTGGATGACTTTGCTGAAGTTTCTGTTGCAGCATTGTTACGTGCAAAGAATCTATGGATCCCTGCTGCCTGGTTTCATAAGCAGGTTTCCTTGCACCATTAATAGGCCCATTAAAACTTATTATCATTTAGCCACTGTTATGTAGCTTAACCTTAATGCTGTCCAAAAGTGAAATAAAGACTTCCAGAAGTTCTTTATATTGAACCAAACATCGTCTCAAATCAGCTCCAGGAAGATGACAGAGGCTTTAGTATACTTCATTGGCCTGTATAGTGCCTATCTCAACCCAAATGAGTTCCATCTTAATGGGATAAGGTGGACCAGACATCTTTGCAGCATGAAAAATATACATCCATGAGGGCATCATGTCTGTAGACAACCCTGTGTCACAGTTACTATATACAATATTCTAGCCTAGTTTTCAATATGTAGATCTTTCATACTGGAAAATGACATGAATTAAGTATATTTTTAAAGGCCAACATGCAGACAGGAATTCTAACATTTTAAGTGTCATGTTCATGGAGTTGTTCTGCACTGCAATGTACTATGGATAAGAGGGGTGACTGATAGCTGGGGAAAAAGTGACAAAATATGGTAGATGATTCAGCAATGGATTGAACAACAGTTTAGAAAATGAACAATGAACTAACATTTTTTGAAATTTGAAATTGGTGGATGTGTTCCAAAGTTGCAGTGTATGCACTGGATAATTTCCTAAAAACAGCAAAGCACATTTCTTCCACACTATCAAAATAGTGTATTTAGATAAGTACATATTGTATACTTTCTGAAATTTGTATTATAATATAAAGCTGGTACACAAGATGAATCTCTCACAGACCTCTCTTTTGATTGGCTCTCCCTCGCAGTAGATGACCGTGTCTGGGGCAACAATACAGTGGGGGCTGGGGTCAGTCTCCATCACCTTGAACTCCACCGCCCGCATGCTTCCTCTCACCAAGAAGATGTCACCTGGCAGCACAGATAAAAAAAAGTCACCACATACAGGGGGCATCTACAGTAGGTGTGCCCAAGATCAGGGGTGGGTCTAAAGGGGGAGCCCTGGGTGTTACCTTGTGACCCACCAATCCATTGGGCTAGAGTGCTGTCAATCTGACAAATTTGATTTCCATTGGATCAGAGTACTCTCACTTTGTTGCCTGTTCTGCCAATCGCTGCCTTTCTATTCGATAAATGGATATATACTTTAAACACACATTGTATGGCAACTGTCTACTTTGTTGAAATTTTAAGACCAGTTTAGAAATAGAAACATATTGAACTCACTGTAGAGCACTTGTTGCACTTTATTTCTGTTCTGTTTCCTTTTATCTGAAAACTGTGTGCAGCAAGGGTTTCTTTGTTGAAGTTTGAGGCAAGTTTATTGTAATTGTATTGCACTTTATTTTTATACAGTTCTGTGAAAAAAATCTTCCCAGCCCTTTAATAGACCAATTAATGTTTCCATGATGACTATCCAAATTTTTGCCCTGATGGCCAATAGTCCAAAATGCATATTGTATTTGGACACAATTTGTTGAAAGTAAAAACAAGTGAAATTAATATGAATGGGATGTGTTTTATTTAGCAGAATTAGATTGTGTTATTCTATCATATCCAATATTTCTAAGCAGATTTTCTAGGCTGTATTCTGATAAAATCCCCTGGGACAGGATGATATTATGAACAGAGCTGTTTTACTGTGGTATGATCAGTGGCTGAGGTGTTGCAGTGCCTTTATGTATGGGCCGGTAAGCCTCCAGAAAATACGGTTTGAGGAAAACATCAAAGAGGTTTCCTGTCAGGCCCTCGATGGTGTCATCTATAGGGAGGACATGGATCTGCTTCCCATACTTGATATCAGGGCAGGCATGAATACTGCGATAAAACACACATCAACATCCTGGTTATTCAAGATAATATTGTCAAACCTCACATGTAGGGTCTGGTAAAGCGAGACTACCATATACCATACACAAAGATACAGGTGTGAGGTCTGGGCTACCTGATGACATCACCAAGCCGGACACGCAGATTGTTGCGCGTCACACGATTCATGCGGATTCGTTCATGCCCACAGGTTTCATCTGTCAGGACGATGCACACTGTTTGCCGACATTTCCTCCCTCGCAACACCACTGTGTCCCCCCGGAAGAGCTGCAGCTCCTCTGTCTTAATCTAGTGCAAACACACACACAAATCTCAGAACAAATACAAACATGACTAAGATATATTTATACATATTACACACACACACACACACACACACACACACACACACACACACACACACACACACAGGTTTGTGGCACTATCTTTGTGGGGACCCACCATTGACACAATGCATTCCCTAGGCCCTTACCCTAACCTTAACCATAACCTAATTCTAACCCTAATCCTAAAACCAAGTCTTAACCCTCAAACAGCTCTTTAAACTTGTGGGGTCCAGCATTTTGGCCCCACAAAGCTGTCGGGACCCCACAAGTATACTGGACTCCTGGTTTTTGGAACCCACGAATATAGTTAAACAAGCCCACACACACACACACACACACCAGTGACAGGCTGACAATGCTGCTGTCTTCATTGAGCGCTTCGTCCACAATGAGTCTGTTCGGTCTGTGTTTCTGTTTCAGGATGGCAGTGGAGAAATCTTCTCCCTTTGGGCTTTCCAAACAAGAGACACATTATGACTCTCTCACATGCAGGCTCTGCACTTGTAGCTCTAATTTCCTCATGTGACACAGAGCTGTATTTAGACTCTCTTTAGCTCTGTGCGTAGCAACTACATGAGCTTGTAAACATAAAAACATATTGTTAATTCTTCAGTCATTTTGAGTTTAATGTAACAGGTATTTTGTATATTTTTTAAACTTGATCACCTGCACATGCAACTTGCACATTGATAAGTTAGCACCAGTTTTATGCCACAAACAAATATACTGTATCAAGTATGTCAATACTAGATATTGTCCACATGCAGCTGTTTCACTCACTCTGCTCCTCCAGAGGCTGGCATGACTGGTCTCCTTGGTCTCGTCAGATATCCAATGTTTTTAACACTAGATCTACCCCCTCACTGTCCTCTGCAGTTGTTTACTGTGGTGTATTCAGGTGCTGCTCTTGTATAGTCTGATTTCTGCTGTGATCAGTGCCAAAGGTTTCAGGTTCTGCCTGACCTGAACTGCCCTGGTGTGGTTTTGGTCCTCCTGGAGCCAAGTTCCCAGCAGCGAGTCTCAGTCTTTTGCTCTTCCTCTGCCTTGAACCAACATGTTTGTGGGAGCTGCAACCTGTCTGTTCAGTGAAGGTATAAATATTCCAATCTGTTTCCGTGTCTTATTTGTAACCCCATTATCATCATCATCACACACACAGACACACACACACACACACACACACAAACAGATCCCAAGCACTTACCTTGGAGAGTGTCCCAGGACAGATATAGCGTGATATTTCCTCCTCCCCCTGCTTCTTACCAGCAAATGCAGGCACAAGTCCCTGGCTGATTATGGAGAATACTTCCAGGCTTACTCTGAAATATTTATGGGTCAAAATAAATGCTGTATAGAGCCTTTTTTCCCCAAAAGAAATTACTTATAGTCTCATCCGTCACATCTGGATCTGGAAGTCTTTTCTTTTCTAAAATGCAGCATGGTCTTTCCTCTTTTGACTCCTTGCCGTTGTGAGTGAAGGGAATAGCTGTTGTAACCCAGCTGCTTTGTTGTTGGATTCCCTCCCTCACACACTCTACATATGCACATTTGTGTGTGTACCAGACACAACCCTCACAAGCATGCACATTATTTATACATGCAACATATTCTCTCTCTCTCTCTCAGAATGGACACATTGTGGTATTTTAATTCAAACTTTTATTGCTAAAATTGTCCTTTAACAAACAACTTGAGACAAGCAACAAGAGCATAGACACACTTTACAATACCCTTGTGAGAATTTGGACTCGAACACAGCTGTCCTCTCCTACAGATTTGACTAATGAGAATGAAATGATCTGAATGCTAATAGGGGCAACGAATACCGTAGCATACAGCTTCAACTAAGTGGAATAACCTGAAAATGTGTTCTTGGAAGTTGCAAAGAAAGTGACAGGGAATGGGAAAATGAGGGGAGAGAGGTAGAGGAGGTTTAAATGCACAAAGAAACATTGATGTGAAAATCAGGGAGTGGAGAGTAGACTGAAAACCTTCATAAAATGAAACCAATATGCTGAAAAAAGGGAATACAAACATACAAATATGAAAACAAACAGTCATTTTATAATGCATACACAGAGGAGATTCCAAACCTGGAATGTATGCCCTTACAGTGAAGGTGGGAATGAGATATGTGATCATGACAGCATTTGGTTTCTAAGATTTGACCGGTAAAATGCTGGTGGTATGAGATTAGTTGATTGATTGACTCAGCTTTACCCTGCAATAACATCTTGCTATATCATCTTGATAACATCAGTTAGATCATTTAAAAATAATAATTTACAGATGGAGGCTGATGTATAAAATGGACTGATTATTAATATATACACTATAATATTTAGTTGAGAGTTGATTGCTCTGCTGATTTCAGTTCAGTTAGCTGGCATGTTTGATCAACATTTCTGCAGCCGACTCTGAGGCCAGTTTCATTAAGATATTTTAGACTGTAGTGTCTGTAGTGTTAGTTGTAGACTTATTTTAACCCTAAAAACCTAGCCATTCTACTCCAAGCTAACTCTGAACTAAGAGTTATGTTTCCACCATACCAATCAGTGACACCTGCTGACCAGTGGCACCAAATGACCCCCAAAAAAACCTTTTCAGGAAATATACAGCAGTGAGGACATCGTCAGTCATTTTCATTTGTCCAGAGATACTATCCTGAGCCTGACTGATGAGTCCTGCCACATTAAGAAGCCTCAGCATCTCAGCTCTGCGATTTTTATTTCAATGGAAGTTTTTGTATTCTTACTGTATACTCTTTGCTGAACTTTTCCAGGACAAATTTCCTAATAATTCCTAGTAATAGTGGAATCCTTTCAGCAGGCAAACATCTTCTGCTGCAGTGAAACGAGCTGAGCAGTTTACAGTAATGCATTTGCTCGGTCAGCCATGTTTTTACTATCCCCAGTCTTAATTTAATTTAGTACGGAAATTAGTTTATCAGCTTATTGCTTTGACCTATACGGCCTTCTGCACATGGCCGTGAAGCCTGCACCGGATTCTAGTCTGACATATAGGGTGGATATTTGATGGGTCAGCATCCCAACCATCCGCTCCAGCTTCTGGGAATGTGTTAAATCTGGTTAACTTCGAATTTGTTTCTGATCAATCCAACATGCTCTGTCATGCCTGCCACACACATACAGTATGTGTGCAATGACAAACACACAGCCACAAGTGAGAAACCCTTGCACCACAGCCCCAAAAGAACAAAAGGAAATTTACTTCCACACAGAATTACCCAGACCTTCTTCAAAATGTGCATAAAGGTCAGCACAAAATAACAGTTTAAAAACAAACCATGTTGCACAGTTTAGTCGAGAAAGTGCTTGATCATTGGAAATAAAAAAGGACGCATGATTGCATGACTTTTTTTTTTAACCTCTGTATCTTAAAATTGTATAAGTCTACTTTGTCCCTCTAACATGTGTGCTCGGTTTGGCAGAAAATCCCTGTTGTCCAGGAAATCCAGTCTCATTTCTGTGTGTTGTTTCTGAACCAGAGCAGTCACAGAGGGCCAGAGGAAGAGAAAATTAGGTGTGTGTGTGTGTGTGTGTGTGTTTGTGTGCGTGCGTGCGTGCGTGTGTGTTGTTTGACATGAGATGAAAAGTGAAGTGTATTGTAGATCATGCATACATTTTTATAGGATTACTTGAGCTATGTGTATACAGACATAACAGTCTCTGTGTGCATTTTATTGTTAACAGTCATCATCCACAAAATGTGTTTTCTGCAGAACCTTTACATGGCGCTCATAGATCTTGAGGGCGGGGCCAAGTCTGATCGATAGGCCAGTCAAAACGTCGTTACGCTGCATGAGGAGAAGAGACTTGCCATCGATTTCCTAATGAAGAGAGCAAAGCAACGTGGGTAGATAGATGTAGGTTACAACTGTTAAAGTTTCAAGTACAGCCATTATTCCTGTCTCTGGTGGCCTCTAGTGGTTGTTAAAGGGGATAACAGGCTCACCTGGGTCCTGAAGGCAGCAGCCTGCTCGGGGAAACCTGCTGCTGTGAAATAACTGACCACATCAGACACTGTCCAGTCCACCGGGCTCCCACTGGTCCCTTCAGACTTCAGAAACCTAGAGAGATGAGGAAAAGGGCGGTTGGCCCATTACAAAACCTGCAGGAGGATGTTAAAATTCGTAACTTGTAAAGCTATATCAGAGCTGGAAATTGAATTAAAGAATGTTATTTTGTGTTGTTTTTATCTATGGTTTTAATGGGTGTTATTGTTATAAGTGTTGGTTTATTAGAATGGGAGCACTGTGATTTCCATGTTTTTAGTGATGAATACATTTTAAATTAAAACCTTCTGACTGCACATTGTTGTCATTGTCAGTGTAAACAGGAAAATCAGATATTATGTATTGATTATTTTTTTTAATTGCCAGACTTTTACACTTTACTTATAGTGGCTATAATAAATAATTTCATTATAAAAATGTACAAGTGGGACAATGTGAAAGCATTGAAAAGGTACTGAGCACCAAACAGCAGACAGACACAGTTAGCGGCTAGCGGGTGAACATAGTGGAGCATTCAGCAGCTAAAGAATCAGATATTTCCCTCAGGAGTTGGTAGAGACCAAAAACAGAGCTAAAAGAGAGTAAATACTGGCCTCACATTTATCAGGTGGCCAGAAACACGACTCAAAAGAAATAATGTTGCTCCGTAACCGCTGGATGTGTAAATAAGCTTCTGTTTGCCAACAAGTTCACAACATCTTACTTAACTTAAAAGGTGATGATAAGAGGGGTAAGGTAAGAGGGGAGCAGACACTACCAAGCCAATGAGTCTGTCTTCAGTTTTTCCAGTATCTCTGCTGTACTTACCCTCCACTGCTATCTCCGTTCATCCCTCGTTCCTCAGATGTGCCGGAGTCCTTCGGGGAGGCAGTGGGTGTGAGCAGGCAGGACGACACTCCAACCTCTGTCTTAGACTCCAAGCCTACAATGGAAAAAAAATGAAGTACATTCTGATTACCTGTCATCATTGCTGGCCACCAAACACATACACACAGACTTTGATATTATCTGAAAAAGCAGAACTCACTGTTAAAGCCTGAGGAGGTGTGGTTGTTTCTGTCATGTTGCATCTGATTATGTAGGTGGAGAGAAGAGAGGGAGTCAAACAAAGATGCAAAGAAATGAACATGACAAAAATAAGATATCTGCTCCCTGGAACAAGCCAAAGTCACTAGAAAGAGTGCCAGAGTAAATATCATGTTGAAAGCATCAGAGTTATATGACCGCCACCTAAACTCAAGGATGAAAGGAGCTGACTGTGTGACAAAACTACAGCTGCTACGTTACCCACAATTCCTATATATCATAGTAGTAGTACTTTTAATAAGGTAAATGATCTTAATACTTCAGTCCCCAGTCAGACTCTAACGTAGGGCGCTGTATTTCATGGTTGGTGTTAGAGTCATTTTGACCTGTTGAATGCATGGAACATCATACAACAATAAAAAGCAACAGGACAGACGCACATGCTTGCACTTACTTGTGCCTCCGTATATAGCTGATCAGGGACGACAGCGCTCTCCTCCAAGTGTGTGCTGTTACATTGTGACAGGGAAGCTTCCTGAACAGGTGGACGCAGCGTCCTGGTGAGGGAATCAAGCCCGCACATCCCTGTGAGACCAGCAGCCAAACCCAGACAAAAAGAGTGAAGAGAAAAAATTAAAGACCAGCTTTTACTTCTTCTTCTATTATTATTATTATTACTATTATTATTATTATTATTAGTAGTAGTAGTAGTCAAAATGTATAGTAAACAATAGTATTGATATTAAAATTAAACACACATACATTCAAATGTATTTGTATTTCAAATGTATTCACATCAGAAACAAATTACAAAAAACAAAAACAGTAATATTTAAATAACCATTAAAGATGCAGTAGGTAAGACTTATAAAACTAACTTTCTGTCATATTTGCTGAAACTGACCCTATGTTCGAGTAGAACTACATGAAGCAGGTCATTAAAAAAACAAATCTGGCTCCTCTGGCACCACCTACAGCCTGTAGTGCGATTTGCAAAAACCCACAGCTCCCTGTTCAGATGCACCAATCAGGGCCGGGGTCTAACTGTGTGTCAATCACTGCTCATGCACATGCATTCATTCTCTCTTGTGGGGGGAGGGGCTTAGGAGACCGTTTTGGGCTTTAGCGGAAAGGGGGGAGGGAGTCCTGGCTCTTTGCAATCCTACCTACAGCACCTTTACTGAGGTCAATATAAAGTAATTACGTAATATATTAGTAAGAGTTAGAAAACATTTTTTCAACTAAAGTTAGGAACCCATTTAAAAAGTTTAAAAAAAGAAAGTAGTAGTAGTAGTCATGAAAGTACTAGGGGAGACTGGGGGATGTTGTAAAACTGGGTTAGTTGACCAATTTGCTGCTGTGATGTCATTAATATTGTACACTCCCATTGCCTTTTAGAGCTCTTAGGAGAAGTGGCAAGTGAACATAAAAAACAAGGTAACAAAGATTATTTTTTGCCTGGCATTCATTGTATTGTAGATACAATGGTTGACTCACACAAACTAAAGTAGCAGTTGTTGGGTTTTTTTTCATTTAACTCATGCCTGTTTAAACCCACATGCTAAAACAGTTGGCTATGTAATGGCTGCTTGGGGTGGGGATAGTTGTGTGTTACTGTAGTTCATTAAATGTGTAGTACATTGTAAGCCTGGGACAAAAAAAGCCTGCAACCCAGGGGGATCCACCTACATTTGCCACAACTGTGACAGTGATTGAACCCTTATGCGAAACATGCACATTCAGGAATAAAATACACGTGCACACTCACAGCAATTGTTTTTTGTGCTAAATTTAAAGTTTTAGAAGAAATAGAGCTTGTTTGCTTTATTTAAAGGTGCTTATAGTTTATTCTTCAATGATGTTGTTGCATAAGTATGAATTTTATTTCAGCAAATGACCTCTCATTGTTACATCTATCCCCAGTTAGTGACATAACTCACCCCAGTAGTGGGGTAGGTTGTAACAATGTCACATAATCTGTGATTGTGTAGTAGACACCCAAGTAAGTTTTGTTTGCAGGAGTAGACAAATATGGGTATGTATCAAAATTTGAGAGATCTAGCACAAACAACCACTGAGTTACTGATGCTCAAACAAAAGGTGTTATACCATCCTGTCTCCCCTACTGATTAACAGAGGAAGGTTACTAGTGATAACTAGAGTCTTTAAATCAGACGCTGCACATAGCCTATCCACGCACGCACGCACACATTCACGCAGGCACACCTTTGCCATAGTGCTGCTGCTGGGGGCTCTCCTGCTTAGATGCTGTCTGGATCTCAGCATCTTCTGTGGTTTTCTCAATGAGCTCTGGTTCGGTTGTCATGGCTACCGGGGTAGGTCCTCCTTCTTCAGAACTCCGGGGATCATCCTCCTCCTCCTCTTCCTCATTCTCTTCAGGTTCCTCTTCTTCACTGGCTGTTTCCATAGGCTCATTCTCCTGGAGAGAGGGGGACGGCGGCTGCAATGAAAGATAAAGTTATATATATAAAAATGTCTCCATTCAACAAAAGGAAGTGGAGATAACGCACATCTTTCATCCTCGGAGATGAATGGGCAACACTTGAGTTTGAGCGAAGTTCTCATTCAGGTTGCACTCATTGTAACCTAGCTGATCAGAGCTTTAAACAGTAGCCTATATAAATAAGTAGCTAGATGACAAACAAGATAACCTCCCATTTAGAGAAAAACACAGATAGGCTGTCAGAAATACCGATAGCCGCCTACTTAGCCTACTCAAGTCTGCACCCACAAGGGAGGGGGGAGGAGAGCGTGCTGTCAGAAATGATACAAAGGATTTTATGAAGCACGAAACGAGAGATGCGAGGGGAAGAGAGAAACAAAACTACGGGGTCAGAAACGCGCCTCACAAAATGAAATATAGCCTATGCTACATGAACAAACGTGATGCTCGGCTGTTTGGGCTGAGTCCGCCGGCCTGCGCGACAGAGCAGCGCCCAGATGAGAGCGGCAGCGGCACGTCTCAAGTTTACACAGACACCGCCTACTGCGCGGCAGGCCCAGACACTGCGCGCTCTGTTCCGCACAGCTAAAGTTCCTGAGAGCGAAATGAAATGTTATTGACCACAAATAGCGATTTGGCAACGACAACAGAACCAGCCCGTGCTCGATCCATGCAGAGACGCTCTTTATGGTGCGCGCGCTCATCCTGGGAGCCGGGGAAGCCGCTCCGGAGCCGCCTGCTCCTTTGTGCAGGAAGCAGAGCCGCGCGCACACACACACACACACACACACACACACACACACACACACACACACACACACACACACACACACACACACACACACACACACACATTAACCGAGGCTACAGAGGACACACGCAACACAGGCACGGTCGCATCCCGCTGACAATTAATGAAACAACAATTACCCTATCTTCCTAAATGTGGGAAATCCCCTTAAACACTTCTGCATTTAAAACATCGGGTTTGAACAAGAAACAAACATATTTGGCGAGGGAAGCCGAGCGCATCCTGGTGCCGTGTGCGCGGTTTTAACCAGTGATCATTAATTTATCAGCAAGCCATTAAGCCATCGCTGTTCAGCGCCATGTACAACCGGGACGTGTTGGAAATACTGAGTTAGCAGTGCAGCGCCCACCTTTTTCACAGTGTGCATGTCCTGCAGTGCGCTCTTTACAAGACTGTCAGCGGACGCCTTCTTCGGCATCGGCTTCTCCACCACCATCCCCCTCAGAGGAAGAGTAATGTTCCCGCAGCGGCTCCTGCGCAGCCTGCCCCTCGCCACCTCTCTCTCCATGACCACTTTGACTTTGCCTCGGGTCAGCTTCTCCTCCGACAGCCGGTCCTGGCTGCTCAGATAACCCAAAATCTCCTTCAGCCCGAGCGGCTTCACGTGGCCTCTGGTCGCGGTGCCCCCTCGCATGCTCTTCTCGGACAGGCTGCGAACAGAAGCCACCAATCTGTCGCCCAGGTCGGAGTTGGCGTTGTTTCCCGCAGTTTTGGTGCCCCCTCCTCCGACTTGAAGTTTGGGCTTGAGGAGCTCAGTCTGCTTCTGTCTCTGTTGTTGCGGGAGGCTGCTGGCGCTCCTAGAGCAAGTTTTGTTCTGGGTGTCATCTCCGGACAAACACGACTCTTTTTCTCCGCAAACTGCATCGGCTTTGCTCGGTGATAACTTGCTGGCATCACCGCTGCCGTGTGCGTTTGTTCTGTGACAGAGACCGGGCGAAGGGCAGTTCCGCACTCCCTGCGGTCCTAATCCCTTGTATGTCGGCGCACTTGCTTTCTCCTCTTTACAGCAGCTCCCGACAGCGCAGCCCGTTGTTGCGCCACAACTGAGGCACCCGTTTCCGCTACTCGGGCTGGCGGCAGGCTTGAGCTTCTTCTCGGTTGTGCTGGCTGGTGTTTGAGTGTGGGAATCTGGGCTGGGCTCCGAGTCCTCCTCTCCCTCCTCCTGGTCGGTGAAGCTGTGCGCACTGTCGCCGTTGTTGTTCATATGGTCGTGTTTGGTCCGCTCCCTCGCTGCCTCCGCGCTGCTGCTGCTGCTGCTGCTGCCGCCAGCGGCCGTAAACTCACTCTTCTTTCTGCTTTTCCTCTGCACCTTCGCCGCATTTCGGTACGATATGGACCCCTTGTAGCTAACTTTGAGCACCGTCTGCTCTTGAATCAGTTTTTCCAGTTCTGTCCTGGTTCGGTCCGGGTCTGACCCGTGTCGTCTCCGGACCATTCGACAAATCCTCTCCAGATCCGGACGGGCTTTCCTCGAGCGGAGAGAGTCGATTGTTTCCAGAATCCACTCTCGGTACTTATTGGGCTCGGACATCTTCTCCTGCTTAAGTGCGGATGGGGTTTGGCCCGAGTGCGTCTTTCCCCCCTGTGCTGTTTCACAAGTGACGCTGTGTCAAAGCTGCGAAGCCAGAGTGCGATCCCCGGCTGGAGAATGAGGACGGAAGCCTGGCTGGTGTACGCTTTCGTTCGTTGGCCACATTGTGCGCTTAAGGTAGACCGAAGATGGCGCCTAGGTCTCCACCACAGCAAAAATGGCATTTAAGGTGGAATTGGCTGTCTTTTAACGCATCGGAGCGATGTTCTTTGTTCGCAGTCTCGTTTATAACATCTTATTTGAACACAAAGAAACACCAACGCGCAGTCCAACCATAGAGCAGAGGAGATGGTTGAGTTGTTGAGAGTCGTGTTTTTAAGCGTTATGGCGAATCAGATTGAGCCGCGCGGTCAACAGATGGGTGGATGGCGGCTCCATTCCGCATCAGGCGGCAGTGATGATGGATGTCTGACCTCCAGGCTACAACACTCACGCTACATTTAAAATATGTTACCTCCTACAGTTCACTCTTTCCCAAACTTGCGGCAACTGAACTATCAAATAAACACATCCAGGAAGCACACCCACGTTCAGTAGAATTTTACAAGTAAAACTTTATTGGAATGATACTCATGTTGCAAAATATTACACTTCGTGTTTTTATGTCACTGTTCCCGTGACTTGCTTCCTTTTGCAGTGTGTCTGTGTGTGTGGCGGGGGTTAACATGGTTTACATTGGGGTCTCATTTCCCTAAAAAGTGCGACAGTATGTACCAGCATTGTGCCTGCATTGAGAGGAAGTTGTATTACTGCAAAAAACATCGAGGAGACACAGACTAATATTGTATCATAACTTCAAACATTTTGTCCATGATGATATAGTCAACATTAAACTTGACATGGAGGAAATACAGCGAATGTGAAGTCTCAACAAGTGGTTTACAACAATGTCATAATAATAATAATAATAATAATAATAATAATAATAATAATAATAAAAAAGGTTGGTAAATAAGTCCATAATAACCAACTACAAGTAGGTATGTATCCACCTTGCAGCTCAGGCCCGTCTATCTGCTAATATGATTTTGACTTCAGATTGATCAATGAAATGTCTTTCAAATGTTTCACCTCTTTCAATGAGAAAGATGAATGTGAAAAGTAGGAGTATATAGGGGAGGGGATGGACCCTTTTGGTCACAAGTCTGTTGCCTTGTATGTGACTCAGTTCTTTGAAAGAAAACCAATCAGTCAAAAACCTTTTTACTGGACATTGGCGAGGCTGTATTACCAACCAGGCAAAGAAGGCAACTGCCCCGGGCCCCAGATCCCCAAAAGGCCCAGGGTCACTGAGGAAGTCTGTTTGTGGTAATTTGTGTAAAATTAACTTTGTTTGGGAATATACATTACTAAAGCACAATATCAGCTGACACTATGAAGGGACTTTAGATGGATCCTGTTTCTTTAGCTCATCTTGAGGCCCCATCAGAGGGGTCCTGGACCCCATTGATTTTACATGCAAAGTCAGTTATCTAGTAAAGGGGACTACTCCTCAGCCTGTGAAAAATTGTCAGATGGTGTCAACACTCGCAAGTGGACATTGTAATCTTTCCCATCGCTACCGTCCATCCTATATGACGTGAACACGGCATAATAGTTTGGATATCTAGGCCTCTGCTGCAAGTCTCTTGCAAGTTTTATGGAAGTGCAATACTGAATGAGTGGCCCTTTAAGACCTGCATTAATTCTTCTAATGCTGTGCTGACATGGTGCATATTCAGAAATTAATTTGTCTTTAAATCAAATTACCAAACAGTAAACCTGGGGCCATGTAATATTACAGCACAGTTATACTGTCCATATTGTACTATATTTCCCCATATCTAAAAACTGTTTTGGACAGGAAGGACTGGTGTGAATCAAAAATATCTGGATTTTAAAGCAATCGCAGAAAACCAGAGCACCTGTCTGAACCAAAATAGAATATCTTCATTATGGTGGCACATTAAACAGCTATGAAAAAGGCATTTGAATGTTTGAAACAGACACCAGTGTCACTTTGTTTTGTTTTATAAATTCTGAATGACCAAATCCTACAATGACCACCATTTTAGGGCATTGCCTGAGTCCTTTGCCATCATAGCTCAGGAGCTATAAGGAGGCATTGAACACCTGAAAAGCTGTGTCGTGCACTGTACAGGCAGCTTGTATACTGTGCACTAAGATCATTTTTGTCTCTTCTCAGTACTAATTCTAATCAACTCCAGGTACCACTACCTTAAACTTGTTCAATGGAGTAGCAGTCATCTTTACACCATCATCACCACCACATAAAAATCTAAATTAAACTGTGCATGTAAACACAGAGATTAAAATAAGAGTTTGCTGTCACATGTAAGACTGTCACATGGAGTGTGGTCCAACTTTGCAAGTGATAAGAGGAGAGCTGGGTGCTGGGGAGATGAACATAAACAGGTCTCTTTAAAAGACCATAGAGCACACTATCCAGACTGCCTTCAATGACTGGTCAAAGTGCTCCGTTGACCACCAGCCAGAAGCAGTTTGAGATAGTCTCCCTTAGTTGGAGTTGGAAAGGCCAAACGGTTGATTCAAAATGCCGCATCAACTTGACTAGTAAATGAGCTCTGAGCAGAGACAGTGAGTGATTTTAATACCAAACAGAGTTGTTGAGTTAGCAAAACGAAATCTTCTGGAAGGGGAAACTGGAATACGCTAACCGAAAGTCTTGGTTTTCCTGCATGTTCCTCTTAGTGCTAACCAGGACTTTGAATTCCCAAATCTATATCATAAGCAAGTGTCACACACATCTTCTTTACCTGCTAATCTCAATGCTATATGTTGATAAAATGTCTTATTAAGTGATATGTTCAAACCTGAGATACCATTATGTTATGATGTTCCTTCAAAACACCACTGAAACTGAGATATTTACGTTCCCTTATCCAAATGTCCTTGTTTGTTAGCCTGACATGATATCATTGTTGTCACTACTATCTAGTTACAAGTAACAAGTGTCATTCTCTGACCGAAACTTGTTTGAGCACACAATGCATCATCTTTATGTTTTTCTTTTGGCCAATCATGCCAGTGACTCGACGTATGCTGTCTATGATATGAAACGGTGAAGGTTTAAATATTTAAAAGAAAAAGGACTGCAAAATATATAAGTTATTTAAGCGCATATGAGTGTGATTCATTTAAATGGTCACTTTGATGCTCCTCTTGCTCACCAAAGAAAGAGCAAGTTAGCCGGTTATCAGTTTAAATTTAAGAAAGCTTTGTGCAGACTGAGACCTCAACTTGTATGACTCAATGGGCTTCATGTAATGACCAACAGACTGCAGGCGATTAGAACAGACTGATTTCTGTGATGTGGCCCAAAAGTGACTAAATGATGAATGCAAAAATAAAAGAGCAGGGCAGATCTTGGGTGAAAATGTCTAGAGGCAACTCTAAATAAGTGGGGTTCCCAACACTCATGAATCTGAAGCACACCTTCATTGTAAAGGGATCCATAAATAAGACAGAATAATAAATAAAATACAACAGAAACGCAACAGAAAAGGCAACACTGCTGGTTGTCAGTGTCCTTGCTCTTTTTCCCTTCTCTATCCCATTCCCCCCCCCCTCTTTTTGTAGCTGGTGCTTGTGATTGGACAGGAGACAGTACTCTCCTCATGTCTCCCACTTGACCAGCCTACCTTTGACTTTCCCTACTTCCTTCTTTCTTCCTCTCTCGCTCTCTAACTCTAGAACTCCGCAAACTCCTTGGCACATTTCTCAGTGAAAGAGACGCGGATCTCCTCCTCCTCGTAGTCGTCAAAGTTGCTGGTGTCGCCTGGTCCTTTGAACTTGGGGACGAAGGGAGCTTCCACCTGAAGACGATTAAAAGCGTCAGTTAAGGATAGAACTTTACAGAAGGGAAGTTAACACATCTACAAAGTTTACACTCACAGCCACACTTACCTTTTTCTGGTAGATGGCAATCCAGTCAGTGGTTGCAAACCATTTGTGTCCCTTGATGTCGTTGACCCCGTTCTTGAGGTTGCCGTAACGTTTTGTTAGATCCACCTGAGGATAATAGCGACACATTTTTCTCACTTTTACATTAGAATAAATTCAGAACACACAACAAAGTAAAAGGCAGCTTTAACATCAGAATGACTGAGATATTTGCTTTCACCTGTAACAGGTTCCTCAGGAGGTCCTTCAGGTCTGAACTGAAGTGAGATGGGAAACGCACCTGAGACAGAAGGCAAGAAGAAGAATGAGGCAGCAGTAGAATTCTGAGATGCAGTCTATGAATCTCTCACAATTTAAATACATATGTACAGAAAGAGTAGTTTCTAGGTGTGAGTGTGTGGATTGACGAATAATGTTGGGGAAAAAATGCAAAATGTGCTGAAACAAAAATGTACATTCAAATAAATATCTAATTTGATACTCCTGCTGTTTGATATAACACAAGAATAATTAAACTGAACGTCACTTCATGACATATATTACAGTTGTGTTTGAAATAGCCAGTAATGGGTGTTTCCTTGGTAAAATCTTCTGGCACAAACTTTTTATTTTATTTTAGCCTTTATTAAAGCAGGTAAGTATGGCTGAGAATGCCTTGTTGACACTCAGTCAGTTACACACATTCACACAGGCCTGCCCAAGGGAACCTCGGTGGTTTAAATGAGGGAGAGGCAAGTGCTGCTCATTCACTTTCCCCACCCAGATTTATAGGAACAAACCTGCTTCTCTAACCTTCAGGCCACCACTGTCCCATGTGGTGGCCGGAAGAAGTGATGTATTTTACAATTCTGACAACAACAGTCTGTTCAATAGTCTGTCTGTAATAAATACAATAAGAAGTCTTATTTTGTACGGCTATCTAACATATCCAACATGGCTGAACAGAACAGAAACTCAAACTAAGAATGTAGACATCACAGCATCGACACTGATTGTAAAATTATCTCAGGAAAGTAAAAATAAAAAAAAAAAAAACAGCAATCACTGCTTCTCACTAAAGGTGTTGCCAAAGTAAACAATATCATTTGTTGTTTAAAGCTTTTAAAAACATTGTTTCTAAAGCTTATGAACCTCATATAGAAAATTGGACGTACAGTATAGTATACTATGTAACATAAATATGCATTAAAAACTGTGACACAGAGATGGTTGTTGTTGGAACAGACAAAATAGATTAATTGCCTAGAGCAGCAAAAGAGGCTCGGGGGGGGGGGGGGGACGACGACTGTGCAAAGGCCTTTGCATGAGTGGGTGTGTTTGTGTTCAATGTGCATCTTTTTGCCCCCATGTGTGCACCCCTGACATGCAACAGAATCATTACAGAGTGTCTCCGTAAATAAAAGCATATTATTAGGACAGAATAGAGAAGCATTTGGCTGAAATCTAACAGAAAAATAACTGAATGTGTCTTTATCAGCCTGAAAAAAAGTCAGAGTAAAATAAGACAGAAGGCAGTATTTTCTAAATTGGAGTTGTCTATCATACTGTATTATGTAAAGTACCTGCCTACAAAGTGTACAGAGGCATGCTTGACCCAAAACTGAAGTTGCCGCTGAGGATTAATTCTTAAACATTTTTGTTTATTCCTAAAATTGAGCTATACTATGAAAATAAACCAAACTGAAACATTGTCTACAATAAACCAGAAGAAAGAAGTCAGGGACTGTGGATGAGGCGTGGGTATACTCCAAATGTTACAAATAGATATTAAATGCAGGACAAAGTAGTATTCAGAGAGTCAGGCTCACCTTCCCTGATACGATCTTTTCATAGATCTGAATGGGCTGGTCAGCAAAGAAAGGCGGGTACCCTGCTGCCATCTCATAGACGAGTACGCCCAGCGCCCACCAGTCTACAGCCTTGTTATACCCCTGGTGGATGTAAGGAAGGAGGAAAGGAGAGAGAACAAGAGATTATTATAGACGGTTAATCAAGATAACATTTTAAATGTTGTTTTTGAAAATGTTTTTATTAATTGTTGTTTATGTGTATGTTTGTTATTAAATTTCATTCATCCTATACATCTTAATTTTCTAACATAGTCTGTGCAACCCATCTAGAGGTTCAGAGGGAAAATATATGATTGTTATATACAGCATGTCGTTAGCAGTAATGACATTTTTTTTTTTGTGATATTATGAAGATGAGAACTATTCAAGGAAATCCTACATGATGATCGTATTTACATAGCACCAAACAACATCTAGTCAACCCTTGACAAATATTTGCACAGCTTTGTTCCCCACCACGTGATACACTGTCAAATGCAGTAGTTAACAACAGCATGTTAAACATTTTAAAAATGTCCTTTGATGCATGCGTTTCACTGTTTACATTTTGTTTTGAGGAACATCTGAGTTGTGTGTGCTCCATAGATGCTCCTTTAACCCACATGTCCAGCGTGGTTTGAAATCCTAAATCAACATCCTCTGGCTCGCAGGACCATGAATACCACTTTAAGTTTTGAATCAATACTTCTGAAATAACAGCAACCATGTGTTATAATTCTTCAAATGAACAACTATCCTGTAAGAAAAGCGTTGTAATGTGTTGTGCAACAAGTTGGTATCACTGCTTGTTCAAAAGCAGAATATCTCGTTTTGAAAGGAAACACAGCGGACAGTTCACAAGATAAAAAAAACTATGGTGGCTCACCTTGCTGAGAATAATCTCTGGGGCCAGATATTCTGGGGTGCCACACAGTGTCCAGGTCCGGCCCTTTACACGTTTGGCAAAGCCAAAATCTGTCACCTGAGAGAGGAAAAGAAAGAGCATTTGACAAATATTGAGAGTAAGACAACGAACAAAATAAGCAGACGCAATCTCAAAGTGCCCGGCTGAGTTTTAGCAGATGACAGGCAGCAGAAAGGAGAGACAAATGATAGACAGAGGAACAGAGAGGGAGTAGAGCAAGGATCTTGGGGAAACAATGGAATCTTTCCTCTGTTGTTATTTCACTGTTTACCACTAGAGGGCAACATAATCAGTGCTACAAGACAGCCTCAGTGTGCCAGCACACAACTCCGCAAATGCAGATAATTGCAAAATACACAATGGCATCATAGTTGCGCTTGTGCACTCTCTGGGTAGTTGTTGACAGTTTCTAGACACTTTCATGTATGTGTGAGATCACGGATTGAGGGGTGGGACAAACACATTTATATTGTTTGTATTTCTGGGACACCCATCTTTCTAAATATGCATCAATACATTTCAAAATGTTCTGTTTATTTAAATAATCTGTCATCTTATTTTCATGCAATGCACTGCTAAACTGCATGCAACTAGTTGTACGGCAAACAGAAAACTGGAAAGTCATGGCTTGTGAAAAATGTTTGAATTTGATTGCAATATGAATGAAAATATTTATTTTTTTGGTAAGTGACCATCAGTGTTGTATAAAGTACTAGAAAGCAATACTTGAGTAAAAGTACAAGTATCGTACTAGAAAAAGACTGGTAGAAGTGAAAGTTACCTTTTAGAATATTACTTAAGTAAAAGTCTTAAAGTATCTGATATATACTGTACTTAAGTATCAAAAGTAATTGTCTGATATTTAATGTACTTAAGTATTTGAAGTAAAAGTAAAAAGTTTTGTTTTTTTTTCTTTTTTTTTTTAAAAGCAAGCGGTTAGAACTTTTATTGTGAACTTTATTGTGGCTTTCTTATAGTAAAGCATAAAGCATATTCAGGGTTCCCATATCTTCTTAATCATCTAGTAGGAAGAATCTTTCATTCCAATGTACAGAAACATTTCTTGCAAATATGGCCACGGGTGTATGACGTTATCTTCACCACTACCCTGTTCACCGAGTTCACCACTATCGTCGGGGTGGTCGTCTACGATAAGGGGAGGTCCTCCAGTAGGTGCTCGTGCTTCCATGGCGGTTTCAGTTGTGCGTCCTCCTCCTCCTTTAGCAACAAACAAGCGCTGAAATAGAGCACGCGGCGTGCGGAGCGTGCGTAATGCAATCTAGGAGCAGTGATTCGCCAAACCTCCCTTATTGCAGTCGCACACATTTCTTCTAATTTAATTTTTTTAGTAACGAGTAACGAAGATGCTTAGTGGAAATATAACGGAGTAAAAGTATACATTTTATCTAGGAAATGTAGTGGAGGAAAAGTGAAAGTTGACATAAATTTAAATAGCGAAGTAAAGTACAGATACGTGAAATTTCTACTTAAGTACAGTAACGAAGTATTTGTACTCCGTTACATTACAACACTGGTGACCATGATATTATAAGTGAGATATTGACCTTCGAGGTGTCCATAATCCAGGAATTAATGGATACCTCGTCGGACAGTATCCCTTCCTTATGTTATTTTCAAGATTTTATGGTTCCAGATTCCTTTTCTTTGTCTTACATTGTAAACTAAATGTCTTTGGCTTTGGTCACACAAGAAAAGACATGTAATGATATCATGTTGGGCTCTAGGAAATTGCGATGACCATTTTTCACAGTTTTCTGTTGTTTAAAGACCAAACAATTAATCTATTCATTGGGGCAAAAAACTGCAGATGAACTGATCATGAAAATAATTGTAGGTGCAGACCAAATAAATATGAATTCAACTGCATTGGCATCTCTCAAATGCTGCACCGATGTTAACTCGGGTTTTGGACAAACTAAACCATGGGTACAGTGCACAGCAGGAAATTATAGGGGGATTTGGCTGTAGGTGGAAAATTTAAGGGGTGAGGAGAATTCCCAGCAAACACACAGAGCTGGCTCAGCCTGCATGTTTAGAAAGCCTCAACAGCCATCAATGTCAATGTCAGCTAGTCTATATCGACGGTGTTCCACTTCCAGGATTGTTCATGTGCCGCCGGAAATTCAACTGGATGTCCTCCTTTTTAGTCCGGATATCCCACACCTTCCGCTTTCTTTGGGTTGGCATTTTAAACTCCAGTCGATCTATGAGGACTATGGTTAACTGCTCCTCAGATCTCTGCGGGGTAAATCCAGATAGCTAGCTAGACTATCTGTTGAATCTGAGTTTTCTGTTGCATGACATTTGAATGTATATGTTTCACCAAAACAAGTTCCTTCCAGAAGCTATTTTGCAGAAGCACTGTCAATGCGTCCGGCGCTTAGCGCCCCTCAAGGCGGTTGTGATTAGTTTAAAGAAATGCCAATAAACCAGAGCACGTTTTTCTCCTATCCCGAAAGCAGTGTGGACTAGCCAGACCCTCCTCTGCAGCGCTGTAGAGGAAGGTCTGGCAATGCGAGACTAATGTCAGCCATCACAAGAGTAGGTGACATTGTTTAGCATTACTTGGGAACTCCCACTGATGTATAATATAAAGATTAATTAAGACCTTATGTGGGCCTTTGCAGACAAATTATATGAATACCTGCGGACATTTTGAGTAATTAATTTATGATCAGCTTTTGTATATTATTGCATCAGGTGTTGTTTACCTGTATGTAGCCCTGTTGGTCTATGAGCAGATTTTCAGGTTTCAGGTCTCTGTAGATCAGGTCCAAAGCGTGCAGATACTCAAAGGTTAGAACGATCTGAGCAGCGTAGAACCGAGCGTGAGGCTCACTGCACACACACACGCACACGCACACGCACACGCACACGCACACACACACACACACACACACACACACACACACAGAGATTGACAGAAAAAGAGCCGTTTAGTGGAGAGTACAGTACAGAGGTCAACATAGCTAAAACAGACCTGAAGAGAACAGAGTTGTATAGAATAAAATAAAATTGACTACAAGAGAATAAAATAGAGGATAACAGAGCTGAATTGAGAGTACAGAGCTCCACAAGTTACCTCTGTATGTGCCTATTACATTGCTTCTGGCTGTAAACTTCATGTTAACTCCATTGCTAAGACACTAACCTAAATCTGCCAATTCTCCGTAGGTGGGAGAACATCTCTCCACCTGGTACATATTCCATCACCATGTAGAGGTTAGTGTTGTCCTGGGGAAGGGAAGACAGAGGGCCTGTTAGTGACACTAACTCACATACACACATATATTAACGCACATACACATACAGGATGGGCAACTAGACGACATGGAAACAGTATTTTCTGGGTCTATATAAAACAAATCCACTGATTTATTTCAGTTATTACCATACCATATGTGTCTATTATACATTGTGTTATATTTCCAAAACCTGGTGTACAAATCATATGTTCTTTAGACCCTTTAACCGAGATAAATAACACTAGCTTTATATTGTCAAGGAGGATTTCATTCTTCACATGCTTATCGGTACATAAAGATGGACCACGCGTCTCCACTTGCTCCCACTGCACAAAAGTGAAGCCAAAATATTTCAGATTCGGGTGCTACCATTTTGTAATTTCAGAGCCAGAGTCTGCGCAGTAGTGATCGGGCAGTGCATCGTGGTATCGAACCCCCGCCAGACCAATCGCAAGTCAATCACAGACGTTCAATCATGACGTTTCACCTCGTTTTTATAGCATCAAATAACAAATAAAAACCAAACTTATCAGAAAAAATTAAGACTTGAACAAACATCAGCTTGCTAAGAAATACCATCTTTAGGAAAAATGTATTTTATGTGGACTTTGATTTTTTAGTTTGGCCCATGTCCCATTTGCTAAGATGGAGGGGACAGGATTTATGACCTATACTGCAGCCTGCCTCACTTGTACAATATATGCATCAACCCTTGGTTGACACCTGCAAATGCAATTTGAATAGTCGAATAACTTTAACTAAGCCAAGTTAATATGTTTTTGTTGTTGACTCTTCTCAGTGAGCAGGGCGAGATACGTGGACAGGAAAATTCTGTTAATAGGTTTATTTGAGGCATCAAGGATATTCAAATCCAGGGCATCCAATGAGCATCTAAACAGCTTAACCTGAATAAGGCTTTAATTGGAGTATGGCCATCAGATGGGTTAGCCTGTACGGGTACAGCCAGCCAACAACAAAGCTAGGGTGTGAAAATGTTGAATTTGTGGCTCATTTCACTCTATAATTGCAGATGACACACCCCTGATAGAATTAATTGTCAATGATGATGAAAGTGATGATCAGGATGAGATTGTAAATTGACAGATTATTGCATCAGGAATTACCTAGAGTTAAACGTTGACAAGAATAAAGAGATAGCAGTTTTTACAAAAAACAACAATAGGTACTATATAAATTATTCATTTGGAGTGTTAAAATTGACATTTTACGCCCATATATATATATATATATATATGCAATATGAACTACTGTATACTGGATAAATGTTAATACACTTTTAATTTTGTAAATATGAAATAAATTCCCTCACACTTTATTTTCTCAGTTTAAGAAATTCTCCACCTTTTTGTACATTGTGGCCTAAGGCAGTTATTTTTTCTTTTTAAGACTCTGACACACCAAACCAATGACCGACCTTCGGCAGAAAAGGCCTCCCCGAGTTGGTCAAAAAAGTGCCACAGAACACACCGAAGCGTACGCTCTGCGTGTGCGCGAGACGTAATACGTCGCCATAACAGCAGGCAGTGCTAATCTGTCTTGTCGCCCAAAAAATTAAAACTGGCAGATGATTGGACGAGCACATCACGTGGGTCTGGCTTCTGCAGAATTTCAAAGCCAGACCATCATGGCGGCTCAGTCGGAATACGATCTCATATTTTACGAAAATAGTTCACCTAAACGTGTTTCTGAAAACATTTTAAGCGAGAAATAGGCCATGCAGTTGCTGAATCTGTCTTCATTTCAGATTGACAAAGGTCAGTTTAAAAGATTTTCATCAGATTTTGAGAGACTCTAGTCACGCTCATCCCGCTTGTCATTTCCGGGTTAGCACTCCACCAATCAGATTGGTCATTGAGTCCGACTGCCCACCTTCCGATTCAACAAGTCAAATCAAAACAGCTCCTCCGACTGACGATGGCACGGAACACAACGAGTAGACTTGAGTCACTGACCTCGGCAGGCTGTCCAACGGCCGATAATCGGGTTGGTGTGTCTGGACCTTAAGAGACACCTTGGCAGGGCTCCAGACTGCGACCAAATGGTTGCATTCTGCGACCAAAATTTGAGAGTGTGAGACTGAATTTTACATCCAGTCGCACATGTGCGACCAGTAAATTTGTCCCCTTTTTTACACGATAAACGTCGAAATTTTGGTACCTGAGAGCGCGTAAGCTCAAGCTTATCTGAAAATTGACAGAGAGTGGAGCTCTGACACAAACACACTCGCGCACACACACGCATAGCTGCGGACGGTGCAAACTACGTCGGCTCTGCAGTTTTGTTGAAGTGACAGTCACGGAAATGCCGATAAAGTGATTTCAAGTGTGGTTACAGTTTTTCAAAACTTCACGCAGACAGCGTTTGTTGCGATATGATATTAATGGAGAGCCAAAAGCTGTCGCGGTGCTGTTGACGTTACACTTCCTAAGCAGGCACAACAGTGGTTTCTGTGCCCTGGTGACTGACTGACAGGATGAGGTTGTAAGGCAAGGCAGCAACATGGCAATTCAAAGTGCTTTACATGAAACATTAAAGAGCAATTAAAAACGGTCATGAAAATAAAACAGGCTAAAAAAGAATATACAAATACAAGACTAAAATTTACAGTGAGTAAGAAATTAATAATTATTCAATTTAATAGGTAGTAGGGGTAGGTTTGGGAGGAGAGAGGGAGGGGTTTTATTTTATTTTTGTTTAATTTCTTTAGAGTGTAACATATTCTAATAAAATAACATAATGTTCTAAGTACATAGGATAAATAGGTTTGATAATAATTTTTACAACTGAAATAACTGTTTTGTAATTATAGAGGGAAAGTACCAAAAAAAAGGTACCGTTGGGTAACGGAACCGAATTTCAGGTATCGGTACCAATATTGGTTCAGTAGTAGCCTAAACAACGCACGTTTAATTTTAAGTTGAATTCATTGTAATTGTAGACTAGAGCTGGTGTGTATATATATATATATATATATATATATATATATTTATTAGGGCTGTCATGCGATGCGATGCGATTAAGGGCCGAGCATAACGCGTAATCACATTAATCACATGCCGGCATTTATTAATTTATTTTACACTTCACTCGGCTTCGCGTCGTGCCTAACAGGCTACTATTTTGTCCCTTTGCCTCACCGTTACTTATCATCAAGCTGCCATACTTCCTCCTGCTGCAGGCATGATGGAGAAAGACAGCAGCAACACGATTCTGAATGGTGCTTTTAATTTTCCAAAACTCCCGGACGGCTCGTAGACAAGTCGAAAGCCACATGCACTTTGTGTAAAGCCGAATTAAAATATCACCGAAGCACGTCAAGCTTGAGCTACCACCTACGAGCTAATTAACGTTACTCAGGTTGATGCTACCCATTAGCATGCTACCCACTCAGGCAAAGCAGTATTTTGGAGAGTGCTACGAGTGCTACTTGCCGATCTGTGGATGAAACCAAATCCAAAAAAATTGGCATGGTTTTATTTTAGTTAGCCTAATAGCTGGTTTGATTTGAATTGAGAGATGATTTTATGGAAAGTACCCCATGCCAATCTCTAGGTATGGTGAAGGGTATGTGATGATGTGGGGCTATTTTAATTCCAAAGGCCAAGGGAACTTTATCAGGATGCATAGTATCCTGGATCCATGAAATAACTGGTCTTTAAAAATAAACATCTGCCTGCCTCTATGGGAATTTAACATAGGGGTGTACTTACTTATGCCCCCTGTAATTTAAGGAAGAACATTTATTTATTTACGATACATTATTCATTCACAAAGAAAATTGGTGTCCTTAAAGATTGGATTTTTTTTTAGCATGGGTGTCCTAATTTTTTCACATGACTGTATATATATACAGTGCTGCTCATAAGTATTCATACCCATGCTAAAGTTGACTAAAAAAAGGAATAAAAAAAATCATCTTTTGGAAATTGATCTTAATGCCTTAATTAAAAAAATTAGGATAAATCTGACCTTTAAGGACACCAATTTGTTTTGTGAATGAATAATGTATTGTAAATAAATAAATGTTCTTCCTTAAAATACAGGGGCCATAATTATACATACCCCTATGTTAAATTCCCATAGAGGAAGGCAGATTTTTATTTTTAAAGGCCAGTTATTTCATGGATCCAGGATACTATGCATCCTGATAAAGTTCCCTTGGCCTTTGGAATTAAAATAGCCTCACATCATCACATACCCTTCACCATACCTAGAGATTGGCATGGTTTTATTTCAGTTCAGCCTAATAGCTAACTGAGATAAGATCCATATCAATGCAAATCAAACCAGCTATTAGGCTAACTGAAATAAAACCATGCCAATCTCTAGGTATGGTGAAGAGTATGTGATGATGTGGGGCTACTTTAATTCCAAAGGCCAAGGGAACTTTATCAGGATGCATAGTATCCTGGATCCATGAAATAACTGGCCTTTAAAAATAAAAATCTGCCTTCCTTAACATAGGGGTATGTATAATTATGGCCCCTGTATTTTAAGGAAGAACATTTATTTATTTACAATACATTATTAATTCACAAAAAAAAATTGGTGTCCTTAAAAGGTCGGATTTTTCCTCATTTTTTTAATTAAGGCATTAAGATCAATTTCCAAAAGATGATTTTTTTATTCCTCTTTTTAGTCAACTTGACCATGGGTATGAATACTTATGAGCAGCACTGTATATATATATATATATATATATATATATATATATATATATATATATATACACAGTGAGGAAAATAAGTATTTGAACACCCTGCTATTTTGCAAGTTCTCCCACTTAGAAATCATGGAGGGGTCTGAAATTGTCATCGTAGGTGCATGTCCACTGTGAGAGACATAATCTAAAAAAAAAATCCAGAAATCACAATATATGATTTTTTAACTATTTTCTACCTAAATTAGATGCACCTGTTTGAGGTTGTTAGCTGCATAAAGACACCTGTCCCCCCCATACAATCAGTAAGAATCCAACTACTAACATGGCCAAGACCAGAGAGCTGTCCAAAGACACTAGAGACAAAATTGTACACCTCCACAAGGCTGGAAAGGGCTACGGGGAAATTGCCAAGCAGCTTGGTGAAAAAAGGTCCACTGTTGGAGCAATCATTAGAAAATGGAAGAAGCTAAACATGACTGTCAATCTCCCTCGGACTGGGGCTCCATGCAAGATCTCACCTCGTGGGGTCTCAATGATCCTAAGAAAGGTGAGAAATCAGCCCAGAACTACACGGGAGGAGCTGGTCAATGACCTGAAAAGAGCTGGGACCACCGTTTCCAAGGTTACTGTTGGTAATACACTAAGACGTCATGGTTTGAAATCACGCATGGCACGGAAGGTTCCCCTGCTTAAACCAGCACATGTCAAGGCCCGTCTTAAGTTTGCCAATGACCATTTGGATGATCCAGAGGAGTCATGGGAGAAAGTCATGTGGTCAGATGAGACCAAAATAGAACTTTTTGGTCATAATTCCACTAACCGTGTTTGGAGGAAGAAGAATGATGAGTACCATCCCAAGAACACCATCCCTACTGTGAAGCATGGGGGTGGTAGCATCATGCTTTGGGGGTGTTTTTCTGCACATGGGACAGGGCGACTGCACTGTATTAAGGAGAGGTTGACCGGGGCCATGTTTTGCGAGATTTTGGGGAACAACCTCCTTCCCTCAGTTAGAGCATTGAAGATGGGTCGAGGCTGGGTCTTCCAACATGACAATGACCTGAAGCACACAGCCAGGATAACCAAGGAGTGGCTCTGTAAGAAGCATATCAAGGTTCTGGCGTGGCCTAGCCAGTCTCCAGACCTAAACCCAATAGAGAATCTTTGGAGGGAGCTCAAACTCCGTGTTTCTCAGCGACAGCCCAGAAACCTGACTGATCTAGAGAAGATCTGTGTGGAGGAGTGGGCCAAAATCCCTCCTGCAGTGTGTGCAAACCTGGTGAAAAACTACAGGAAACGTTTGACCTCTGTAATTGCAAACAAAGGCTACTGTACCAAATATTAACATTGATTTTCTCAGGTGTTCAAATACTTATTTGCAGCTGTATCATACAAATAAATAGTTAAAAAATCATACATTGTGATTTCTGGATTTTTGTTTTTAGATTATGTCTCTCACAGTGGACATGCACCTACGATGACAATTTCAGACCCCTCCATGATTTCTAAGTGGGAGAACTTGCAAAATAGCAGGGTGTTCAAATACTTATTTTCCTCACTGTATATATATATATATATATTTTTTTTTTTTTTTCATGACAACAATGGTGCTGTCGGTTAACCTTCTATGTTGCATCTTCAAAAGTGACACTGCATTTGAAACAGCACATTGTAATTTCTGCATCTATTATCAAAGTATTTATTAGTAATACAGTGGAAATTAGTAGAAATGTGAATATTTGGTTAGCATGTTGATTTACGGTGTGTCCCCTTAAATTTTCTGGTTGCGCCCCTAAAATTTTCAGTTGGGGGCCACTGTGCTCCTAGTGAAACAAGTTAGTCTGGAGCCCTGCTTGGTGATTTTCAACCTTATCTCTTATCGATCTGAATGAGGGATATGGCTTAGCCCGCTGCAGCGACAAAATCTGCTTTATTTCAGAAATGAAATAATTCTGCTGCAATGAACACAGCATGGGCAGTTTTAGCTGGATACTGTCGTAAAAAATTCTTTTCCCTAGATATTTTTTATTTATTTTTTTACCAATGATTCACCTACATTTTTTTTGTTTATATGGTACCGCCGATGGCAACTATATCATATCAGTTTCCAGCAAAACAGACAGGAAGCACAAAATGCAGAAAATACATGTTATGTACTTTTCTACAAATTAAATACATGTCAGACTGACTGACTGACATTATTTTTAGAAAACAATACGTTTTTAAAAATGTCTCATGATAAATTGTCTCTAGAAGTATATTATTCAACTTTTGTTTTTGTTAAAGAAGGAAAAGAAAATCGCAATACTCAATACTATCGAATCACAATACTTCTAGAATCGCAATAAATGTATATCGAAACAGCACCCACGTATCGTGAAAAAATCGAATCGGGACAAAAGCATATTGTCCCAGTTCTACTACATACAATCAGTACTGATTAGACATCCACATTAAAAAGGTGGCACATTTTCCCTTTAACTAAAGAATATTTGACACCACACAAAGTTAAAGGTTTAAACTTCACATGCAGTGTTTGGGTTCTCAGTTGAAAAAGGAATTTACCACATTACCTCAAAATAAACACAAACAGAAACCTTTACATACAAATACACAAATAAGAGACTTCTGCAGTCAGGGTGAGACTCTCTAATATAAAGCGTTATAGAGAATGTTATTCAAGGTAATGACCTAGACCAGAGATCTTCAACAGGGGGACCGTGACCTCTAGGGGGTCCTCAGAGTTACTGCAGGGGGGGCGCCAAATTATTGTTTGATATTTATTTTGGAGTCGTTTTTTTTATTTTTATTTAAATATGTCTGAAAATATATATTAACATGCATCCAACATATTATTAGCAAAGATGAACTGGCCTATTCGTACAAAAAAAAACAACATTTAATTTACACAATATTGATGATACGCTTACTATAAGGTAAGGTATGCCATTATGGTAGCCAGCCACACATACGTACAAGTAAGCTTAAGGATTTAATGTGCCTTCTCACTCAGTCACTCATCGTCCACACACCCACAAAAATTCTCTGTACCTTGAACGAGTACTCTAACCGCACCAGAAAAGGAAAGCTGACAGCCTGAAGAATCCTCTTCTCATTCAGGGTGTGCTCTATTTGCTTGAGCTTCACCACCTGAAAGGCAAAAAGAGAGAGGGAGTTTATATTGTATCATAACAAAATAGAAATCATGTTGTTTTTTTTAAGATTATTTTTTGGAGAGAAGACATGCAGGAAATTGTCACAGGTCAGATTCGAAGCCTTGACCTCTGCGTCAAGGCATAAACCTCCAAGTATATGTGCGCCTGCTCTACCCAGAGCCAACCCGGCTACGAAATCATGTTTTAAGAAGAATAAACTATTGTTTTATCAGAGCAGCATAATCATAGGTCTCTTTAAAGCTATAGTGCGTAGTTTCTTTCTCCCCCATGAGGAATTCTAAGTAATGACAACAATTATGTCTGTGCATCCACATGACACAAGCCTTCCGTGACACGCTTCACCCCCACCACACAGTTGCTAGTAGCCAAGGAGGACACGGAGGATTAAAAAAACATGATGAACTCTTCAGAAGAGGTAATTATCTTCACTCGAGTTTCTGCGCGGGAAAGTCACCGCACGACACAATCTTCTGAACATAGCCATACTGAGAAATACAGAGAGAGTTGTGTGGAGCTGATAGTCTTAATTAGCTTTGTATCTACTCATTTGGCAATGGCTTGAATGTAACGGACATTCATTATTTATTATCTTTGAGCTATTTCTGTTATTTTTCTATAATGACATATTATATATGGGTGGGGAAAGTGAAAGAGCAGCGCTTGTCCCTCCCTCATTACCACCACTGAGGTGCCCTTGAGCAAGGCCCTTAACCTCCAACCGCTCCAGTGGAGCTGCTCAGTGGCCAGCAGATCAGACTGTGGTTGTACTGGGCAGCTTCCAGGTATGAATGTGGAACTGTGTGAATGTGATCAGGGCGTTCCTGCAAAAGATATATATATATATATATATATATATATATATATATATATATATATATATTTTCAATGTTGTAAAAAGTACTTGCCAATGATGTTTTATCACCATCATAATCTTTACTCCAGTATCAACACATCCGTTTTCTTCCAATTTTAGCAGTTTATAGATGCTCTGAAACCTCACAATCTGCCTTATTCAGGCTGCACATGTATGTATTGCAATGTATTTAGTGCCTGGCATTAAATGTATTGCATGGCCAACATCTGCAAGCATCTACATTCAAAGTATATCTTTTTTTTTATGCTGGTTATGTTCACCTGGCACACTACTGCTTTAAAGGTAACTTGACATACCAGATGACAGATACAATATTTCCAAAATGTTTAAAGGTTTTATTCTTGTGAAACCGGGAAAAAGTCAAATGTTTTTGCACTTTTGGTAATCAGACACACAAATATACAGTAATTATAGTGCAAAGCGGAACAAAAAAATTATAGTCTGAGTTATAGTCTAAGCAGGTAGCATCAAAAAAGGCAAATCACATCAGCTGCTTTTATAAAGCAGGGTAATATAAAAGCAGTCCTTTAAGAGAGGACAGCCTCTTGAAGTGAAAAGTCAGTAGGTAAAAAAAATAAAAAATAGAATATATAAGGAACTCTTACAGTTTTTTTTCGATTGCTTAAGCACTACTTTGAAAACAGGGACCGTTTTTCAAAACACTGCACACAATTAGCACAACCACACACCCAATTAGCAGAACACCTCAGACCCTTTGCAAAATGAAAGACTCTTGCAAAAACTATACACTAATTCATAAAAAACATATTTTGTTACCATATGAAACCCACACGTTTCATATGACTTAATTCTGTTTGAACCAGTTACACACTGCTGTTGCTAACCTATAACACTTTTAGCAATTCTACTTCTCATTTGAAGTACACAGAGAAAGTGCAAATATACAAGTTCACCAAACACTACACAAGACCAATGCTGCAAACTGAGGAAAATATAATTTATTTCTCTCCATATACCCAAATCAGTCAACATGTCAACATGGAAAATCACAACCTCAGCTCTGCCACTCCAGCTGATGCCTGCTTCAGCACAAGCTGGTTCAAAGAGGTTCAAAGGGAGAAAAAGGCTTGCACCTGTATTTGAGTCTCTGCATCTTTACACCAGCATACAAAGAGGGTTTTTTTTTTCCAATATCCACAAATGTTTGAAGCCCTTTTAGTACAATTTCCATATTTTCTATGACCATCTTGCAAGTTTCGTAAAATGACATGTCATGTTTTAACACCCTCCATCCCACTGTGACCCTCCTGACCCAGACTGACCTTCTGCTTGTTGAGGATCTTCATGGCATAATGCTGTCCCGTTTCTTTGTGCTTCACCAGCATCACACGGCCAAATGAGCCCGTGCCCAGGGTTTTCAACCTCTCAAACTGCTCCAGGCCAGCAGTGTTCTAAACAGACAAAACAAAAAAAAAAGGGTTAGTTGTTTTTTTGTGAAAATGGGATGTGAGGGATGTAGGGTGGGAAGTGAATGTTTATTTTCTAATGTGTCCTATGCTTACATGTACTATCTATTTTATATTATGTATGTTTTTGTACAGACAAGCAAATGCCTGAGTGTACATGTATGTGAGTGGGACATGTGCATACTCTACATGCTATAGACTAATGACTGTATAGTATAGGAAACATGGTATTTATGGTTTATGTTTATAGTATTCAATACATATATGTACATACTGGATATGTTGTACATATACTGTACAGAATATTAATATAAATCACAGTCATATTTAATACTATTTTGTAAGCCTGTAAAAGCTGTCCTGATTGAGATCATCGATATAAAGTTTATATATTTTTTTTTAAAGTGTGTTATTTTTCATAACTTTGTGAGTCAAAGAGAAAGATAGATATACTCTACAATGTAAAGAACCATGATACAGCTCTTACATGTATTTTAATTTTCTTATCGGTGTCTGTAAAATATGTCTTAAAGCAAGAATATTTTTTCTAAAACACATAACAGGAATATAAAATATTACATGTAAAATAGGCAATTTAATGTTCAATGCAATGCTATCCATTACATTCGACAAAACTTCACACATGTAACAAAAACATTATAATAACTTGGACAACAGGAATGTGAGAAAAGATAAGACTTGGAAGAACATGATTTTAATCTAAATTAATAAATGATAAAACTCAATCATCAACCCACATATTTTACGAGCCACTTGCTTCATGTCACCATACAAATATACAGAAAATTACATTTACCTAAAGGTGCAGGAACAGAAAAAAAACATACCAATTTGTGGTGCACAATAAATATAGAAAACAAGTGAAATTCCAATAGCGATGACAGTTACCAGTTTCAAGGTATACAGTGGTTTGAAAAAGTCAAGGTTTCAAAACCACTAAAATTTTCCGCCATACCGTTCCTAAGGTATAAGTTATATGTTTTTTACCCAGACATTTAAAAAAAATAATACATTTTAAAGATGTAATTGCAATACTGCAATACCGTGAAACTGTGATATTTTTATGCTAAAGTTTATCATACCGTCAGAATCGTATAACGGCCCATGCTTAGCGACGACTATTTAAGAGGAATCGTAGAGAGCATACCACATATAAATTTGATATATTTTGGTCACACAGATTTGGAATGAAAAACACCTATGCATGCAAATTCATGCAGAAAATATGTCACATCCCTGTTGTGTTAGATGAACACTAACCTGTGCAGGGTTCTCCCACTTCTTGAGAAAGTCCTCTTTGGCTTTAGCAAGGAACTCCTTGACTGTGGAAGACAAAATCACAAGAAAGGCTTTAGTAGTTTGTGTAAATAGTGAAAGAAACCAGAAAATAAATAGTAGGATACCTCAGCACTTCTAAAATCATATTTCATAAACTCTTTGAAAAACATATCTGGTTGATAGGACACTGTTTCAATGGCAATGCATGGTTGCAGCATACATGGTATCCAGCACAGGCAGCCAATACCCAGACTGACTTAAGTATGTTATAGACACTAACATATGCATTGTTTATGCCTCACTGTTGCTATAAATAAAAAGAATAGTCTGTACCTTATATGTCCTTATAAAAACAAAAGCCTTAGTAACTAACTACTTCAATAAATACAACAGTCCAGTGGCCTCAGACATTAGCATACATTAATTCTTCTTCATAATAGCAACCTTACATTGGGCTTATAGTACAGCAGACACAGAGTGTTGGGATGTTGCCAATATTTCAGTACATGTGAATTTTCCAAAATGCTAGCAGACAATTGCTGTTGGCTGTTTTGCAGCTCATACAGAGATGTGGCTATGGAAAAAGCTCTACATCCTGCTTCACCCTACCTATGCATCCACTAAAATCAAATTGAAAACAAAGTTTAAAACTGAACAGTACGTCTGAGCCTCATTTGAAGAGAGATTCCCTTTTCACCTACATGCACTGCACATACAATGCTCCTATATTCTAATGTAGATTCTTGGGAGCTTGCATGGCACAAGCTAATTCGTTTGCAACAAGGACTTGTCATGGAAATACAAGTGGATCTCAGTGAATGGGAAAGCAAGAATAGGCCTCTAATAGCAGTGTATGGCTTGTTATGTAAAGCTAACATTGCCTGCTGTATCACATCGTCTCTGATCATTTCATGAGTCTGTAACCGAGCAGGTGCTGCTCAGGAGTAGTGTGTACTGGCGACGGTACCCACCGCTTTCCATCTCGCTGCCCTTCCTGGCCGTGGGCGCGTTGCCCATGATGACAACTTGTCAACGGGCGAAGCGTGGCTTTTTGGCCGCCCTACAGACTTGTCAAGCCGGTCTAAGCTCGATTAGGTCTGAACGGTATTTCTTAAATCCAGCTGTAACAGTTACTCCGAGATTTTGAGATTTGATAGCCTGACAGCTGGTGATGGGGTGCCACGGCGAGACGATAACGGTATAGTGCAGCGGGCTCACTCACTCCACGGTCATCAACCACCGGCGACTGATATAGTGTTTAAATCCACGGGGAGCTATCGTTGTGGTATCTCGGTCACTGGGGCTCCACTGGACTGCCAGGCCGACCTCGGCGCATTTGGCCTGAACACGGAGGATTCAGTCTTCTCCTGTCCCTCCTTGCAGCCCCCTCCGAGCGAGGCCCCCCCGGCTCCCCACCTCTCCCCCAGCCCAAAAAAAACAGCTATACCGACGACGGGAATGCAATATTCTCAATCAAAAGCCTGCCACTTTTCGTTACCGAACCCAGCTTTTAAAAATGAATCCTTGGCAGGGTCGACAACGACGGGAATTCGCCCAAATCAACATTGGCCCCCTGCAGGCTCGGAGACAAGCGAGATGACGGAACTACAGCCGAGCGAACGTCCCGCCTACTTGCCAGAACCGGGTTGATTGACAGCTTAAGCCTTGCTACGGATTGGCCACCTTTCTACGGCGCTGTGCCACGGATCGCTCTGATTGGCCCTTCGTAATCCATCAACAACGGCAGCGTCCCACCGCCCTACAAATAGCAAGCGACGGGAACATCAGCGATTATTTTCCTCCCGACGACATACGCGCCCACTTTCTCCGATTGCTGTCCTCCATTGGCTTGGCGCGGCAGAACCGTGGGAATCTCGGTGAATGCGAGGATATCTATTGGCTGTAAGCAGCGGTTGACAGGAATGCCCCCCCCATCTCTTCCCCAAAAAACACCCTCCCGCCGCCAAGCGACTGATACACGTTTGGCTAGTGACGTCAACCGCGAGCTATTTTTAGAAATGTTGGTCAGAATTAAACGCACGCGCGGCGCGGTCTAGCTGGCAAGACTTCTAAACAGATCGCAGACTGCCGTGCATGGTGGTAAATGAATCACAGGAAAGAAAAGACAATCTTTTTAAAACACACAGAGCCTCATACTGTCTGTGTACCAACGACCTTTACAGTCAGAATCCTCCAACAGCATATGTCATCCTTGCCCCACACCTGGTGTAGGCAAGCTACAGGGCGAGTGTAGCAGATGCCCGAGGGTCTTTTTTTTTTTTAATCAGGATCATCAAAAGGCACAATTTCACATAGATTTGCATCTGAATATCTTATTTCAATAATAATGTGAGCTTGTGTTGGTAAAAATCTGAATTTATAAAAGGACCCATGCCCATGAACAACACCCAAGCTATAAATAGGAGATCCCTACAGCTACTGCAGTGTCTGACACCATCAGATTAGGGTTCTACAGCCACCTACTTTATTATGTGAAAGGAACCCAAACTGTTAGAGCTAAATAAGATGCACTTTGTTAGATATTTAGCCCTACATTAATGTGACATCTCAATGTGTTCTGATAATTATTATAGACACTGAGAAATTATCAGTGCTTGCCTGACATATGGTTTTACCCAGGCTCAGTGTCACTGTAAGGTTAATTGAGTAATTTCTCTGGCACATTACTCTGGTTTTCAAAACTAGTCTTGGGCAGCAACAAACTTGTTTTCATTGTACATTATTGTCATGATTAATAACATTTTTGTCTGTAAAATGAGAAAATAGTACACAAAGGTAAAATGTAAAGTATAAAATACATAAATATGAGCATTGTGCAGAATGGCCTAACTAATGATATCAAAGTAATGTAGTAGCCTCTGAGGTATAACGTAGCATAAAATGAAAATTCTCAAATTAAGTAAAAGTACCTCGCAATTGTACTTAAGTAAACAGTTACTTTACACCAGTGGGACAGGCAATGCTACGTATTAATTTTTATGCCAAATATGAATATTCACTTTTTTACATGGCACAGACTGTTGTTTTATTAGCCTGCAGCTATTATAATCGTTCACAGCGTCCTACCAAACAGTGTGCAGACGTGAGAAGCACAAAGAGACCTTCGTCCAACAGATGGATGGACGAAGGAGTTAGTCCCTTCAACTAAGATAAAATGGTTAAGACCAGACAGCCCCCCTCCTTTTTGTGCTGCAGTTGCCTAGCACCATGAGGCTAGAGTGAAAATGGTGGAGTGAGGCTGCTGCATTTTATGAATGAAATTGGAAAAGCCAGAGAGGAGGGGAAAGAGTGGGCAACACACACACGCACACACGCACGCTTCCTCCCTCAATAGTCAAGGTGGAAAGCAGCTGTTTAAGA
Source organism: Sander lucioperca (assembly GCF_008315115.2). Classification (NCBI taxonomy): domain Eukaryota; kingdom Metazoa; phylum Chordata; class Actinopteri; order Perciformes; family Percidae; genus Sander; species Sander lucioperca. Next base: position 11,553,570 of record NC_050176.1, read on the forward strand.
TGTGATGATTATCAGAAAGCAGCACAAGGTCCACAAAACAAACTTTATTAACCCCAATACTGTTGTTACAAATACTGAGACAGACAATATATATAGTAAGTACAAAAAGGAAATATGTCTTCTCATCTTGAAGACAAAATAAGCGCTGGGAAAACATTATTTACAGTAAGCCTAAACCACCAACAATTTGACTGCAATACGGCATCCTTTTCTTATTCGTCTCCTTTACCTACATGTTTTGTGCATAATTACAGATAGACATTTTAGGTAACATTTTAAAGAACATTACCTGCACAGGGGCCTGTTTGAAGAGGTGGGTTTAGTGAGTTATCTGGATAGCTAAGGGTAAAACTTGCAAACACAAGGTTGTACTCGGCACAAGCTATCCAGCTAACAGTAATTAAAGCTACTTCTGGCAACAGGCAACTGGAGACGGCCCATTTTTCAAGCCCAAGATGATTTCCACAGGTACTCCAGATGCTACAAACTTACCTCAGATGAGACAAACCTTCAGAACAACAAAATGCTTTTTTACGGGCAGCTAGTGCTGCATCTATTCTGACATACAGAGCACTGCCTATTGCTTTGATCTGTGCACAAAAGGACAAAATGAACAGCACAGTACGGGTATGGGTACCAAACAGGTCAACGTCAGTGTATGAGCATGACTTGCAAGTATCAGGGCTGTGAGGATATGGCGATCTTAACATCCCTCCCACCCTTATGACTCAACCTTACTCTAGCTCAGGGATACGGTAAAATAAGGCAATGTTGGTTGTGCGGGTCTGTGTTGAAAGAGAGTGCACAAGAGACAAAAACTGTAACAATTCCAGATCCACCCCATTTGTGTATGTTGTATAAAAAAAATGTGTCCCTGCTGCCATATCCCTGCTTCCTGTTAATGTCCATGTCACGTTTGCGATGTGGGTGAGTGTACAGATAAGAAGACCATTTTGTCCATTATCCTAGTCTGATGATTCTTACATGCAGTCCATGGAGTTGTCCGGCATCAGTCCAAGAGGTGGCATCTTTCCTGGTAAACAGGAGGAAGGGAGCATGCCACTAATGTTGGGGGATGGGTCAACGTTCTCGCTGTCCTCCATCTTGTCTGCCGAGCCCTCCCAGTTGATATGAAAGCGGGTGACACGGGGGTTGGAGGCCAAAATATTCCGCAGAAGCTGAGAGAATGAAAGCAAAATTGAGGAAACGTCAGAATTACAGTTTGTGGTTGAAATATCCTGACTTGTAGTCCCAAAATGGGTCAAGTTTCAGAAACACTTTCCTTCATGGAACTAAACAGCGTCTTTTCATCAGACCCTCCGTACCTGGTAAACACCGTGGTCTGTCAAACACAATGCCTCCGGTTTGTGATGCAGGATTTTTACCAAACGAGATCTTGTATTTGTAATATAAAAGTAAGTTAACCTAACGAGTATTGCGAGTACCTGCCTCCAACAGCCAGTTCTATTAACATTCAAACGAAGAATGAAGACAAAGTACATAGACAGGCAACACAAAAAAGGAAATCCATCACACCAGCACTGTTCACCTCACATTTAAAAGAATTCGCATGACACCACAAACCCCTGCTTATAATAGCTAGTAGAGAAGAGAAAGCTTCAAAAATAAAATAAAAATGACAATATATATTTACAGTTCATGTTATACATCTTCATTGGTGCTACTGTTGCCTGTAACTTCAATTGTAAAATTCAATTTCAGAGCACCAGAGGGCAGTGGAAAACAGTGTTTCAATAGACCCTTTCCTGATTAGCATGGCCCGTGTACTGTACAGCATGTTTAAGCTATCTGCAGCTCAAGTAGTGTTGTAAAAAAAATATATATTAAAAAAAAAAGACATGAAACAAGACACCAAGATCTGTTTTGTAATTCAGTCCAATAAGGACAGATTGTTGCGAGCAGGTCCCCTACGACAGAAATCAATGACTGTCATCTCTGAGTGCATGTGCATTTAGGGCTGGGCAATATATCGATATCGTGATATGAGACTAGATATCGTCTTAAATTTTGGATATCGTAATATCGTGATATAAGTGGTATGGGTGGCACGGTTCGTGAAAAAACATCCTAACCGTTTGGTCCACTTGTCTCGGTTCGGATCGTGTGTGCATCGCACGGTTCGACACATGCGCAATGTAGCCTCGTGCCCGTCAGATGCCCGTATGCAACCTCAGACAGTGCGTTCCCCTTTCGCGCGAAAGAAGAGGTGTGGACAAGACACCAACAAAACGTACAGCGAGGGACCGTGCAAAACATTTTAGACCGTCCTGCCAATTTAACATCAATGTACGCTCCATTTTTTCACTCTAAAGTCGCTGAAGGCTGCTGCTGTTTCAATCCTGTCTGCTCTCTGCAGTGGGCGGGGCTGCTCAGTTCCCCCCTTTACTGACACGCGCGCACACACACAAACATACACAAACACACACAGTGGATGCAGGAAAAAACGGACATGAGACGTACAGGACGACCTAAATTGAGGACAGCTACGCTCGTTATTGTAAGTGCAATGATAAGTTAAAGTCCAATAAGTACTTTATCAAACCGTATGAATGTGTGTCTCAGCCCAGGATAGGAAATTAACTAACAATGTAAAGATCAACAAGCCACTGACATATGTTCAAATTTGATTAATTCATAAATTATTATTTTTTGTCTTAAATCCACCAGCCATTTTCATATTATACTAACATTTGCAGCATCCTGAGCCTTTTTGGTAAGGTTACATAGGAAAACTCAGCCCAGAGTAATTTTATTCTCCCCAAAACAAGGTTTCCTTTTTATTTTTAAAGAACTATAAAAAAGAAAATCGCAACTTTTTTATGTTTAACGTATTCTGACTTATTCAAAAGACGGAGCTTTAAGAGTTCCTCTTTTTCGTTTAAAAGGACACCATTTTTTTTAAAAGCTACACTGAAGTTGGCAGTTTGATAAATGCAAGTTATTTCAATTTATATTCTGTAACATTTCAATCTTCGTGTGCTAAAAAGGCACAAAAGTTCCTGTAGATGGCAATACACACTTTTTTTGCCAAATAAATGAAAAGCTTGTTGAAATCATCAATATCTTCCCTCTTGCTGTATCAAAATCTCACCTAGCTTTCCTCAGAGATGGTTCCAATAATGTGCTTAAAGTCAAGTCAAATTCAGTTTGTGCAGGATTACACGATATAACTATTTTTTAATACTGTATCCTACATTGTGGATAATTAAGCTATCATATGCTGAAGTATATTTCTGGAGTGTTAAAGATTAAAAGAAAAAAATAAGAATCGTACAGAACCGAAAACCGTGATACGAACAATGGGTTTTGTGAACCGTGCCACCCCTAATTAAGTGTTGTCTTTTCCTGGTTTTAAAGGCTGCGTTACAGTAAAGTATTGTACTTTTCTGAACTTACCAGACTGTTCTAGTTGTTCTATTATTTGCCTTTTCCCCACTTAGACATTATGTCCACATTACTGATGATAGTTTATCTAAAATCTAAGTGTGAAGATATTTTGTTAAAGCACCAATTGTCAACCCTAGAATATCGCCGCAATATCGATATCAAGGTATTCGGTCAAGAATATCGTGATATCTGGGGCGACATCTAGCTCACCCAGTAAGAGCGTTCGCCCCATGTAGGCTGGGTGCAGGTTCGAATCCAACCTGCTGCCCTTTGCTGCGTGTCATCCCCCATCTCTCTCCCCCTTTCCTGTCTATCCACTGTCACTACATAATAAAGGGAAAAGCCCCCAAAAAAAATAATCTTTAAAGAAAAACAATATCGTGATATCTGATTTTCTCCCTATCGCCGAGCCCTATGTGTGTTACCTGAGTGTAGTCTGGTTTGAGAGGTGGGTTTTCCCGTAGTTCAGGGTCTGTGTATTCATTGTTGACATAGTAACCGATGCGGATAAACTCCTGTCCACGGTAAGTACAGGTTATAAGGACTACAGTCACTCCTACAGCGTCACTCTCTGGAATCAGCCCTGTGTTAGGAGCATCAGCCTGAGGGAAGGAAGGGAAAGGAACACAAAGAAAGAAATCAGATCAAAGTAAACCACAGTAATCCTTTGAAGAAATGTATTGAAGGATAGTCCCTTGAGATGCATCATCTCGTTTTCAAGGGGGTCGAAATCATGCAATTAATGCAGCACCAAGCAAAATGAAGAACCAAACCAGGGAAATCAAATACATTTACCTACATTTCTTAAGATTTTAGTCCTAGTATTCATTGGCTTCTGTGTTCTAGCTGTATGAGATGAAGTGTTCAACGGGAAGAGTATTAAGGGAACTGTCACAGTTCAAGGTGTTTTCACTGTTGATTGTTTTAACGGTTCTTTCCAAAAGACAACTAGTAATCGTGTTAAATAATCATGATTTCAATATTGACCCAAATAATGGTCAGGGTAATATGATTCTTTCCATAATCAAGCAGCCCTAGTAACATGTGTGACTACAGCTTACTCACCTGAAACACAAACATGTGTCTGCCAGCCGGTACCGGGCCAACTAGAACAGAGTCCAAAACCTGGTCGTATTCCTCGCTCTCAGCTGATCCCACATAGATGATCTTCCACTCTAGATCTGCCATCACACAGAGTGTAGTGTGTTCAGTTAGGGGTCGGTTTCAGGAGAGAAAGAGTCTGATCGGTGCATTCCTAAAATATCTAGCCAGGCAAAATGGTTCCGTATCATATCTGCTGCTGAGACTTCTGCTACCAAACACGATACAAATGTGATGAATTAAATTTGGGGTGCTAACATAATTGAAAACTTCAGTGTGGATTAATGTATAGTTTTTTTGAAGCCGATATTGATACTCTCCATTTCACCACCCATACTGGTTGATTACAAAGCAAAAACACATTTGTTCAAATGCAAGTACAAAACGGCTTATTTTTTAATTGTTCGACTAAAATGTGAGAAATACAAGCACATGCCACTTGTTTTAGGTATTGTGTTGTAATTTCATGTTATATGAAGTGGCATAACCTCAAAAAAATAGATTATAAAAATTCCAGTTCCACTGACGGCCAAATAACAGTTAAAAACAATAATGGACTGATATTGCTTGATACTGACAGCAGGCACTGTGTTAATGTCACCACAGGTTAACTGAATGTATGCATTGACAGTATACATGCTATTGCTTCCCTGTTGCATTCTAAGATACAAAATAGTAAATAGTTTCGGTATGCATTGGTTGCCTTTGTTCGCGGTAGATGCTAGAATGTTGATACCGAACGTAACAGGAATGACAACACGCAGACGTCAACACAGACGGTTATTTGAACCCAGCTACAACGCAACGCTGTAGTTAATAAGCCTACATATGAGGCTAATTGCAGCAATAATCTACTTTATAATTCATTATACATGAAGACGTTTTGAAGAAGCAACGAAATGTAACCCTAACCAAACCCTGTCTTTTAACCTAGCTAACCCTCCATAGCTAGCTGCTAACATTAGCTAGTGTTCACGCTTGCGCAGTATACCAGTTACGTTCTGCATCAACATTCTAGCATCTACCGCCGTTCGCGGCAAATCGTGGCACCGGTCTGTTGCTACAGTAACAAAACGTAATCAACTAATCAGCTTCTCGGAAAAAAAAACTCCGAAGAACGTCAACGAACCAATCACTGCAGGCAGGAGGCGGGGCGTTGAGCACAAACGCGCCAGCGCCAATTTTCAACAACTTGTCAAACGAAATATCACTAACCAGCCCCAATGACCGCTAATATTGGTATATCGTCGAACAACACACCGTTAAATAACTTATGACTCACCCCATCTACCTGCAATGTATAAGTTACCACTTAAGCAGAATGCGCCCAGAGAGGTAGCTAGCTAGCTAACTAGCTAGTAACGTTAAAGTTACTCACTAGCTAACATATCAGAAAGAGTATGTTAACTGGCATTAACGTTACGCGTTAACTGAAAACAATACCCACCTTCCGGTAAATCCTCCATGCATTCAAACGTTATTTCAAACTGAAATGGATTTCCAAATGAGCTCGGGTTGTCCAGAACAGCAACGTTTAAGACTTGTACCTTGGCCATAGCGTTCTCTTCTGAGGCACCTCGACCCGAAAACTATATAACGTTAGCTGAACAAAAGTTGAGAACAAAGTATAACGATTCACTCGGCACTTTGCCACTTTGTATCCCGGGTTGCCTGTCTTTTAGAATGTCCGTTAAAGTTTGATTTGTTTCTTCTCCGATAACACCAACATGAACCGCCAGCGACTGGGCTAAAGGAAGTACGTCACTTTCTTCTTCTTCGCTGTCTTCTTCTTCTTCTTCTTCTTCTTCTTCTTCTTCTTCTTTGGGATTTTACGGCAGCCGGCATCCAAAAAGTTGCATTGCTGCCATCTATGGAACTAGCACCGCAGTGCATTATATCCTGTTATACAGTCCAGTGGCTATTAAAAATTTAAACAAACAACGTTTTCCCCTCCCACTTGATCCTACTTCTAAAATACTCTTCAGAGATACTTCTTCCAAACCAATTTCTCGCAATTCTCTGAGTAGATCTAGTCTTTGTCGGTCATAATTTCGACAAGAAATCAAAACATGATGCACTGTCTCAGGTTCCTGACATGAACACAAACCACTCTGATGTTTACCTAAAATAAATAAAGTGCTGTTCAGCAATGTGTGACCAATCCTCATTCTAGAAATAATAACCTCTTCCATATGTCTACCTTCCCCTCTTTTACAAACATTAACTGAGTCAGTTACTTTCCTAGAAATTGAGAATAGATGCCTTCCTTTGTTGTCTTGCTCCCAGAGCTGTTGCCATTTTAAAATTGTTCCCTGCCACACAATGCTTTTACCCTCCGCCTTAGATAGACTAATGTTGACATCTACGATTTCCTTTTCAGCAGCTTCCTTGGCCAACTTATCAACCCTTTCATTTGATGCAATACCAACATGAGCTGGGACCCAAATGAATGATATTTCTACCCCTCTAATTTTCACATCTCGAATTGCCAGAAGAATATCATACACAAGGTCTTGTCGACTCTTTGATGACCCTTTCCCAATACTATTGATAGCTGACACAGAGTCACTACATATCAATACTTTCTGGTTCTGAATCTGCTCAGTCCATTGTACTGCCATCAGGATTGCATATAACTCCACTGTGAACACACTTAGGAAATTTGAGGTTCTCTTACTTGCTTGGGCATTCCACCTCTGAACAACAAAAGCTGCTCCTGTAGCACCTGTTTCTTGATCCTTTGAACCATCAGTAAACATTAATAAGTGTTCCTGATACCTTCCTATTATATGACACTGGAATTCACGCACTAAATCTGTTTCAGGATTTTCTAACTTAATCCCAAGTATGTCTAAATCAGTCTTTGGGACCTCCAATTGCCATAAAGGAACTGATGGCCACAGCACTCCAGGACAAAAGTCCTTATCATGAATAGACATTTCCTGTGCCACTGTCTCCCCTGTCCATCCAAAACTTGAAATTCTTGCCACCTCTCTCTCCCAACTTCTCTGAATTGTTACTTTAACTGGGTGATCACACCTTTGACCCATCAAGTTGACCCAATAGTTAGCCTGAAGTTGCTTTCTCCGCAACCAGAGTGGCATTTCTCCTGTTTCTACCTGCAAAGAACACACTGGAGAAGATCGCACAGCTCCTGTACATATTCTCAGTGCCTTAGCTTGGACTATATCTAATCCAGCTAAGACTGACTTGGCTGCAGATCCATAAACCAAACACCCATATTCAATTCTTGCTCTAATTAAATATACATAAATTTGCTTCAAAGAAGCTACATCTGCTCCCCATTCCGTTCCAGCAAGACATCTCATTAAATTCAATACCCTTTTACATTTGTCTATTATTTTTGAAACATGATCCCTCCATGTAAGTCCTGTATCAAAATACACACCCAGAAATTTAAAACTTTTAACCCTTTCCAAAGTCCTACCATACAACTCTAGTTTTATACTTTCATCTATTTTCTTCCTCGTAAAAAACATAGACTTAGTCTTCTCAATAGAGAATCTAAACCCCCATTTCCTTCCCCAGTCCTCCACTAGGGTTAAAGCTTCCTGTACCTTCTTCAGAGTATACTTAACATTCTTCCCCCTTTTCCATAGGCTACCATCATCTGCAAATAATGACCTTCCAATTCCTGACTGAACATTAGAAAAAACATCATTAATCATTATGTTGAACAGTAATGGACTAATAACACTACCTTGAGGTGTCCCATTTTCTACCAAACACCTTCTAGATGTTTCTGTCCCTATTTTCACCTGAATACTTCTATTATTTAAAAAGTCCATTACCCAGTTAAACATATTTCCCCCAATTCCTAGCAAATGCATCTTGATTAAAAGACCCTCTACCCATAACATATCATATGCTTTTTCCACGTCTAAAAATACTGCCACAACAGTCTCTTTCTTTATCTGTGCTTTTCTTATTTCATCCTCAAAACATATGATTGAATCAATAGTACTCCTTCCCTTTCTAAAACCACTCTGACAACTAGCCATCAACCCCCTTTCTTCAATAAAGTGCATCAGCCTTCCATTCACCAACCTTTCCATTAACTTACCTAAGTGAGAAGTTAGAGCTATTGGCCTATAATTCGCTGGATTACTAGCATCTTTTCCCAGTTTTCTTATTGGAACAATAACTGCTTCCTTCCAACCTACAGGAATCTTTCCTTCCTCCCAAACTTTATTAAACACATTTAAAACCTTCTGAATCCCCGTATCACTTAAATGTCTTAACATACTATAACAGATTTCATCTTTACCAGGAGCCGAATTCCTACACTTATCCAATGCATTTCTTAACTCTCTCAGGGTAAAAGGAACATTATATTTATCTTCTAATTTTTCTTTCTTTCGAATAACCTCAGCATATATACTCCTTGTTTCTTCCCTACTCCTTCTTTCTTCTTCTGAAAGATTACTGGAACTATGTACCTTACTCAATGTGTTCACCATCATTTCTGCTTTCTCTAGGTTTGATACAGCCAACTGTCCTCCATCTGAAAGAATTGGATAATTCCACTCTCTTCTAATACCTTCCATTTTCTTGATCATTCCCCATACATCATTTATATTAATAGCACTTCCAATTGAGCTACAATAATTCCTCCAGTATGTTCTTTTCCTTTGCCTTATACTCCTTCTCACTACTGCCTGTGCTTGCTTATATTCAATCAAATGTTGAAAGTTATGGGTTCTTTTTAATCTTCTAAAAGCTCTGTTCCTTTCCCTAACTACCTCTTCACATTCAACACTCCACCATGGAACCGCTTTTCTTACTAGTTTTCCTGAACTTCTTGGTATTGCATCCATAGCAGCCATATAAATACTCTGTCGCAACTCAAGTTCATTTATTTCAACATCATTTGTTTCTTGGACTGAACTACTATACAAATCACTTATTTCCATAAATCTCTTCCAGTCTGCCTTTTTGAAAACCCACCTTCCATGACTATCTTCTGTGCTCACCTTTACAACAACATTCAGTTTACATATAATTGGGTAATGATCACTTCCAATAGTGCTTTCTCCATGCACTTCCCACTCACACTTTGGAGCCATTCTACTAGACAAAAATGTGAGGTCTAATACTGACTCTTTACCAGTTCTAATATCAATCCTAGTCCTTCTACCATCATTCAAACAAACTAAGTCCCTATCATTCATTACTTCCTCAATCACCTGTCCATTGTTGTCTGTCTTTTCCCCTCCCCACAGTGTATTGTGTGCATTAAAATCTCCACACCATAAAACATTATCTCTATCCTGGCCTTCTATTTCCTCTAATTTATTTAATTCTAACTGTTTACAAGGATTATAATAATTTATTATTACTATTTTCTTTCTATCTGCCCATACTTCCACTACCACATATTCTTGTTCCTTCCCTGTACCTAACACCCTGTAGGGTACACCTTTCCTTAAAAAGGTAGCACAACCCCCACCACTTCCTTGCTCTCTATCTCGTCTGATGACAATATAGTTAGATAACACAAAATCAAATCTAGGTTTTAACCATGTTTCCTGAATACACATTACATCAGGTTTTACACTCCTACTATCTATAAACTGTTTAAAATCTTGACCATTTGCCAACAGACTCCTTGCATTCCATTGGAAAATGATCATAATAAATAAGATCATCCTTTACCGACGTCCTGACTGGAGTGTACAGCAAGACAGTCTCTTATTTCTTCCCATTTTAAGTCTCGCATGCCCAAATGCTGAACTGCTGCCTTTGCAATGATTTGAATCCTTTCAGTTTTAGATTTAACCTCAGCTGTTGCATTAATTACCCCTGCAATAAAGATAACCAAGTTCCTCTTCTCTCCCCACTCCTTTTTCCCCTTCTCTTTCTCTCTTACATGTGCTTGTTGCTGTGTCCATGCATTCCCTGCTGCTATTTCCTGTCTAACATTTCCTTCATTAACCCTCTTTGTTTGCTCCACTCTTTTAACTGCTTCTGTATAAGGAACTCTATCCTTCCTTTTCACATTCTGAATCTCATTCTCCCTTCTCATTGCGTCACACCCCCAGTAGGCCGCACTGTGACTCCCTCCACAATTACAGCATTTAGGTCTTACACCCTCTCCACATTCCCCATAATCATGTTCTCCACCACATTTAGCACATCTTTTAATCCCTTTGCACGCCTTAGCTACATGACCAAACTTCTGACACCTATAGCATCTCATTGGCTTATGAGTGAACTCTCTTACCCTGTATCTCATATATCCAAAATATAGTTCTGCAGGCAACTCTTTTGTGCTGAACTGAATCAAAACTGACTCGGTTTCTTTTTTCTCAACCCCCTTGGTCAAACGCTTTGCACTCTGAACAGCATCACATTTTTCTTTTACATTTCTAACCAGCTCCTTCATCTCAACTGCTAAAGGAATACCATAAATCACTCCTTTACTTCCTTGTTCACCCACTTTCACCACCTTCACCACCACTGTTTTCCCAACATCTTGCAGTTTTAAAGCTCTTTCAAGCTGCTCTTCAGAGCTACATCCAATCAATAGATTGCCATCATTGAGAATCCTAGCATATTTAACCTCGCCAACCTGATTTTTAATTATTTTCGTCAATTTTAATGGATCCAAACTCTTCACTCCTGGTTCTTTGAACCTCACAACGACATTCCATTTCTCCTCACTCTCTTTAACTCCTCTAACCCGCTTTGCTTTATTTATCCTCCTTATCTGCCAGTTCCCATCTTCTGGATCCAACTCATCCATGCTACAACAACTATCGTCCGGATTACCAGCCATGATAGAGAATATATGCAATTGTATCGTATACCGGACCTATACAGGCCATCGGCCGATACTCCCGCAAAATACTCTCTCCACTTAGTCTAACCTACTTCTAACAATCCTTCTGAAATAAAGTTATTTGTAGAAAATAAAGCAAAACAAACAAAACACACACAACAACACCACAAACTTTCTCACACAAAAGCTCAACCGCGTGTCCTTCTCCTCGAACAGCTCCCGAGCAGCCGCTGTCTTGATTGTTAGGCAGGATGCGACTAAAAATCGTTGTGCACTGCTGCCCCCAATGTTTATTTGTTATATAAAATAAAAATGAAAGAAAAGTCCAAAATAATGAACCCACAAGACAAAAAATGGAGACGGTTAAGAAAACATCCTCGTGGTTTTAATATTGCTTTTGTCCAGTAATGTTTAAAGAGAAACCATCGTTAGCCATAGCCCCATTGTACCTCTCATGCAATTCTCATATAGGCTACTATTTCATTCTAGTTACAGAGGTACGGATCCGTTTTTCTGAAAACCCAGTGATTTCTAAAAAAACTATTTTCAGTATCCTCCGGGACTCTCCTAAAATTCTGGATAAAAATTCAGTTTGCTGCACAACACAAAAAAATAGTGTCCCATCTATAAATTGCAGGAACGTCTGTCTGTCTGTCTGTCTGTGTGTGTGTGTGTGTGTGTGTGTGTGTGTGTGTGTGTTATGCGCATATCTCTCGAACCGTTAGTCAGCCTTTGACTCTTTTCCTGCTATTACTATTGCTATCCAGACTCACCTTGGGTCGGGTTAATTAAGTCTACTGCTAATGCCGCGTTCTATTTACCTCGCAACTCGTTTTTTACAAGGTCAAAGTCGTAAACACGCCCCCTGACCTCGTATTTACGAGCTCAGAACTCGTACAACCTTGCAGTAGCCCGAGTTCAAAATCCAACATGGCTGCCCCCTGTATCAACAGTTGTGAAAGCTGCAGTAACATAAAGTTATAAGCACTTCTGTCTCTAAATCAGTCGTTCACACGGGCATGTTCAACGTCTATCTGTGGAAATGTTGCATGTTTGCATGCACAAAAAACGGCGTAATGCGTTGTTATCAACTGGTATTGCTAACAATAGCTAACCAGGCTAGAGCTAATGAAAATAATGAAAATCCGACTTTTAAATAGAACGCATTCAGAGTGATAGAGAAATGCTCTGAACGCATTCAACTCGGGTATGACGTCATTCCCAGTTGCGGCTTCCGAATTCCGAGGTAAATAAAACGCGGCATAACACAACATACATCACTAATAACATTAACATCGCCAAAATACCTCTGCGACTCAAATCTTTACTTCACCGTTAACCGTCAAGCCACTAAACATGCACGGAAATTAACACCTGCTGAAGTGTGAAATTGGTTAACGATCATATGACACACACCTCTCTCTCACTCACTCACTCACACACACACTCTCACACACACACACACACACACACACACACACACACACACACACACACACACACACACACACACACACACACACACACACACACACACACACACACACACGGGTGTTGATGAACGCAGATATGTGCTGATTAGCTCTCATAACGGGCCAGGTGGGTAGCGCACTGCCATGAGTCCATGACGCTAATGTCTGAATACTCCACATTGTCATTGTGATATTTTGTGATTACATTCTGAATCTGCCCCGTTCTCTGTCAGGTAAATACAGTTAGTACAATGTCTTCCTTTGATGTAGACGTAGCCTACACTGTAAGTCAGTAGTAGGCTATACAGTGGAGTTGCATATTTAGTGGTTTGGGGTCCTTCTGTAAGTAATTTTGGGGTACAATTTGGTTTTGAAGAATTCTACAAGCAGCAATACCACAGGCCAAGCAATCGGCCGTTCCAAACAGGCACATTCTCAACGGGCTCTGTACTAGTCTCTCAAAATGCCGTTTCCCTAAAGATGATTGCCAGAAATTCTGTTTTGTAACCTGATTTGCAACCCTCAGTTCTCTCTTTGTCAAATATTACAAGATTTTGGTCCTAATTCCATTATACTTCATTATCTACTGATGCTTGGAAAATACAGTCTACACAAACAACAATAATACATAATAAATACAATAAGATGGATTTTTTTTAATCAACTTTAGTCTTTCACGTAGGCTAGTTGTCTTTTTTAGCTTATTCATTTGCAATTACTGTCTTCCACAATTTGGATTCCTTTATTTTACATTTTATTGTGTTATATTTTATCTGTATATTTCAACTTGCACTATTTTTTATGTTAGATTATTATTTTGTTTTTATTTTCTACTTGAGATTTATTTTTCATACATATTTAAAGCAACACTAAAGCACTTTTCCCGCTTCGGTCTCCCTACAGGTTGGAAGCGGAATTGTCCATTACATTACATTATGCAAGTTTGCCAGATCAGGTAGCGGATCTGTACTTCGAATGAGACATAATGAGACATTACGACAGCGGTAATGGACAATTCCGCTTCCAACCTGTAGGGGGACCGAAGCAGGAAAAGTGCTTTAGTGTTGCTTTAAAGAACAGTTGGAGGGAGCCTGAGACTCAAGATTTACATTGACAACAACTGCTTCTGCTTCTGATAATAAATAACTTGAAACTTGTCTTAAAATCCTTTAATAGCTCAGCAATGCACCGGGACAAATGTTGTTAGTTGGGACTTTGGAAAAACATGAATTTAGCAACTGATATGTCAGCCATCAGGAGCCACAGATGTGAACCTCATGGTGGCACAAAATAAACAAATCGGGGTTTCACTAAAGTCCTTAACATACATCCTCTTGGAACCATGCATGTGTGTATAAATGTTGTGTACAAGTAAAAGTCATGCATTGGAAATGTTACTTAAGTAAAATTATGTAAGTATCATCAGGATAATGTACTTAAAGTATTAAAAGTAAAAGTACTCAATGCAGAAAAATCCTCACATTTTAGAAACGGGAAACGATCAAAACAGTTGTTTCAATCAACTAAGTGTTTAATCGGCTTATCACAGCACTGTGCTTACTGTGATAAATGTCCTTCTGTATCACTACTGCTGACATCCATGTTGTGTGTACTGTTGGACCATTTCCAACATGCCAGCACAGATAGGATCGTATTCAGCAGTTTCACACTCTTCATCTGTGGGCCAGTACTCAATCCAGGTTCTTTCAGCGAGCGCGTACTGATACCTGAGGAGAGCAAATTAAAAAACACAATAGGTCTTCATGGAACCAGCTTCTTTAACATGTTGGAATGAATCAAAAAGGGATGACCAAAATAATCATGGCAATTACAATTTTTTGTTTCTCCCTCACAAAAAAAAAAAAAAAAAAATGAATGACAAACAATACCACATAAATTAACAAGGCAGACAAGCTTGATTTGCATGCAAGTAAGTGATTTTGCTGCAGAAAGCAGGGACGGTTAACATCTTTAAATGTTGACAATATTACGAGAGGAACGAAGACATCAGACATACACAGACACAACAAACTTACGATTGACTGTGTGCGTCTCTGTAAATATCTTTGGATGCGCCCATGATAAGGTAGGTTTTGCCTGTTCTCAGATCTAAAGCAGCTCTGCAGTGCCGAAAACTGAGGAATGTGCGCAGTTTACCCATAGGACCCACATCATTACTTCCTGTAATTAAAATATAGGAGAACGGAGAGAACATACTTAACGGAAAACTATGGTTTATTACAATATAGGTTGTATTTTTATAACTCCAACCATCCTTTCTATCAGTTATGATAACATTGGATAAGCTGTGTTTTATGAACACGTTGGACTTTGTTGCAAGAAACACGAGCAGTCAGATGATCAAACATGTTGTGAGCAGACCTCCAGGTTAGCCAAAGTTAATTGGAAGAGAAAATAAAGGCAACAGTAAAATTACCCAGTTTACAGTTACTGGTTGAACTTTGACTCCTTGCTCTATTGGACCTATTTTTCAGCACTGCCACTGTGTTCTGAGATCTCAGCAATTACACTCATAACTCATAGAGGTAATGGCTACAGAAACATTAGTTTTGCATTTGAATTCTCCCAGTATAATCATGGCTGGAAGCAGCTTTGGGGGAAAGCCAAAGTGCCCTTAAAATTCAGAAGGGGAAAGAACTGTGGCATCTCACCATTGAGGTACTTCAAGGGAAGCATCTGGGGAAAGCTAATGTTTAGGCAGTTCAAACTGTTTAAGATTCAAATAAAAGAAATACCAACCTTCTTTGATGACTTCCAGTACCTGCACTGTGTAAATGTCAGTGGACAAGCCGTCTGTAAAATCTTCCACTCTCACTTTGTACACTGAGGACAGACCACGTTTCAGATTGTTAGCTCACTTGCTTATCTATTCTCTCAATTTCTCACTCACACACAAAAACAAACAACAAACACACTCTCTTACCAAAATCTATTTTACTGTTCACTTCAGTCTCACAGGCCTTAGCTGTGCGCTGATCATTGCTGACATTGCCCTTCTTCTGCATACTGCAGTTCTCTGGAAACATACAAGGGCACAAAGTAAATACACAACTGATAGCCAGATTACATCAGCACGTGTGTGGATGTATTGATGTATCTAAGTCACAATTTTAAGCATGTTAGTGAGTTATTCTTACTGCTCTGATCCTACAGGATCCTGCAAGTGCTTGTTGCCTTTGACAGGAAATTCTGATAACATTACAATTATGTATGCTACATGACCATCTCCTTCACCAGATCTTAAAACAAGCAAACAATCACAGTCAAGTGCAACCCCCAAATCAGTGATCAATATATAGCTATCTCCTTCTGCTAGAAGTGTTCAAACAAGGGTTTCAGATGTAACAAATGTATGCCTAGCTTAGATCTTCAGTTAGACATCATTCTGTTACCTTCTGCACATTTGCATTCATCATTTTTACAGAGCCGCAGTAGCTGCCCACCTCTCCTCTCTGGATGGTAGAATTTCACACAATGTGTTTCTGCAATGGGAAAGAAAGATGTGCTAATTGCAGGATTGTTGCACATTTGAAAATGTACGTTGTATATCTGGAGAATGTAAAAACGCATCCTTATCCACCCTGCCATATTCATTGAAATCTATTGGCAGCAAATAATAATGCTTTAAGCTCAAAAGTAGTACATGTATGGTTGGTGTGTCAGAGACAAAGGCAGCACTTGTTTCTGGTTGTCTTTGAGACTCACGGTTACTGGACTGATGGTTGCTGTATTCATAGACAGACACAGCAGCTGGTTGTAAGACTCCCACTTTCAGCTTCTGATGGATCCTAAAAGTGATCTCCTCTGGTCGTGTGTGAGAAACCTGTGGACAAAGGTGAGATAGAGATACATAAACAAAGAACAAGGCAGTTAGAAAAAGTACAGAGGTAGGAAACAGTGATGTCTTACCTTATCCAGGTAGATGATGAGTGAGCTTCTTTCTGACTGGGAGGGGTTCACTATATATTTTGAAATGGTTCGGGCACGTCCTTTGGATAACTACAAACACACACACACACACACACACACACACACACACACACAAACAAACAAACAAACAAACAAACAAACAAACACACAAACACACACACACACACCCACACACACACACACACACACACACACACACACACACACACACACAGAGACAAAGGTCACTGCATGCGGTGTGTGTGTGTGTGTGTGTGTGTGTGTGTGTGTGTGTGTGTGTGTCTTACTAAGCTCAGGTCATCTGTGTTCGCAGTGAAGCCAGTTAGCAAGCCAATATCCAAGATTGACATGGATGCATTGCGCTCCCTGTTCTTGTTTCTGTACAGATAATGGACAGAATAATTAAAATAAGGAAGGAATTAGTAATAAAAAACCTTCATCAAATATTACAAGACATAACTGCTCTAAAGCTACATTTATTAGCTACAAAACAATCTTTTTTGAGGAAATTGACCTTGTGGTGAGACTTTTGTCAACTGCTGTTTCCACAGTCAAGAATTAACTTTAAATCTAGACTAGAACTCCTTAAAGTGCTCAGAAAAATGGAAATTAAAAATGATAACTGGGCACACTCAATCTGCTGAGGGAGATTGGGTGATACAATCAAAAGCTCCCGGCCAGCTACCAAATGGTTTGTTACTTATGTATATGTTCAAATATGTATAAATTAGGTTTAAACTCAATCACACTTTTGTTAAAAATAAGTGTCCATAATATCTGCAACATTACTTGTCTATTTTTTAATGACAAGTTAGATAAATAGAAAGAGCAAAAATTAAATCATGTACATGGGGAAATTAAAAACAATGGCAACACTGAAAAGGGAATAACAGAAATGCATTAAAAATCAGAAAAACATATGTACTAATGTAATGTTTATTTGCAATTTCTTCAATTTACTTACAAAACCTCTATTTTCAGCTTGTATATTTTCTCATCCTCATCCATTTTCTCTGGTGGAAGAAAAGATTAGATCAGCATGAATCTTTTCCAATAAAAAAAAAAAAATGGTAAAAGGATAAACAGACAGATATCAATACAAAATAGACAAATAAAAGCAGACAAAGAAATACAAAATTACAACAAATAAAGCCAAATAGATAAACAGGAAGAGACAGAGGGCACCACATTACCTGGGAAGAGTTGCACTGACAAGTTAAACCTCTGACAGTCACTCTCCTTTTCTGTAGGCAGAGCGTAATACAGCGACACCATCTGTCACATAGACATTGCGTGCATTGTGATAAGCCAATAGGCATCCGTCTTAATAGTATTGTCCTCACAAGGTTAATAAATGTTGTAAATTTATTCTCATCTGATATTCAAAAAGGAAACATCAATAATCATGAAACTCAGGACTAAAATATTAAATTTTACTTACTGTCAGCGTTGCTTCTCCTGTGCCCGTGGCAGTCACTTTCACATTCCGGTTTATGTCTTTTATCTGTGGGATTTAAAGATGCCAACACACACCCACACAGTCAGGGATCAGCAGTAGAAACATACAGAAAACAAAAGGAATGATGATATTAATGAGCCACTGTGAGTTTGTTAGTCTTCTCACTTTAGATGTTCTGGTGGCGTAGAGGTTATCATTGTTGAAGTTGTACTTGTCAGGCTTTGACCTGCCCGGCAAAAAGATGTCCACATTCAGATCATACTCTGGTTCTTTAGCACTAGTCCAGTACTCCGCTATAGCCTGGTACACTATTATAGTAGCCTAGAGAGAAAAAGATTGAGGGGGAAAAATAAAAATAAATTGATCAATGGTTTGGGCCCAGACTACCTGAAAAACACAAGAAGTCCTCCAAATAATACCACCATATAGGTTGCTTATTCCTACCCTCTAATACGACCCATAGGAGAGTTTCATAAATTAGCACCACTAGCGGTGGCAGGAAATACGACCCACAGGAGCGTTTTCCGTCCTCATATCTAAACCAGAAAACGTTGTGAACGTCGCAGTTTAGTTAGATTTAGGCACAATAATACTTAGTTAAGTTTAGAAAAAGATCGTGGTTTGGGTTTGGGAGGGATTTTTGCAGTTCTTAGAACTAAACGTTCCTAGAACACTTTTTTCGTTGTGTTCCGACAGGAAAAAATTGGGGATTTTTATGTTCCTCTGGCCTCAGTAGCGTACTTTTTTAGCTCCTACTTCAGAGCAGGGTCTTTTCCCTTTTCCCTTTTCCTAGGTGTACTTGATTGATCGAACTTATAAGTCACGCCCACTGCCAACTCGGAACTTGCAGACAGAGCAACAACCAACAACGGGACATTTTTAACAATTTTCACCATCTTATTCATCATTAAATTCACTTCTGACAACGTTTTAGGCAAGAAATTAACTGTTTAGATTTCGAATATAGGCAGTCTTGCGCAAATTGATGCCGAATTGACAATTTGCTTCAAAGTTTTCGGAGTTGAGAACCTCCATCAAATGAGGCGACAGCCAGCAAGCGCCTGCCCCGGCCTCTAGCTCGTCGCTCGGCCAGTCTTGCTTAGACACCTCGCTGTAAGCTAGAGGTCTCTCAGACCGCTCTCGTAAATAAGAGGCTTTTATTTCGCCGTTGACGGTTCGTTTGTTTAAATATCACAACACATGTCCATCATAAGATTAACGGGAACCTGTGGTTAACTGTCTTTACGGAGTTAAACTCCACAAGCGTGTCCTGCGGCTCGCCGGCCGTCTCTCTCACACTCTCTCACACACACACACACACACACACACACACACACATGTCCACAGCGCAGCAGGCAGAGGTGGGGTCTGTAAAGCCCCGTCGGTGTTGAGCAAAACATTACGTGAATTACTACGAGAATGGACGAAATGCGGAACTCGGAAAAGTGGACTGATGCGGAGGTGCAGGCACTGCTGGCCATGTACGGCCTCCTCCATGCTGCTTTGTTGTTGTTGTATGTGGCGCTAAATTCTAGTGACGATGCTATAAAGACCGTTGCCGTGCTTGCGTGACTCCCTTATCCCTCCTACCAGTCCCTATGGCCACTTGGCCAGTGGGAATGCAAACAAGCATGCAAATGCAAAAAAGATTTTGGGGGAGAGTAGTTCTTACAACTGCTTAGAAGTGTACTTTTCCTCTAAAAAGTACAAGTACTATCCGGTCGGAAAGCACCTACTTATGCACGTGTCGCAGAATGTGACGTAGTTCTGTTTGTTCCGTAAACTTAAAAAACTCCTTTGTTTGAAAGTCCTGTTTGTTTGACCCATCCACCACTCCAACCACCCTCCTATGCGAAGTTTGGCGCTCCTATACTTTGTCACCTTACTTCCCGCTTTGCTCCTGTCATAATTACTACAGCACTAGCGGGCGCTGCCACTATAAATGTAAATACGGGGCGTAATTGCTGCTTGAACAAATAACTTGTGGGGTCTTTTTTCGTGGGGGACAGTCTCAAAAAGTGAGTGAAGCAGTGATAAAAAAGAGCTAGAGAAGCATAATGTATGGATATACTGAGAGGATAAAAAGGTCTGTGTTACCTGAGTTGATCCATAGCCTCCGCCCACTCTTCGCTGTTTGTTGAACCATCTCACTACAGGTCTGGCTTCTTTAAAGGCCTTTATTAACATAGGGAAAGGGTTGGAAACTCTGTGTTTAACTGTGCATAGGAGTTTTTAGTAGTTTTAGTTTTTTAATTGTCATTGTGAAAATAGAGACATTCTTTTTTACAGCTGTTATATAACAGAAATATAATTTTCATCATTTATGGTTTTATATTACTCCATGCCAATTTCCAAAGCATACCTTAGATTTCTGGATATGTTTTTCCTATTTTGGCATAATCAAATTTGCCTTATACAAGCAATACACAACAAAAAACATCATGTCTGCTTTATCCAAAATAGAAATGATTTTCTCTGTGATGGATTACTTTACTCAAACAAGTTGTGAGCCTCTGCAATTGGATTTCCACTCTAAACTAACTAACTAAAATGGTCAGCAGCAGTACTAAAAGGCCAGAGGCGTTGCAGTCAGAAACAGGTCTTCACTAAACTTTTATGCTTTACTCTACTGAATGTTTTTATAGCATGACATGCCCGTGACACACAGATACAGATAAGTGGGATATGCTCACCTTGGCTTTGACCAGAGCGAGGAGAGCGTAAGCTGTGGCCTCCAGTGTGTAAACACGTCCCATAGGTGTCGGCCAGTGGGACAACTCTGAGGAAAACACAGACAAATGCAAATGCATTACTATGTACTTGTGACAAGCCAATATATGTACTACAGTGGACAAACTATGTAAGGGCATGACTGTTTCTATAATACATCACAAATATCTTAGGCATTTCTGCAGCCTCGTTTTTTTTATTATCTAACTAAACATCAATAATGATGTATGAAACCAATCTCTGATTAGCTTAAATTGACATGACTATCAGTTTGGCTCTAGTATACATTTTTGTATACATAGTTGTTATGCTGCATCAATATGCAATGGTCTTATTTTACTTTAACATTCATATTCATCTACACTCTTTCTGAATGTGTATGTGAATATCGTATGAAGAAACCTGGGGAAGCAAACTTGAAGAGTATCTCCTGGTTCAGTTTGTTTTCATTGGCCAGGGCATATGATGCCATGGCAACAGCATATGGGTTGATTAGGCTGGGAAGACGCTTTTCCAGATAGGCCGCTGCTTTGTCTATACTGCCTTGCAGACTCTGGACAAAAGGAAAAGATGAAGGAATAAGAAAGGAGAATAATAGGAGAACAGATAGATAAGGTAACAGGCAGTGGTCATCGGCGATCACCCTGAACAGTAACCTTCTCAGCCGCACAAAAGCCCTGCTGGGACTGCAGAGACAGCTGTGAAGTTTCTCGTCGTTGTTGGCTTTAGAGTAGAGTAGGCTCCCAGGATATGGGATGGAATGGCTTCACATTTTTTATGAGACTGCTGTCATCAACAAATATTGCGGGAGGGGAGACAGGAGTGTGTGTCTTGGGTGGTGGCTGAAGGAGGACCTGTCAGCATAAACCTGATGTTAAGGGCCAGACTGAGTTGTTTGTGTGCCTTGGCAAAGGCATTTAGGATCAGTTGCAAGTCCTCTTCAGAGAGGGACGTTGTCGTCTGCGTACTGCAGCTCCATGATATATAAAGTGCTTGTTTTTCTTCTTGTCCTGAAGTGGTTGATGTTCATCAGCTTTCCATCAGTTTGGTGGGTTATATTGACCCATGTGGCTTAGTTTCTCCTGTGAGGTGGAGGATGGCAGCAACACATAGAACAAGGTAGGGGTGATGACACGGCCTGGCTTGACTCCAGTATACCCTGAAAGGCTCTGTTTCCTCTCTGCAACCACTGCTGATGTATTTATCTGGCCAGACAATGTTTTTTAAAGAACTAGGCCAAAGTGCAGTTCACAAAGTCAAAAGCCTGTGTAAGGTAAATTAAGGCCATGTAAAGTAAGTTTTGTTCTTGAGACTTGAGAGTGTCCCTGCAGTCTGCTAGCTGTTGCATCTCCAGGACCTCCTTCGTCCACCTCTGGTATTCAGTTCTTTGACCTGCCTTTGAGCGGCTTCTTTTGCTTGATGAGCTGTTGGATTTCCAGGCCATTCTCACCTAATCAGTTTTTATGTTATTTGGTTTTGTTTTGGAGGATGCTTCTACATAATAATAATAATAATAATAATAATAATAATAATAATAATAATACATAATGGCAGACAGACAACGACAAAGGTAATGATATGACTGAGGTTAGAGCCAGAATGCTTGATTGAATTTATTCTTTTGGTGAAAGAGTGTGTTGGTAATTACCAGACTGTGTTCAGAGCACTTTGTTAGCAGCAGGACATCATTAAGATTTGTGATGCCGGCTCCTTCCTTACCAATTATGTCTCTTAAAAAATTGTGGTTCCGCCCAACCCTGGCAGTCCCCCAGCTGGATTATTCTGTCCTCCTTGGGGACCTTAGATATGATGATGTCCAAGTCAGCATAGAAAAACTGCTTGACTTTATCCTGTGCATCAGCTGTGGAGCGTATGCACTAGGGATGTCACGATACCAAATCTAGTAGTCTGTACTGATACTACCAAAAGTACACAATACTTGAAACCAAAGTCGATACCACGGTGTGTGAAAAAAAAGAAGAAGTTACTATTGGGGTGTAAGGTCAGTAAATTGTATGCAGATGAGGTACTCACATTAACAGTGGCAGCACATTGTGTGCGAGACTCCTGCATGGCAATGAGGCAGAAGGCAGTCATGGAGGCATCTGAATCTCTGCCGTGGACATCACCCTACACATAAACACAAAAATATCATTATAATCATCAGTATAAAACATGTTTATTCATAAATGATAGCCAGTGACGTAATGGTTTTCATTTAGATACAGTCTTTTTTTTAGCATCAAGATAAAGACTGATGTTAATGAAATTAGTGCACGCACAATCATCTCTCTGTGGGACACCGCTTCAACTTCTGTAAAAAATCCGTCAGATTGCTGCACGTTGAGAATCAGAAACTTAACAGCATCACAGATGTCTTTTCTTTGCACTGGCACCAGATTGCTGGCAATGGAAAACACCTTGGCAACGTAGGCTGTCAGCCTTAGAGAGGAGAGGAGAGCAGGAGATGTAATAGTTTAGTTTCACTGATTTGCATATTCTGAATCTAGGTTATTAAAGGAGGATGTGCCATTATTTTCGTCTGAGTTCATGCATGTTCTCAGGCCTCACCAGGTGCTACTTCCACGATCAGGATACACAGCAAAAGAACCATCATTTTTACGGTAAGCAAGCTGATTCTGGTAACCTAGATAAAACAAACACACATAGCTTTTACTGAGTACCATTTAAGTCTATGCTGATTCTTATCCACTGAAAGCCAGGATGAGTAGCAGTTGGTTTGTACTGCTGTCAACCAAATGTCTGTTTTGATACCACTTCTGCCAAAGTCAGTGAGCTTTAACGCCTTTGGCTGTAGTTAAAATGTCTGGTATTTGTGCTAAGTAATGCATTTGTGTGAGCCCACCGGTTTCGATGTGTTGGAGGGCTTCATTACGTCTCTTAATCTCCACAGGTTCCCACTGGTTGGTTTTGTCCAAATATGTGGCTGCAATAACAGGTAGGGTCATGTGGATCATGTTCTCCTCTCCACTGCCTGAGGGCTGTTTGATCAGACTGACCATTGATTTCCCACTAATGTCATTCTTTAGTTCATTTGCATTCCTTCTTCCTGCAAACATTTCCAGAACAAGTGAGGTGAAATTTTGCCACTAAGAACAAAGAAGAAATGTCTTTTACAACAGTAACACTTTAATGCAGACGTAATGCTTCAGGCATTCTACCACATATCATGTCGTAACATCTCACCTGTCACAGAGATCTGTGTGCTAGTAGGTGTGTTTGGAACAAAATATTTCTTAGCAATTCCACTGTTGAGAATTTCTTCTTGTTTACCATCTAAAAGGTACAAAGTGTTAGCATGTTTTGGGATTAATTCACAAATAAACATATATGGTAACATTTTAATTAACAGGCCATTAATTACATAAAAATGACAACAATAATTATGCATTAAACAAGTAAAATCAAGGGTGCCGGTTCTGTACATCAGCAGCCTTTTAACCTTGTAACATTGTCTGTTTATCTTTCTAGCTCTGCCTAAGGCATGCTGAAACACAGGGAATTATCAGGTAAGTAAGCATTTTATTTCCTTTGCACCATGTTCACTCAGGCTTTGGGTCTGCTACTGTTTGCCACGACAAATGTCCCTCATGTGTTTAATAACTGTGGCAAGGACTATCGAATAATGCTTGAACTGACTGTAGCTCCCTGACAATTACAGAGAGGGTTGCCAGGTTGGCTAGATTGGAAAACAACAATACTGAGGTTTACTTACTATCTTCAGAAATGTCTGCAGTCAGTCCATCTATCCTTAAAAGGGATAACTTCATCTCCAGTTTGGAGAGAAGAGATGATTACGGCATCCCATAAGTCTTTCAACATAAATAAGGCATTTACACAGTAGTGAACTGCAGAGGGCCTGACCTAAATCAAAATCAATTTCTGAGTATAATTAGTAGTACAAGTATTACTCCTCGTTTTAAACTATTTCATATTCTCAAAATCATTTACCCAAAAAATCTACAAGTTTGTGACTTAATATCAACATTTCACCTCTAACATTAGAATGTGTTGGATAAAGGGAACGACAGAAAAGAAAAACAAATACCCCTGTGTCCCACCCTATCAGCGTCTTACTTGGCTACTTACTAGCTTAAAAAAGATGCCTTGATTCTGTAATTGGTGGTCCCTCTACGTTTTTTAAAGGACCTTGTTGTTTGGATCCGCAGACATGGGCAGATGAGGCAGATGTGCACACATGCATGTGCAGATGTCTGCCCAAGGTTTTTGATCACATGTGCACAGACACATAATGTTGTGTACACAAAATTGCATACACATTAGATGTCAACCCTGCTGTCCACTATATTCCCAGCTGACGGTTGATTTTAATCAGTAATTAATTACAGTTTTACAATTTTTGGATGTAATTAATGGCCAGTAAAGTAAAATGTTACAAAAATATCTCACTAAATTATTGTGTTTTTCCATACAGCAGGTGCTTAACGAAAAAACTCACCTACACCTTTTTTTGCAGGATCTAGAGTTACAATTTGAGGGGATTTTATCAGTAAACCTTCAGGCTGGAAAAAACAACAGTTAGGACAATCAACAGGAATCGCGTTTTTCTAGGAAACTCTGTGTGTAACAGAACAGCAGAATAAGGGGTTGGAATCCTTGGGAATCTCATGATTGGATTGATTATCATTTAAAGCGTCAATTCCGAATTATTTGTAAATTTAAAACCATTATTGATTCAAAAAGAAGACAAGTGGCCCTGTTTTTAGGCTCATACTCCAGTGCACTGTGCCAAACCATTCAGCCAGTGGACAGTTGTGTGTAATGGCACTGCACTCTGCAGATGTCTTAACATATCTGTCCTGTTGGCTTTAGATGGCTGCAGACATTTAATGTACAAAATTAGATGACATTATTGCTGCATGTACATGTAGCTGTGGACAACAGAAGAAAAGCTCTAAACCCACTGCATAGAGTCTGTTTCTCTTACCACCACCTGCAGCATCTTCATGATTGCATCATTGACTGTTAGGTCTTTAACAGCTGCTTTGACCTCAATGTGGTATTGTCCTTCCTTCGTGGGAATAATGATGAAAGGTACAGATTTTGTAGCCTGGGGCCCAACTTTAACCTCCTGGCGATACTTCCCACGCTTAGAAGCTGCACTGCACACATGTGGCACATCAATGAGATCCACACGTACCTTGAGAACAAGATAGAGATGCAGAAAGAGAGTGAGGTAAGTGTTGTTGATAAAATATGATCAACTACACATACCTACATACTACATACATACATACATTACACACACTCCACACTCTTTGTCATTACCTATAGAGTAACAATAATACTATTGCTGTCCAAATTAGGGATCCAGTTCCTGCACAGATTCAGGCTTAAACCTTTTGTACATATAGCTACGAAAAGGTAATGCACTGTAATTCGTATGTATTCCATGTATTTATTACTGTAAGCCCCACATTGACTCAAGTGATCAGGGTCAAAAATATGTTTATCTACTACAATTATTCATGTCAACAAGGACATTTTCAGTGCTGTTTTCTCAGTGTTAAGCTGCTGTGTGAGAGACGCAGTTACGTAGGTGTTTAGTGCGTACCTACTCATCGCAGGAGGTGGCGGTACTCAGTAAGAAGTAACGGTACTTACAGTATGTGGACAAAAATCAGAAGTGCTGGTACTCAGTACTGGTGAGTTCCGGCTCATTTCCAGCAGTGAACCTAACGGCAGTTGCCGTAATTTCAGATATCATACAAATTGTTGTGCATACGCTTTTGTACAATATAATACGAACACGTTCATGGGAATGTGTTGACTGACTGAAGATATGGCCTAAAGTAATCTACTATAAAATGTCACATTATCCTGTGAGGAAGGTCTTTGAAGTAGCTTAGTTTCTTTCATCACCTTTATAGCCATCTGGATTAGTTCATGAAAAATATGGTCCTGATGGCTTACTTGGAGGAATCAGACTTACGGTGACAGGATCAGGGCTGTAGTTGTGGAGGACAGCTTTAACTTCCAGCTGCTCTCCACGGACAGCAGAGTACGGCAGCCTGAGATCAATGAAGAAGTTCTTCCGGACAATGACCTCTAACGGATCAGCCACACAGATACCTTCAAAAAACAAAGAAGAAAAAAACAAACAAGCCATGAAACACAGCAAAGAAAAAAAAGGTTAAACTAAAACACAAGACAGCTTTTAGTCACTGACTCCTCACCGTGAGTTCTTGAGAGACTAATGCCAGTGAACTGCCAGGTTGTGATTGAGTCTTGCAAAGGAACATTTTTCGTCAATGATGTGGTGTCACTGAAACAAAGGAAAACACTTTAAGAGGCGAAAGGTAAGGTTGTCAGTGTATTTTGTGTGTGTGTAGGTTTTAGTTGACTCACCAGTTAGGGTTTTTCTGAGGGCAAGGAGGCAGTTTCATATCTGTCCACAGCCAACTTTCAGGGAACTTGGTGCGAGAAACAATTTCATTGCTGTCCATGTAACTGTCATCCTCCTCACCTAAAGTGTCACAAAAATTGTTACTATTTTGACTGTTTTCTAACTACCAGTATGACCGAATAACCACCCAGGGCTATCCCCCATCCCTTGTCCCTGTGTCTTACTGCGAGCCAGTAGGAGGCTATCCTCCTTCCTCTCAGCTCGCTGGGCTTCTATCTCCTTGCAGCAGTGCAGGAAGGCTGCGGCACAGGCTGCACCATCACTGATGTACTCGCTGCGCCTCTCACAGGTGTATGAGAGGGGGGTGTCCCTCATGCCATCCAAACAACAGTCACGTTGCAGTTGGTCTTCATACTGACTCGCTGGAAAGAAAGAGGGTTATGGAGGAACGACAGAGGTAAGAAGATATGGAGTACAAGCAGTGTTGCCAGTTTGGAGCGGTGTTTCCTATTAATTACCTAGACTGTGGCGGCCTGCCACAGTTTTATAATGAACTGAAAAAAAAACATCATTATAACATAAAAAGGTCTCTAACATTGTGTTTTGCACAGTTGCTTCAGCAAAGCATCTCTTTCATCATTTTTCAGACATTGGTTCATGAGCGACGTTACGTTACTATGTCTGCTGTTCTCGCTGAGACATCGCTCTACTCTGACCACAGTTATGCGAGTGATGGCTGCTTGACCGCTTTTTTCATAATCGTCAGTCAAGCTAGATTAAATCCTGTCCTCCTGTGCTTCTCGGGTGGTCCAGAGGCAGCATCTATGTGTCTGCATCAAGCGAGCCGTCACTGTGCCGTGGTCAAACAAACAGCTGTTATCTGGTATAAAAAGTGGCCTAAATTATCACAACTTGCCCAAAATAATTTTAAAGGGGTGGTTCAGAATTTTGGACATAGGACCTCATTTCCAAGTTAGCCAGTGTGTTATTTATCAGTGGAGACCGTTTTCAACACTTTTCATCCAGTCCTTCCAGTTGCAGAGTTCGCTGGTGCTAGGCTAGCGCAAGTCAACAATAACTGCTAGCCTGCCATTAAAAACAGTCTTACCCACTCCACAGTACACCCAAGGCAAATAAATTATAACGCCAGACTATCGATCGAAAAAAAAAACGATCGATGTAAATGTCTGTTGATGTTCGAAATAAAACTACCTTTGCATCGCATTGCAATAGTTATACTTTGTTCCCTGTAGTTGGTAGCATAGGCTACAGCAGCGGTGGAGTGATATTACCTAGGCTACCGAGGAAGCCAGTTTACATGACAATCACGCAAGTTTATTTACCTGCCGCTGTCACTCTCCACAATGCATTGAACTGTAACGTTATCTCCACTAACGTTGTCAGTCTCAATCTATCAGTAGCAACTAGGCTAACGTTATGAAAGGGGTTAGCTTTATTAGCTAAAGTAGCCTACCAAAAGTAATTACCTGTTCATCAGTAGCTGTTGGTGCATCTGGAAAGACGGATGGAACCGCATTCGTTGTCATTGACTTGTGGTCCTTTAGATTGCGGGGTTTTTCAAAGTCGTCTGGTCTAAAATGATTACTACAAATTCGCAACTTGAGTAGAGTCTCGGCCGGTGTCTTGATGTCCAAGCCAGCAGAAAGAAGCCACAGTTGCTTCCTTCCTGGATCTCGCAATGGAAATTTGTGGAAACTTTGTGGTGCCCATCTGTTTGAATTATTTTTACAATTTCTAAATGCACACTGAATCACCATGTTGCCTAGTCCTTAGTTTCCAATCCAATGCTTCAATACCAATGTACTAGGCTACTACTAGGTGTCCCGACTGGAGCGCGCTTCTCTGTTTACTTTTCGGCGCAGTACTACTAACCGGAGCAAAGTAAAATTCTGCTGCTGCAGAGAAACTAGTCCTTCAAAATGTAATGCGATCATTGAGATGCAAGGGTAGTTTTATTTCGAACATTATTCTATCAACAGACATTTACATCGATAGTTTGGCGTTATCATTTATTTGCCTCGGGTATACTGTGGAGTGTTAATGGCAGGCTAGCAGATACTGTTGACTTGCGCTAGCCTAGCACCAGCGAACTCTGCAACTGGAAGGACTGGATGAAAAGTGTTGAAAACGGTCTCCACTGATAAATAACACTGGCTAACTTGGAAATGAGGTCCTATGTCCAAAATTCTGAACCACCCCTTTAAGTAGCAGAAAAACGCCTAATCTGGTACCACTGACTATAAGAAGAAGGTTGAACAGGAAACTTGTGAGTAAAGCATTTTAACATAGGGCAAATTACAAAAGTTAAGTTTTATTTAGAAAATTAAAAAAACTAAAATAAAAAAAGAAACATGCCAAAGAGCAAGCTATGAGAGCTCCCTCTTCCTCTAGTATTGGACAGACATGCAATACAAGTAGCAGTATGAAGACACAGATTTACATATAAGGTAAATAAAGTATAAAGTAAAAAGTGTTTCAAATCACTTTTATCTTTCCACTAATATTTACATGTAGCATGCGGAAGATGAGTATTGGGAAAGTCAACAACATAAGCTGTCCAACTACAAACATTGTGGAGAGCCTGAATTGTGTGTCAGAAAATGACTATGACTATGTTATTGGGTAGTTTAGAGCTGTGGTTCTTACCTAAACTGGTTGTGATGTCCATTATAGTAGCAGCTCGTTTCCTCCTGCTGGGGGCCGGACATTTCAATTCTAGAAGCACATCATAGACAAGATCTTTAACAGAACCCAACAAAGTTGGAACTAGACTTGATTTTTGTAATGTAATTGATGTGAAACTCTTAAAATCAGAGTGAGGTCATCTATCTGGTTGGACACATGGACAGGGTGTGGGTGTGACAAAATTGATCTCCTATTGCACTTCTTATTTGTTGGACTGTTATAATATTATGTTTCACAAAAGCTTAATTGTAAAAACATATTGATGGAGTAATTTGATTTGAATCACTTTTGATCGAGGGGACCGTGATCAACTCGGGGCAATCAGCAGGCCTGTTGAAGCCAACATGGATGCCTCGAAAGGCTGGTTCAACTAAATTATGAAAATCTTATGTTATTATTACCCTTAGTGGTATTTGGCAGGTAGTTTTGGTTTTATGTGCCAGGTTTTGAGATATCTGTCTCAAACATAGCCTATAAGCCTCAACCCCAATACAAAGAGGTGAATGCTGACAGCATTAAAATTACCTTTAAAAAACAGTAACAAGTTGTGTGGTGGAGCTGAAGTGCTTTGGGGGGATCAGTGCACATTAGGAGCTGCTCAAAGGCAGATGCATGTTCACCTGCCTCCTGATAAAGTAGCCATCATAGTTTGCGAACTTCTTCTCTCTGTTGTTCTTTCACACCAAGTTGTTTTTAGAAAAGTGTCCCTGAACTATCTGCATTGCCAAATGGGAAATACGCCTTTTTTGGAGTGAACTAACCCTTTAACCCTCTGATGTCTACTGAATTCTCACCCCTCAAAAATCTTTAACCTGCATTAACTGATCACCAATGGCGATACGACAAAGTTCTAAGCAGCAGTTGGCTATTTACAGACATGAAGCAACATTAGCATTTTTTGGAGTCGTGTTTCGGGCCACCTGATGAATGCTAGTCCAATATTCAATCTCTTTGTAGCTATGCTTTGTCCCCACCAACTCTTACGGGAAATATCTGGCACTACGTCTTTTTCATTTGGTAGTGCACAGTGTACAGTGGGATTTTAGAGCATTTTTAACTGTAAATAGCTGCCTGCTGCTTGAAACAACCCAGATGAGCATGGTGAGAGTGAACCAAAACATTGCAGGCAGTAAAAACAAAACAAAACCTAGCAAATATAAGCAATTTTAACATATAGTTCTTTTATACAGAAAAGAGCTGGCCAACAATCAATATATAATAAGGAATAAGATTAGTAGGAGGATGAAAAAGAATGAGAGGGAAGAGTAAATTAGTGTCACCTTGTCTGTAGGGAGTTCCAGATGCCGTGTTGGACTCAAACAACAGCCCAGCATCGTAGAACACACCCATACCATCCTTCCCTCCACCTGGTGTGCAGCCTGTGTCATACGTCTCCATCATGTCCCACACCTGAGCAGGGCGAAAGTCATTCACACACACAAATACAACCAGACACATCTTAGGGTTATGTCACATGTGAAAGAAGTGTTGGATATATATATATATATATATATATATATATATATATATATATATATATATATATACATTATCCATATCCACAGGCTGTGTTTTTAGTTTAACAATGTGTACATAAAATATTAAGAGTATATGTGAGCTTTTTAAATGAAACCCCTTTAAAATATTTTCAAAGATAAATATGAAATAAAGAAATGACCTTTTTCTGGTTGAGACGGTGCTTGTTGTTTAGGACGTAGACGCCTTTGTCAACTGCCACCAGTCCCACTGTGGCCCCTGGGTCTCCAGTGACTTTCAGAGTAAACATCTTGCGAGGCTGATAGAATGAAAGGGGTTTGTCTGGTTCCAACTTCAACTGAAGGAGGAGGCATACTTTTATTTGTGAAAAATACAAATAACTTGACCTGTTTGTATGTGGTTGTATTGTTTGCCCTCCTAAACTCAGCTATATCCGTGTAGTGTGTCTCACCGAGCCCATGCAGGAGTCCTCTGCATCCACCCAAACAGAGTCTGATACCACTTCATTGTCATTTGCATGGTAGTAGGCTATGATGCGGAACGATGGCAGCATGTTTTTGGTAATGGTAACTATCATGGATATCAGCACTTGACCTGTGTTCCTGTAATGTCCATATTTCACCAGCTGACCTCTGCTCAGGATCTAAGGACACAGATCAGTACTTATCCGACATGCATGTATACTGTATTACACAAGTTGCTGGAAGCAACACAAACACCCAAGCACAAATGCACACATGCGCAGGTGTAAAAAAATCTCTCACCAGGTATGTGATGTATTTTTCTGTACTTTCCTGCCTGTTGAGGTTGAGGCTGATTTTCAGGTTGTCTCCTAATGTTACTTCAGCTGTATCCACACCTGCAATAACAACATTCCAATTAGCAAAATTAGTGCTAGACATAACAAAAAGTGTGTGGTAGTTTGTGCTACCACAAGCAGAACTATCACTGACTATCTGATATTATTTCAGTTTGTACCTATGTGGAGGTAATTGTTGCTGTTCGTGCTATATGGGACAGCTGTCATGTTGGCTGATGCTTGTCTTTCAGATGAAATATGAGGATCCTTGGTCTTTGCCTACAATTGAACACACAGGTAGGCATACTGTGTTTCTCATACATGCTTCCCTAATGCCTACATTTGCTAAATGTAACACAAAACTGTAAATAAATACAATTTGAGCGGATTTCAACACTTAACTGTCACTGTCAATGGTTCAGGATTTTCCTGTGTATTGATGGAAAGCCTTGCCATTCCATTGGCTGAAGTGCGGCCCTGCACATCACCCGGATCGACCACCACTAGAACACCTTGTACCGGAGTGTTGTCAGGATTCACAACTTCAATCTGCCATCAAAGAAACAATTGGAAAACATCCAATTGTCTAATGAAAACAAGTTTAAGTACAATCTAATACTATTATGGAAATACTGAAATCATCTGCAAACTGCAGTAGCTCTAATGAAAAAGCAGTTATATTTGTCTGCTGTTATGACTGAGATAATAGTGGTTTAGTATGTCTACATGTCAGGTATTATTTTTCTCAGGAAATTCATCCATTTGAAGAGATTGCCATTTACATCATAATCAAGACCCATGAAGTAATAAAACATCTGTGAATTGTCTTTTGTTTTAAGAAATCAACATTTTGAGAGATTTATATCACTTGAAAAAAAATGGAAAACATCCATATCAATGTAGTCTATATCGATGACGGCCATTTATGCGATAGTTCTGGTGCTGCTGGAGGTTCCGCCGAATGTCCCTCATTTTCGGCCAGATGTCTCTCACCTTCTGCTTCCTTTTGTGTTGGCATTCTAAACTCCTAGTTAGGTCTAGCCAGACCCTCCTTTGCGGCACTGTGGAGGAAGGTCTGGCAATGCGAGACTAATATCAATGCATTTTTCAGAATAATATAATGAATGATGGCTTGTGACCGCTGGATTTTAAAAGTGACAATTTATGTATTAAAATTATTTAAATAATTGTATTTAATTTAAATTTGTCATTTTAAATAAATGTATATGTGAGTGTGTACTTTACCACAACGTCAAAGGACATTCCTGGTTTGAAATATTTGGACGTTCTTTTGAAGTGGATGGTGTAAGGTGATTTAACAATCTGGAGACCTCTCAACTCTGCCTCCACCATTTCACTACCTGTGCGAAGATACAGTATATGCACGTGCACATAAACACATGTAAAAACACATGGACAGACACACACACACACACACACACACAGTCGCTCTTTCTTACCGTTCTCTGTCAGCACACCAGCAGCTACAAATATGTAACTCCCCACTAGGTCATTGATGTTTTGGAAAGTCTGTGTGATGTGCTCTCTCTTCAAAGTGACCACTCCATTACCTCCCTTTATCTACAGTAATGTGACATACAGTAATAAAGAAATGCATCTAGAATTACAGTGGACAGTTGGTACTTCACTTTACTTATATACAATTCACTTATTTTGCAACACTAATAAAAGGCCAAGCACAAACAGCTGATGTTGGACAGTGATTGAGCAAATGTGTGAGTACTAACCGGCACTCTCTGAAGCGAGCTGGGAAAGCTATTTTTTTTACCCCCATGCATAACCCCAAAAACCCCATAGGCAGTCCCATCCACGTCTTCACCAAACAGATACCTAAAATCAGAAATAAGTATTTTTATTTCACATTAAGTTAAAATAGAGTATACAAAATGCTTATGGTTAAAATGTAAGTAAAAACAAAGAACCTGACATCTACTTTATTAATTTACCAATCAAACCTGGTTTTTAAAGCCACAAAACATTTTTTTTTTTTACATACGTAGCTTTGATGTTGACTGTGAGCTCTCGGCTGTCCACATAGAAGAAGGGTCTCTCAACCTTTAGTTTAACCTCAAAACTGGGCAGCACTGAAACATTAAATGTATTTTATTGTGTTTTAAATCAGGTAGAAAGTAAGGAGAGGTGGTGTAGGTTAGATAAAGAAGACCTCTGCTATAACTCACCGTATTCTTTGACCTCAAACTCTGCAGAGTAGCTTAGCTGTGGTTTGCTGTGGAACCTTGCCACCACTTTCCACAGTCCGTAACTAACACACACACATGTGTACGTACGCACGCACGCACGCACGCACGCACGCACGCACGCACGCACACACACACACACACACACACACACACACACACACACACACACACACACACACACACACATAATTTAGTCTCACATACTTACACTTGGCTTGTTTAGAAATAGCCCTTACTGTGCAAGATAATAGCTAGCTAGCTTGCTATGACTAACGTAGCAGCCGTCATAGTGGCTCTTATAGTTGCATCTTTATTTTATAGTTTTTCTCAACTGCTTTAAGTCCCACGAAGGCTGTTTTCACATTCAACTGCTAAAGTGGAAAAGTCTACCTCTGTCGTCTGTGAAACTAATTGTGGTCCAGTATATAACTTATTGTACACTGGCTGGCAGTGTCCATTATATAATTTGTATTTTCTCTTTGCGTTAGTCTTGTATAGGTTAAATTAATTCACCTGCATGCAAAAAAAGGGAAATTAACCACAAGGTACTAAATGAGTAATTAATAATTATTAAATAAATAATTACCTGACAATTTCATTGAGTCCGTGAACTCCAGAGTGCATCCCTGATTTCAGATAGACTGTATCAAGTGGTAAAATGATGCCTTCAGGGGTCTAAAAAAGGAACAATTCAGCAACCATTAATTAAATAGTAGGAGTCCTAAAAAAAAAGTCTTTAAAATAATGTTGCTTTAAACACTAGACGTTTTCACTCACAGAGCTATGACAGAATAATAATTGAAAAAAAAAAGATTTAAAAAAAAAAGTTTAACCTCATTGTAATAAACTGAAATACATTTGGTTCTGACGGTTATCAGTTATATTAGTCAATATGTGTTGAGCTGAGCCTGCTGATCTACGCGTCCTGCCATTATCATACTACTCAGATGAGGGGATGGACCAATTCATTGGAATATACCTAGCCTAGCTTTGCATTGGTGGAAACTGGCCAAAGGAAAGCCCAAATTATTACAACCCACCCAATAAAATAAAAAGTAAATAAGAAAAAGTAAGAAAACAGTAAAATCTGGTAAAACTGATGGCAATGTTGGTCTGTGTGTCACTCGTTCACCACTTGGGTCAAGACCAGGGATCGGCAACCTTTTTGATATGAAGTGCCATTTTAAAATGTTCTTGTTAATCAGTGGGCCATGTCAGCACTAAGCATGCCATCATCTACCGAGCCCACTCAGGCTGAGTTTTTTCCCCCCTTTGCACCACATTCTTTGAAGAAGGCAGTGAGTACTAGCCAATGAGAGGCAGAGTAGGGCGGTTCTTAGTGGAATCCAGATTGGGGGAAAAGTCAGTCCAACTACCGTAACTAAATGTGCTCCTGCCAATGGCTGTGATAGAGGTCATTTGGCATGCGGATGAGACGACACTTCAGCATTTTCAAAATACTCTCTTGCACACTTATTGCTAGGGTGCCAATGGTCAAGCTACCAGCCAATGGCTGCTGACCCCTGGTCCAGACTGTTCTCCTGACTTTTCCTCTGGCTCCACTGTGAGATGGACATTCATGATTTTGGGAGTGACAATCTTCCGGATGGATTATCATGAAACTTTCACGTCCTTACTTTTTTGTCTAGCCCCATCATCAGGTCAAAATCCCAATTTGTCCAATATTTTGGTTTGCAACCAAACATTCCCATGAGCCTCAGGAGTAGCCTACTTTGTGTTTAGTGCTTATTAGCTAATCATAGCATGCTATTATGCTAAACTAAGATGAAAGTATGGAAATTATCTGAAATTCTATTCAATATCAAAGATTAAGTACAATACCACAATCTCAATGGCAATAGAAGCATCAGTTTCATTATCCCTCTCTACGGGCGCCATGGCGGGGGTCACTGCAAACATCCTGTAATGAACTAAAGGAAATACATTTCTTTTCCAAAGGTTGAAGAAGGAAATAAAACAACAGTATCAGGACAGGAGTGTTTTAACAATGTTATGTTTCTCAGCACTGAAGTGGTATTGAAGTCACCTTTGCTGCCGGGGGTGTAGAGGGTCTTGTCAGTCTGGATGTAGATGTACCCGGACTGGAAGGACAGTAAGACGAGTTTCTCCAGCTTTACATCAGGGAACTGAGCTTGCAGGTATACATGCTGCTTTATGTTAGGATCCTGACTAAATTCTCCAGCAGGGATCTGAAACCAGTATGAAGAGACACAAGCGGTGCACTAGGAGCAGGGTGGGGTACATCATGTGCAGTTATAAATTCATATTATGTACTATATTTTGGAAATAAAACCAAGTAATATACTGTATATTTCAGTTTTTTACATTACATTAATTTGTCCGAAGTCCTGGAATTTCTTTGCACTAGTAAGGGTCACAGATGTGGATGTCAGCCTTTGGGTTTTTGTTGGATAGTTCACCACGATGATTTCTACCGTGATGTTATTATCATCGGTGCAGTCTTGACACTCCACAAAGATGTTTACTGGTGTTCCTACCCGCAACAAGTTGGGGGCAGACATCACCTTCCTGCAGAGCAGTGGGGAAAAAAAAGATTAAGAATATAGTCACTCACTGTACAGAAAGAACCACATGCTGTTTAGGATTTACTGAAACTTTTCGTCAGTGGTCGTTTGAGTTACAGTTTTGGTTCTCCCAATTTGCAAAACAACATATTTTTTTCCAGATGAGGATCTTCTGCTCCAGCATGGACTTCACACATAATGAGTGATCTATTGGTTATCTTGACAAAGATCCAGTGCTGGATCAACAAAACATTTCATCATCTTTGTGGACTCTGTTGTAATGCATCACAGGCCAATTTGGCATCATTTGAAAGACCGCAGTACCTCGATTTACGTAACACAAACTGGACAGCAGCTGCTCATTATGTTAGACATGTAAAATGTAACTGAGTTAAACTAAAATTCTCTATCTTCACTCCTAAGCCTGCATCAATAACTCTTTAATTGTTTGCAAATGCAGGTAATACCTGGTCTTAATGTTGCCGTTGTTGTTACAGTTTTTCTCAATTGATTTGTTACAATCTCAAAACATTAGATACTACTAGATTCTACTATGTAGGATACCTGCTCAGTCAAAACCTTAAAGCCGTGTTTTAAATCAAATTAATCAATAAGTTAACCATGTGAGGTCTAAGGGCATTCTACACATACTTCTACTTAAATTCACCTTTTTAGGGTATTTGCATATAACGGATCACCATGTGTTTCACATCAAAATGTTCAGAACAAACTCAGCTTTCCGTTTAGTGACGCTCAAATTTTTTCTCGAGCAATGTGTAAAGAGATAATTTGGCGCTAAAGCTTAAAAGTTGAAGTTGGCTTTTTGAAATTCTTCAAATCTCTTTAGAAAACACACCGTAACTAATATGATGTGTTGACAAATTGTTTTGGTGCTTGAAATGAGTTGACTGAGGTTCACGAAGTAGTGTAAACAGTAGCCTAGATTTAAACAGTAGATACATGTCTGAAATGAAATCTTGTAATATCGCTTTTTGAGTAAGAGTGTTGTCAAACATCGGTACGTCTTTCGTTCTCAGAGGGTTAATGACACCAAAATTACATTTCCCTTTCTTGTTGCTTAAACCAGTAAATTTCACAACCAAAAACTAAGATTTGCCTCCTGTGGTGTAAATGTGTTTGAGAAATGACATTTCATGATCTGTACCTTAGGTTAGGTGAATTTGACAACATATGATGGTATATGGTAACAGTTCTTTGGGCATTATGACAATATCAGATCAGTCAAAGATATAAAAAAGTTTTTTGAATTTGAGTATATTACAGACACAATTTGACTATTAATACAATTAATTAGAAAAGCAGTGTAACCCATTTTGGTCAACAGAAACAACACACTGAACACACCGAGTCATTTGAAGAGCAGACATTTCACATGTGTGAAAGCAATTAAACACATTTTAATGGGAAAATGAGCTGTAAAAGTAATATACTGAGAATTATTGTCATTTCAGAATTGTGCCAAAGTAACAAAGAAAAACTGACATTTTACAAATCACAATATGGTTATCATAAAGCAAGGCTGATAACATCTTAGGTCCTTTAAATTTAAAGCAATTTTGAACAGGCCTTCAGGGTCTGCAGGAGTGTGTAGGACATAAGATAAGGCAGGTCTACTTACAATGGAGATCCATCAGCTAGAGAAGTCAGAGAAGAAAAGGCCAGAAAGGCCAGCAGCCACAGCTGGGTCTGACACATCACCCAACCTGATCCCATATCTGCTGTCAATGTTGACTGTTGCTCTGCAGAACTTTCCTTTTATCCACTCTCGTCCCTCCATATGCACCTTTAATTCTCCTCACTACTGTCTCATCCATTTAAAGGATAGGCTTACATTGTTTGACACACTGGTTAAATGCCCATATGTACATTGAAACATATGGGCATTTAACAATTCTTGTTCATAGTGAGCATTGGGAGATCCACACTCGTTTTTTTCACATAAATATGTTTCAAAGTTTATCTGAAGTAAGTATAAGGCTTAACCAGTCTGAGTCAGTCAAGTCAACTTATTGCTCCCTCTGCTGCATCTTAACACTTAAAAATGATTTATTGTTCCTCATTGCTCGAACCTTTTCTTAATTTTAATAGGCAAGAATATGGAGAAAAAAGTCTGTTGATCCAGGACAATAATCTTTAAGTTCCTTAAAAGAATTTCACATGTGGAACAGTAGAAAAAAGTTTCCAGGTTAAAATAAAAGGTTTTGCCAGGATAATTTGTCTTACAATAACTAAAAAGGCAGGGCCAATAATTGGTAAAACTTAAAAAAAATAGAGGAGATGGTACATCAAGAGTAGACAATAGCTTAATTTTCCTAATAAAATCCAACAAACACTGTAAACTGATAGGTTGAAAAGAGTTCAGAACACTAGAAGCTATAGGGGCTAGAGCTGGGTGGGCAAGTCTCAGGATGAATACTGGACCTAATAGCCATTACCTTACCAGAAAAGTAGAGAGGGAAATAAATAAATGTGTACTTAAGAAACAAAAGGCCCTTAAAATAAATAAAAGTAAAACCTTTTTATTTATTTATTGAACTATATTGACTCATTTATATATGTATTGCATCATTTGTTTATTTTAAGATGTATTTAATGGGCATATTGATTTATGTATGTATTTATTCATTTATTTATTATTGAATAAAATGGCATTCCATGTACGTGTGGGTACACTGTTGCTTTCAGTTATGTGTTGTGTATCTGCAGGAATAAGTCTGTTCATTAATCATTATCCATATATGAATTTAATCTCAACGATACTGTTGGACAGGGATACATAGATGAATTAATTCATTTAAATTGTGTGATAGGGTTACTTGCACCTGCTGCATCATGACGCTTTTTTAAAATGATTTCCTTGCTAAACCAGCTAATAAAACGACAGCATTTCAGTTACACATAGTTTTATTTTATTTTTAAAGATTTGGGCATTTATTTCTATAGGACAGCTTGGACTTGAAAGGGGAGAGAGAGAGAGAGAGAGAGGGGGAATGACATGCAGCAAAGGGCCGCATGTCGGAGTCGACCTGCTGTGCTGAGGAGTAAACCTCTATATATGGGCGCCCGCTCTACCAGGTGTGCTAACCAGGCGCCCACTTTACTTTTATTTTTGATAGTGGTTTTACAATAGCTTAAAATGTCAGCTTTATTACTTCTGCAGGTATCGTTAATTGATCTACATGAGTGTATATATTCTGAATCACAACCAAAATAACAGTAATCAGTGTCTATTATTATCTATTCAAACAAAGACAATGAGATTTAAGACCATTACATTTTAATCAATACAGTGCAACATTGTAAGCTCTCATATCCCATAGCAGGGACATTTTGACATAATAAGAATTATGCAAAATAAAAAAACAATTTAAAATGAACATTTTCTTTTCTTGAGTTTCACTACTGCTGACACCCAAAGAGTTGGTACTGGTTAACCATCTCCTCCATGCCCAGACAGGTAATTCTGTGTTCCTCAGTTTGACACTCTGCTTCTGTGGGCCAGTACTCGATCCAGGTTCTCTCTCCGAATACATACTGAAACCTGAGGAAAGCACAGTGAATAATACACATGTGTAACACTCTGTAACATGACATGAAAAGCCTCCTCACCCCTTCCCACAATCACTATCCATAGTAACAGTAACACTTAAGCTAGAGTACAAGAAAGGCTTTGATTTACTAATAGAAAACAGCAAAAATGTTGAAATGCAAACTCCACACACATTCACACAAAGAACAAACTTACGATTGTTGCCGGGCATCTCTGTGAATATCTTTGGACGTGCCCATGATAAGGTAGGTTTTTCCCGTCCCCAGATCTAAAGACTCCCTGCAGTGGGGATAACTGAGGAATGTGCGCACTTTATTCAGAGGACCCACATCAAGACTTCCTGTAATTCAAGTATAAGAGAACAGAGAAAAGGTAAGGATTAAATGCATAGCTAAAGGTGCAGTAAAAACATTTGTGTTGTATTCTCATATTCCCAGTGAAATCATGCTTAAAGTAATAGTTGGACATTTGGGGAAATACTTATTTGCCTTCTTGCCGAGAGTTAGATTGATACCTCTAATGATACCACTCTTATGACTGCGTAGCTTACATGCAACTTAGCTTAACACAAAGACTGAAAACAGGGGAAAACGGCACAAAGAACAAAATCCACCTACCAGCACTTCTATTTTTGTTTGTTTAATCCGTACAACAAAACAACAATTTGCAATATATATATATATATATATATATATATATATATATATATATATATATATATATATAATCTCTGGAGTGTCTGCTCGTTGCCTGACAATGCAAGCTAAGTTAGCTGGCTGCTAGAGGTAGTTCATTCTCATCTAACTCTCTGCAAGAAAGTATTTAAGTGCATTTTGAACAATATTTTTTCTGTCTGATTGGAAACACCATTGAGATTCGATGTGCCCAAATCATTTCAGAAAGAGGAAAACAAATTGTTATGTCACTATCATCTTTAAGGGACCTTGGAAAAACATCAGTGTCTTGTACATTTCAGGCAGTTCAAAGATAAATACCCAAGGGCGTAAATCCCAGGGGGGTCGGGGGGGGTCAGGACCCCCCCCCCCATCTAAGGGTTGTCCCCCCCCTAGAAATATCATTAAAACAATGCTGTGTATTGTAAATAACATAATGATGTATACTTAAAATATCTGTGTAAGTAGTAAAACAATACACCCCCCAAAAAATGCTTTTTAAGTTTAGAAACATTTTGAGTCCCCCCTCCCTTGCCTCACAGTGGTTTGGTCCACTGCCTGCAGTAGTCAGGATCTGCGCTAGACTCACAGTCACATCGGGTAGTGACAGGAATGTAGTAAGTAGGCGGTTCAAGGCTATTTTATTCACATTAAACATCAGATGAAGTTGTTCTTTTCTCAAATAGAAATGATGCTGAGTAATTAATGAATTAGTCATGACAAAAAAGTTCGCTATGTTAGTGTAATATAATGTAACGTTACTTAGCTTATTTAATAGCTTGTTGGATAGAAATGCACCCACTACAACTAACGTTACCACAGCGATAAGCCTAACGTTATGTGTGTGAACTGATATTAGGGTTAATATTGAAGATCTACAGTTGTGTTTTGCTGAATATGAAGTTAAGTGGCTGATCAGTTAAATATATATCCTCTGTCCCAGACTAAACCTAATATTTATGTGGAGGACGCAAGATCATTTTATAATTATAATATGACAGCGTGGTGAACCTATGAACCTAACTCATATTTAGACATCTGCCGTTAAAGATTTGTGTTGTTGTTGCCCAGATAAAATGACAGAGCAAAGAAAAACAGACATAAGATCCTTTTTCAGTACACCAAAACACCAAGTAAGTACAATAAGTCCTCATATCAAGACAATTTGGTAACATCTTTATAAGAATGGGTGCTTGGAAATACTAAGGTCACTATGTCACAGGCAAAGGAGAAAGAAAGAGCTGAGGAACAGGGAGACCAGGGACAGTCAGGTGGAGAGTCTCAGGGAGACCAGGGACAGTCAGGTGTAGAGTCTCAGGTAAGGAACAGGGACAGTCAGGTGTAGAGTCTCAGGTAGACCAGGGACAGTCAGGTGTAGAGTCTCAGGTAGACCAAGGACAGTCAGGTGTAGAGTCTCAGGTAGACCAGGGACAGTCAGGTGGAGAGTCTCAGGTAGACCAGGGACAGTCAGGTGTAGAGTCTCAGGGAGACCAGGGACAGTCAGGTGTAGAGTCTCAGGGAGACCAGGGACAGTCAGGTGTAGAGTCTCAGGGAGACCAAGGACAGTCAGGTGTAGAGTATCAGGTAGACCAGGGACAGTCAGGTGTAGAGTATCAGGTAAGGAACAGGGACAGTCAGGTGTAGAGTCTCAGGTAAGTGTGTTGAGCTTAGTTCATATTTTTGGAGGTGTGTGGCTGTCAGGGTTAGCAGATGAGCTTTACCAGTGGCTCACTAATTTACATTATGATCAGCTAATTTAACAAGTGTACAAAAGCATTGTATTTCTTTTATATGGGGACATTTTTTCAAAATAAGTCATTATGTTTTAAGGTATTTTTGTGGCTTGATTGTAAACAACTTAAAAATAAATACATGGTTTTAAAGAAGAATACTTTGGTCAATTTAGTCAGCTTTTTCATTGAATCGAGAGAAACACTAATGATAGTATTAAGGCTTTCATCTGTGTACACATGTCCTCTACAAGTATAATTGTGGCTGTATTATTTGTGTCCCCTTCAAAAATTGCTCTTCAGAAATTTTATGTTTATTGTCCCCCCCTACTGTTAGATCAGATTTACGCCCATGTAAATACCTACCTTCTTTGATGACTTCCAGTACCTTCGCTTTGTAAATGTCAGTGGACAAATCTTCTTCAAAACTTTCCACTCTCACTTTGTACACTAAGGACAGACAAGTTGTTACCAGATTGTAAGCTCACTTACTCATACACACTAACATACACATTTTTTTTGGATAAAAGTGCTTTATAAATACAATCCATTCACACTTTCTTACCAAAATCTATTATGCTGGTCTGTGTACTCTCACAGACCTTAGCTGTTCGCTGATCATTGGTGATTTTGTCCTTCTTCTGCATACTGCAATTCTCTGGAAATACACAAGAGGCACAACGTAAATACATAACTGATCAAAAAAGCACATGTGGATGTGTGTGGATGGGTTGATGGGTGAGTGCAACTGTATCTTATACACAATTTAAGTATGTTAGTGAGTTGTTCTTTAGCTAGCCCGCTGCTCTGACAATACTTGATCCTGCAGGTGCTTGTTGCCTTGATGGAACATTGTGATGATTATTTTACAATTTACAATCTGGTGATTTACTAAAGAATTTAATTCCACCGCCATCTCCTTCACCAGATCTTAAAAGGCACTCTACTGGAGGTACAGTATACTGTACCATCTCAAGTAGTACTACTCAGCCTGAGAAAAAATGCTTATACATTGTCCTCTGTAGCTCTGAAGGGAGTTTTCTATACTCTGAGAGAACAATCCTGGTGATGCCATCATT
Organism: Sander lucioperca; assembly: GCF_008315115.2. Classification (NCBI taxonomy): domain Eukaryota; kingdom Metazoa; phylum Chordata; class Actinopteri; order Perciformes; family Percidae; genus Sander; species Sander lucioperca. The sequence goes on from NC_050176.1 coordinate 11,597,705, forward strand.
GTTTGACCATCATTTTTAGCAAAGTTTGCCACTAATAGTGACCATGTCTGTCTGTCGGTCAGTGATCCCACAACTTTGGTCCAGATGGAAGAATCTCAACAACTAAAGGATCGATTTCCATAATATCTGGTAGAGATACGCATGGTGCCCAGAGGTTAAATTCGAATGACTCTGGTGATTCCCTGACTTTTCTTGCAGCGCCACCAGCAGGTTTACATTTTTAGCTTTTAGTAACACGTCTCAACAACTATTTGATGGTTGCCATTAAATTAGATTCAGACATTTATGTTTTCCTAGGTACATTGTCATCACTTGTGTGATGTTCTGACTTTTTTTTTTCTTTTAATGAAATATTTTTTTTAACAATCTTAATTTGTGCAATGTTCATGTTCATGACTCAACAACTGCAAAATGAATGACATTTCCAACTAAAATGTGACAGCATGTCAGTATTGTCATTTAGCCCAAAAGTGCTGCTGTACATAGGTACAGCCTCTAAGAGCCACTAGCATGGCTGTAGATTCTTTATCTTGTTTAATCTTCTCTCAGCCTTAAGTCCCCCAACTTTATTGAGGTACAATAATAAATTGCTGCTGTTTACAGACAATGCAGGATGATAAGCCTCCACATGATGGATCAATGCTTTATCTCTATGAAGCACCATGTTAGTGTTGGGTTTTGGTGTTTGTTCGAGAATTTCAGATATAACATTTATGTTTACAGTAGACAGATAGTTTGACATCATCCTGGTTACCTTCTGCACATGTGCATTCATCATTTGTACAGAGTCGCAGCAGCTTTCCAGCTTTCCTCTCTGGATGGTAGAATTTAACACAATGTGTTTCTGCAATGGGAAAGAAAGATTTCAGAAAATGTACATAAAATAATTTAAAAAGGTAATAATGCCTGCTTATCCAGTGTTATATACTCTGACATATATTGGCAGCAATGTACATGGAGGCATCATATCTTTCAAAGTGTCTCTGAGACTCACGGTCATAGTATTCATAGACAGACACAGCAGCTGGTTGTAAGACTCCCACTTTCAGCTTCTGATGGATCCTAAAAGTGATCTCCTCTGGTCGTGTGTGAGAAACCTGTGGACAAATGTGAGATAGACGTTAAGAAAGGAAGAACAGGGCAGAGAGAAAAAGTACAGAGGTAGGAAACAGTGATGTCTAACCTTATCCAGGTAGATGATGAGTGAGCCTCTTTCTGACAGGACTGTGTTCATCTCATATTTTGCAATAATGCGGGCTCGTCCTTTAGACAACTACACACACACACACACACACACACACACACACACAGTCAGATGACTTTCTAAACTTTCTAAAACATCTTGTTCCTCCCAACCATAAACACTGACTGAACTGTATGTGGATGTGGATACATGACATGTATCTGTATGTTCTTACTAAGTCCAGGTCATTTGTGTTAACGGTGAAGCCGGTTAGCAAGCCAATATCCAGGATTGACATGGATGCATCCCTCTCTTTGTCCTTATAACTGTACACAGCATAGATGCAATGATTAAATAACAGCATAAAAAAGATGGAGATAAAAAAAACACTTGTTCACTCATGACTTTTTAATCATACTCACAAAAACTCTATTCTCAGCTTGTATATGTTCTCATCCTCATCCATTTTCTCTGCAGGAGCAAAATAATGTATATAGTAATTGAGTATTTTGTTTATTCGTTTCTCATAAGGTAAGGTACCTTATGTTGTCTGTACCTAAACAACGCATAACAATGAATAAAAAAAGACACAGAGGGTACCAAATTACCTGGGAGGAGTTGGACTGACAAGTTAAACTTCTGACAGTCACTCTCCTTTTCTTTAGGCAGAGCGTAATACAGCGACACCATCTGTCAGACAGATAAAATTGCATCTTTATATGTGATGAACTCATAGACATCTGTTTTAAAAATATAGTCCAAACAAGATTAAACAAATATTTGGTCTCTTCTGAGATTCAAAAAAGAGACATCAATAATCAACAGATGATAAAACTCAGAACAATAATAACTTGTACTTACTTTCACCGTTGCTTCTCCTGAGCCCGTGGCAGTTACCTTCACATTCTGGTTTATATCTTTGATCTGTGGGACACACACACACACACACACACACACACACACACACACACACACACACACACACACACACACACACACACACACACACACACACACACACACAGTCAGGGATCATCAAAAGAAACATACAGAAAACATAAGGAATGATGATATTAATGAGCCATTGTGTGTTTGTTTGTCTGTCTTCTCACTTTAGATGTTCTGGTGGCGTACTGGTTTTCCCTGTTGAAGTTGTACTTGTCAGGCTTTGACCTGCCCGGTAACAAGATGTCCACATTCAGATCATACTCTGGTTCTTTAGCACTAGCCCAGTACTCTGCTATAGCCTGGTATACTATTATAGTAGCCTAGAGAGAAAAAGAGTGTGTGTGTGTGGGAGGGTGGGCACATACACGATTTAGAACAAAAATAGATTATGAGCTAACATAAGCTGCAGGTATCAAGATGGAGAGAGGGGTCTGTGTTACCTGAGTTGATCCATAGCCTCCGCCCACCTTCTGCTGTGTGTTGAACCATCTGACAACAGGTCTGGCTTCTTCAAATGCCTTTATTAACAGAAGACAAGTCAATGGTTGAAATTGTCTGTGGTTGACTTAACTTTGATAACTTTAGTAAAACTAGAGAGAGTTCCAGATTATTTTACAGTTATACTTTAAATTGTAATCTGCCATTTTCTAAAGCCTAGAGCTTCTAAATCATGTGTTTGTATTATGACACAGTCAAACAGCAGATACTTGAAACTTGCCTGATAAAAGCAGTCAATCACAAACTACATGTCCTTGATTTTTCCACAATTGTGTCATTATTGTGTGATTATGCAGAGCAGGATGCTCAAATCAGTCTCTTGTTTTTGTCATAATATACAGTATATAACTTTTATTTTTCTAGGAAACCACATTGACATTAAATATAAGTCAACTCAATATTATCCATATATAATCATAAAGTGCTCTGTGAAGTGGTCACCAGTAGGGGTGGGAATCACCAGAGGCCTCACGATAAGATATCATCATGATACTTATGTCACAATACGATATTATTGCGATTTTAAACATATCGCAATATTCTGCGATATATTGCAATATATTACCTTTTTTTTCCAAATTTTTCCCAATTTCAAATTATGTCCCCAAAAGGAAACTTTGTCAACATCTGTTTAATCTAAAAAGATACATTTACTATGCTGTATCGATTTTTTCCCATCACCCCTAGTCACCAGTAATGTAAAAGGTCAACATGAGCCACATTAACAAATGGAAAAATATGGTTACTTAAAGTTACTATTTTTATTTAGTTTTACTGTAATTAGTGCCTTTGCCCGGTCCGATTTATTCCGTGAAGTCACAAAATGATTTGCGGCAGGTAGACGGCGCTACAGTCACACATTCTGATGGGTCACAGATTTCTTTGTAACATCGGAAAAGCCTATGTTATTGTATCCAGCCAGGTAAAAGGTATATTTCTTTATAGGCGTAATTGTATTTTAATTTGATTTTAGAAGTTATTTGCTGTAGTTATGGCTGATACTGGGGCAGGGCCATCACAGGAAAAAAGGAAATTAACTTAACTGACAGAGTGACAGAGAACGGGCAAGAATCCGAGTCAATCTCGGTCGGGCTTTCAACAGATGGAAACAATTACGGGATTGTAAATTATTCAAAACCCACCCCAAATTGTCCCTCAGGTATGTAATATGTCTATGTCATTAAAAAATAACTTAACAATGCGCAATGTGGTTGTACGTCATATAAAATGACGTCCCCCTTCCATTTAGCGCCCAGTTTTTATTCCTTCTCTGTCTGTGTTTGTCTTGGCCTAATATTTTCTTTTCCCTTGTCCCCCAGTACCTGTGTAAAGCGTCTGTGGGTTTCATGAAATGCGGCATATTAATATAAGTTATTATTACGTTGGTTGCTACAACAAACTCTTAATGCTTTGGCTCGTGACACAGTGACAGTGATACCCGGTTTATCTCATGAGACATCCAAAGTAGGCAAAGTTACTGTATGCAACACTTGAAATGCAACGATGCATCTGTAACTTATTCTCTTATTGTAAATGAATGATTTTCTGTCTGAGCAAAACATTCATCACAACTATATTACCTCCCTGTAACGCTAACTCGGTAAACAGTGGGAAATACAGCATCGTAAAGAAAATATCTTTACAACAGCAGGTGTGGTAAGAACACTACTGCTTTTGTCCAAAGCGGCCGCTAGAATTAACACAAACTGAAAGTTACATAGAGTGACTTTAAAAAGTGTAAAACTGAGGCAGTTACATTACTTAGAGTCACATTTCACAGACTTGCAAACCCCCTACCCTTTCAGTGAGGTAGCATGGATGAGGACTCAGTTGTATGTTTTCTGTCAGAGTCCTGATTAGACATACTCAAGTGGGACATGCTCACCTTGGCCTTGACCAGAGCGAGAAGAGCGTAAGCTGTGGCCTCCAGTGTGTAAACGTGTCCCTTAGGTGTCGGCCAGTGGGACAACTCTGAGAAAGACATACACAAAAATCTTTATATTACTATGCTTTACCTGAAACAAGATTAATTCACTAATAATACTGTGGAACTGGCTTCCTACAAATATAAAGACTAACTAAAATGTCCACCTTTAAAAAACTATCAAAAGCATGGTTCATACAGCAGCAGCAGTGTGATCACGCCATATGAAATGTATAGTTGTGTGTATGTGAGGTGTGCATCTGTGTGAGTTCGAGTGAATGTGTTTATTTACTACACATTTTTATTGCTGCTAACTGGTTTCTGGACATTTTATTGTATTCACTGTAAAAATTTGATTCCTTTATTATTTTAACTGTTAAAAGCCCTTCTAGGGACAGGTGTTGCAAATTAGCCATTGCTATAAACACATATACAGGCATCGGATTGTTCTTTATGTAATAATCTATGTTTTTTGTATCTGTCCCTATTCAAATAAACAACAAATAAAAACAATAAATAATTCCTCATCTTAAAATATTGAATTTTATAGCGATAAAATAAAAAAATAAAGTAAAATGTGCTTACTTAAAAGAATTTTAACTACTGGTAATTGTTTTGTCGTTGTAAGACCATTTACGCGGAAATGAACATATAGGCTACATGAGAGCCCGACTGAATGTAGTCAATTGAAGCAATAAATTCCTCAGTGCATGCTATATTGAATGAGAAAGCTGTGTTCTCTTTAGCGGGACACTGAGTCGGCAGTGCCTACATGTACCAGCATGCATCTCAATCCGAATTCCCAAACCTGCGGCTCTGTGTACAAAAAGTTAGAAAGGCGCCTCTTTTCTTCTTATTTTACTCTTTGATCAGACAACCGATTAAAGAATATAAATACACAAACTGCCTCCATGGTGTTTGGTGCCTGGATGCAGCAGCTACAGAAAGAAGAGAGGACCGAGTAATGACCATAAGCTACCACCAATTACCAACAGGTGTAGAACAGTGCAAACAATAACTTTGTCTGATGTAAAAATCCCCAGATATGACGCGAAAGCACCAACATCATTACTGGGAAATCTTGCCGAAGATGACTACAGCAGGGACAAGCATTCAGAGATAGTTGGAGATAACAGCAAGGGTTTGAGGAAACATCTACTGTGCCCACTCTTTTTAGAAGCAGGAGAGCCCCGGGAGAAGCCATGCCGAATATAAGTAAACTGTTCTTAGTTAAATGATTCAATGCATTCAATGCATAGCTAAAATCCCATATGTTGTCTGCTCTATTTAGTATTGAGATGGTTTAAAAGTACTACTGCTAATCATTGTTATTTTTATTCAGCCATTGCTACATTCAGATATCAATATTTGAGAGATTCAAATCTGATATTTAAGAATTTTTTACCAATACGTACTAAGCAGGACACTATATGGCTGAAAAATAACATCATCAGTTCTGGTGGAGTCAGGTCCACCAGAGGTTTAGTTTAAGAATGTTGCTGTGTGACGACACCTGAGGAAGCAAATCTGTAGAGGATCTCCTTGTTCAGTTTGTTTTCATTGGCCAGGGCATATGACGTCATGGCAACAGCATATGGGTTGGTGAGGCTGGGCAGACGCCTTTCCAGATAGTTCACTGCTTTGTCTATACTGCCTGGCAGACTCTGGACAGAAGGAAAAGAAAGGAAGGAGAGTGTAAGCATAAAAGGCTGTCAAATGGGTCAGATAACAGTAGTGCATCTATTTCAAATATCCACTTCTGTTCAGGAATGCCATAGCATTTTAACCTTGGACAATAGCTGAGACTGCATTGAATTAAAGCTAGATATTTTGGTGCCTTTGACATGTCAACAATCAAACCGACAAAAACGAGGCCTCATTAAGCACCACTCGTGTCAGAGAGGTGTCTGTGGTGTGAAAATGGGATGTCTTTGTTAATCTGCTACAGTATTTAAAAGCAGAGATGTAGACTGTAGAACTTTTTTTATAATACAACCTTTAATTAGCAAATTTGTCTCCAATTTGAATGTGTCAATTGCTTCAAAAGAATCCTTTTAGCAAAATTGACCATTCACTAAACCCCTCGCTCTGGGGAGCTGGGGACCTTTTGATGCAGTATGGAAATGTGGTAGGAGCACCAGTCTCCATACAAGCAGTTTTTTTAACGATTCTAAAACTAAAGAAACTAAATAAAAATGTAAGGAATGGATTAAACCATGTATTTATCTGCTCTAATGTAGGCTGCAATCTCTAGCATGTCTGTGTAACATTACCTACAGTGGTAACTAAATGTTAATTCCAAGGCCAAAGAGCACATCATGACAACTACATTAACTTAAGTGGCTAATAATAATGTTTAAAAAAGACTAGATGACTAGCACATTAACTTTGTGTCACTCATCACTATTGTGGAGTCCGTAAATGAAGAAATGAAAGAGGTGAAGGAAAAAGAGAAAACATTGTTTGCAGATGAAGTACTCACATTAACACTGGCAGAACATATGGTGCGAGTCTCCTGCATGGCAATGAGGCAGAAGGCCGTCATGGAGGCATCTGAATCTGCGCCCCTCACATCACCCTACACACACAGACACATATTTTTTCATATTCATATATGTAATTGTATTCATCTCAATTAGCTATCTTTGTAGTACCAAGTTTAAGAATTTATGTCAATGAAATCAGTATACGCACAATCATCTCTCCATGGTTAACCGTTCCAACTTCTCGAAACAAGCCGTCAGGTTGCTGTGTGTTGAGAATCAGAAACTTGACGGCTTCACAGATGTGTTGGCTTTGCACTGCCACCAGGTTGTTAGCCATGGCAAACACCTTGGAAACATAAGCTGTCAGCCTTGGAGAGGAGAGGAGAGGAGAGGAGAGGAGAGGAGAGGAGAGGAGAGGAGAGGAGAGGAGAGGAGAGGAGAGGAGAATGTGTAATGGTTTAGTTTCATGTATATGCATCTCAAGGGGTTACTCCTAATAAAGACATTTTCAACATATGCAGATGTAATACACCATTGTCACATAGTCAGGATCTAAATTAGAGGAGGATGTGTAAACAATTATGTATCATGGATGTTTGGATGCCTCACCAGGTGCTGCTCTGTCGACCCGGCCAAACAGTAAAAGACCCATCATCTTTACGGAAGACAAGCTGATTCTGGTAGCCTGGACACAAACAACACACAACCAGTTCTCTGTAATTATAACATATTTGGCATAGGTTTTTGTTTGTACTGACTATCTTGGTTAAAACATGGTAGTCTATGAGTCTATGTGTTGCTTTGAGACTATTAATTATCAGTGTATCTAGCTTATATATGTGGGGCAAGGATATAGCATGCATTACTGTCTACCAAATTGTTTTTTTTTATACCAAGTCTACCAATCAGAAACTTTAAAATCCCACATGGAGTGGAATCAACCAACTATTAAGATTTCTGGTATCTGTGCTAATAAATACAGCTTTGAGCCCACCGGTCTTGATGTGTTGGAGGGCTTCGTTACGTTTCTGAAAGCCCACAGTTTCCCACTGGTTGGTTTTGTCCAAATATGTGGCTGCAATGACTGGTAGGGTCATTCTGATCATGTTCTGCTCTCCACAGCCGCTAGGCTGGACAATCAGAGTACCCATAGAGTTCCCACTAACGGCGTTCTCCACCAGCGCAGAAACTTGTTCTCTCCCTGCACACACACACACACACACACACACACACACACACACACACACACACACACACAAAAACAAAATATTCAATGAAAGAAACAAAACTAAAATGCAACCAGTAGGGGTGGTCATATCACCAATAACAACATTAAGAACAATACAGTACCAATTAGCACCTATGCAGAGTTCATTGTACAGGCACTGTATGACATAACATGCCGAAATATAACATAATATCTGACCTGTCACTGAGATCTGTGTGCTAGTAGGTGTATTTCGAACCAAATCTTTTATAGGAATTCCACTGTTGAGAGTTTCTTCTTGTTTACCAGCTAAAGGGAGAAACAGTGGGCAAGTTGGGAGATCAGGTAGCAAATGGTAAAAATATAATATTACATAATTACTACATAATGTGGCTATTTAATGGGTAAACTCACCTACACCTTTAGTAGTGGGGTCTAGAATTATAATCTGAGGAGATTTAACCAGTACGCCTTCAGGCTGAAAAAAACAACAGTGAGGACAAATATTACAAATTACCACTATTTTGGAGCAATCTATATTTGCTGGTTTGTAACAAAATACAATTATGGCTTGAATTTGATTAAAATATTCCTTTGTTGTTGTTCTGTTTCTCTTTCTTATTTACAGTTCATTTTAAAAACACTGATACAGTTTATATTTGTATCAAAGTTAAACCTAAAAAGATATTTGTTTTCCTACAATGACTTTAACATGGGAGATCGCTGTTCTTTTCACTTACCACCACCAGCAGCTTCTTTATGATTCCATCATTTAGTGAAGAATCTTTAACAGCTGCTTTGACCTCAATGCTATATGTTCCTTCTTTCATGGGAATAATGATGAAAGGTACAGATCGTGTAGTTTCGGCCCCCATGTTGACCTCCTGGCGATACCTTCCACGTTTAGAGGCTGAACTACACACATGCTCCTCATCAGTCAGATCCACACGCACCTTGAAAACAAGACAAAGATGGAGAAAAAGACTGAAGTATGTGAAGTGCATAATAAGGATCATAATCATCAGTTTTATTTAGTGGTGGAAGAAGTATTCAGATTCTTCACTTAAAGCTACATTGTGTAAGAATTTCTCCCATCTAGCGGTGAAATTGTATATGACAACCAACTGAATATTACTTTCTAGCCCTTCCCATTCCGAGCGCATTTCAACTCCTATTGTGGCCGAACCCGAAATTAGCTCTTAGTATCTCCATCGTTTACACGCAGCTGTTCTAGCCACTCCAATTGGTCTTGTTGCTTTGCCTGTGGCGTTGTCGTTTTAATTCTCTTTTTCGCTTCCCTGGCGAGTAATCTCCCCCTGGCAGTCATCACGGTGCCACTGAGTTTAAAAGCGCAAAAGGCGGAGGTATGTCCCTCTTTGGCTAATGTATTTTAAAGATGGAGGTGCTACATGGCTGCCGTCATTGGAGCGACTCGCTCGCATGTATTCTGAATGATTCTGAATGGCAGATTCTACGCTTAGGAGAATACTTTGATTAGTTGGTGGAAGTAATTACACATGAATGAGCACGTATTTGTGAAAGAACAAGGGGGGTTTTACTAAGAATCAACTAAAAAAATTACACCATTGAAAATGTTACTCAAGTAAAAGTAATAATAGTAAAATGTAAAGTAAAATGTTACTCAAGTAAAAGTATGTAAGTATCATCAGGAAAATGTACTTAAAGTATAACAGTAAAAGTACTCAATGCAGATCAGTCCTCACATTTTAGAAACTGGAAATGATCATAACAGTTCTGTCAATCAGTTAAGTGTTTAATCGGCTAATCATTTCCACTGGACTTGTAGGCCGTTATATTGTTGGGTAGTTTAATTCATAATAAAACATTGTATTTTATAAACTAAATGTGTTTTGTCTGCAAAAAAATAATTTGTAAAGTAACTGGTAACTAAAGCTGTCAGATTAATGTAGTGGAATAAAAAGTACAATATTTCTCTCTGAAATGTAGCGGAGTAGAAGTAGAAAGTGGCATGAAAAGAAAATACTCAAGTAAAGTACAAGTACCTCAAATTTTTACTTAAGTACAGTACTTGAGTAAATGTTCTTAGTTACATTCCACCACTGGTTTTATTTAAGGTCACCTAACAATAATCATGTTTCCATCTAATTGTCAAGCGAATTTTAAGCGAACTTTTAAAATGTTGCAAAAAAGAAAAAAAAAGAAAATGCGAATTAGAAGCGTTTCCATCAAGTGGCAAAGAGTAATTTCGTAACAAGTTGACGTTACAAATGGTTATAGATTGCAAACCGGCTTGCTAAATCAAAGAGTTTAGAAGCTAAGTTCTTTGGCTAAATGGAGAGAGGTAGCATTGTAGAAGTTGGCCACCTGTGCAGAATACAGGGTTGTGGCAGAGACATTTGGTGTCAGTAAGACAACTGTACACCGCTGTGTATACGCTGTGTGCAGGGCCATGCAATTCAAGCTGTTGAACCAATTCATCAATATACCCGACGTGGCTAAGGCACAGGCTATAGGGCACCGCAACTCCACTATGCACCTTGTGCCAAAAGTGTGCGGGGCACTGGATGGGACCCATTTCCTGATCCTTGCCCCCATCCAATGGAAGTCATGTGAGTTACATGTTCGCTACTTCACAACTTATTCGGCAAAGCTGTTTCCATCTCCCATTTTGCGCATTTACTATTTTTTGAAAAAGGCAGAAACCACCTCAAGCGAGCGTAAAAACTTTTTTTGCAAATTTGAGGAAGTCTTTTTGAATTTTGCCGTTTCCATCAACATTTTCTAATGTGATACTGCAAAATGGGCATAAAAATACGTTGATGGAAACCCCACTATGGTGCATCCCTAGGAAATGTAATGCTTTACATGGTTTCCTACAGGAGAATGGAAAGGCACACTGTATATATTACAATAAGGTTTTCCAAGTTCTGGGACAGACCACCATGTGAGCAGCTATTACACCTATCACAGACTAGAGAAAAGATTACAATCCTTCTCTTTTTTGCTACACATTGTCTGTCAGTATTGCCTGTTGTTTTTGCCCTTTTTCTTGCAAACTCCTAATAAAATATTACAGTCTCATTGGCTCTGACCTGAAACACCAGAGCAACACTGACTTACGGTGACAGGATCGGGGCTGTAGTTGTGGAGGATTGCCTTAATTTCCAGCTGTTCTCCACGGACAGCAGAGTACGGCAGCCTGAGATCAATGAAGAATTCCTTCCGGACAATGACCTCTAACGGCTCGCCAACACAGATTCCTATAAAATGAGGGATAAAAAAAATTATTTGTGTTTTTTCACAGCCAAATGCACTAACATGCACTCCTGGCCGGACGGGCTATCAAAACAAAGAACAGAGAAGTTTGGATTACAACACACAAAGGAAGTGTGACCTCATTCATAGCTCAGGCCATTACTCCTCTATACTGTATCTTTACATACAGTACCTAATATTTGTTTGTTGCCATATTAATGTTTTGAATGTCAAGTACAACATTTAAGGAGAGCAGCACAACTAAAGCACAAGACAGCTTTTAGTCACTGACTCCTCACCGTGAGTTCTTGAGAGACTAATGCCAGTGAACTGCCAGGTTGTGATTGAATCTTGCAAAGGAACATTTTTCGTCAATGATGTGGTGTCACTGAAACAAAGTGTTAACAGTAAAAGTAAAAAAAAAGCTTTAAATCCTAGTGGTGTCATTATAAAGTCATCAGTGTATTGTTTGTGTCTACTGTATATTCCAGTTGACTCACCAGTTAGGTGTTTGTTGAGGACAAGCAGGCAGTTTGATATCTGTCCACAGCCAACTTTCAGGGAACTTGGTGCGAGAAACAATTTCATTGCTGTCCATGTAACTGTCATCCTCCTCACCTAAAGTAAAGTGTCAACAAAAATGTTACGGTTTTGACTGTCTTCTAACTTCCAGTATGACCGAATAACCACCCAGGGCTTCCCCCCATCCCTTGTCCCTGTATCTTACTGCGAGCCAGTAGGAGGCTATCCTCCTTCCTCTCAGCTCGCTGGGCTTCCATCTCCTTGCAGCAGTGCAGGAAGGCTGCGGCACAGGCTGCACCATCACTGATGTATTCGCTGCGCCTCTCACAGGTGTATGAGAGGGGGGTGTCCCTCATGCCATCCAAACAACAGTCACGTTGGAGTTGGTCTTCATACTGACTCACTGGGAAGAAAGAGGGTTGTGGAGGAATGACAGAGGAAGAAGAATAGAGTAAAAGAAAAATGGTGAACTGGAAAGCATTACAAAGACAACTACAAACATGTCTAACCCCAAACATTGTGGAGAGCCTGAAGTCTGTGACAGAAGATGAATGAATACGTGGTTATTAGGTAGTTTAGAGCTGTGGTTCTTACCTAAGCTGGTTGTGACGTCCATTATAGTAGCGGCTCGTTTCCTCCTGCTGGGGGCCGGACATTTCAATTCTGGAAATGCATCACAGACAAGATTTTTGAAAGAGCCCAACAAGGTTGGAACTAGATGTGATTCCTGCATGGTATAGTTGTATATAAAATTCCTACAATCAGTGAGGTCCTTTACCTGGTCAAACCAAGCCGAAACCTCCGGTGCTGAAAAATTAAGCCAATGCGGAAGTGCCAAAAACAGTTCAATCAAGCAGTTCATCGAGTGGCCACTTGAGGCTGGCTCCAAAGGGGACTCAATCCCCTTAGCCCCCCATGTTAAAATGCACTTACAGCATAATTTAACATTTTAAGAAACTTATGGGTGACGTCACGTCGACTATGTTCATATTTTATACAGTCTATGGGTTAGAGACATGGATGGTGTGGGGGTGAGAAAATGGATCTACAAGTGCACTTTTTATTTGTTGAAATGTTAACACATTATATAAATGCCTTAAAGGGTCTGCTCAATCAAAAACACATTATTTCAGTTACCCCTAGTGTAGTTCCACAGTGCTGCGGAGGAGGGTCTGGCTAGTCCACACAGCATTCCGGGATAGGAGTAAAACTTGCTCTGGTTTATTGGCATTTCTTTAAACCAATCACAATCGTCTTGGGCGGCGCTAAGCACCAGGCTCAATGACAGAGCCTCTGCAAAATAGCCTCGGGAAGGAACTTGCTTTGGTGGAACTTTATGCTGTAAAGCTGTGCATTTTAACATGGGGGGCTAAGGGGATTGACAGGCTCACCACCACGCTCACATGTAGTAACGCAGGCGAAGCCCAGCCACACTGTGTCAGAATTAACAGGAGCAAACACCCATTCAAAGTACGTGTTGATAGCCTACTGAATTATTCTCCACCTCCCAGCTGATTACGCGGATTGGTGAGAGTCCTGAGATACCCCCTTAGTGGCCCTTGTTTTCGGTACTCTGATCCGAATACACATTTCGTTGTCACATGTTCGAGTATGTTGATTTGTTACAGCAGAGCCCACTGTGTGAGACAATATGCTGTATGTGAATACATCGATCTTAAGTCACAGAATGACTAGCGGCCTTATTCATTCAGTGTGTTACGCTTGACGGCGGTCCACTTTCCAGCGCTGGTGTGTGGAGTGTTGACATCGGCTAAGAGAGTGAGTGAATATGCGCGCTGTCGGTCTCACTGTCCTGCTTTTCTATTAGAGAGGACGGGAGCGCCTACTTTACAGCCAAATCCTTCATTCATGCCGAAAGTCAAAACAAACTATTTTCGGCCAAGAATTTCTTACCGTGAGGGTTTCTTCCTTCCGCCTCATAACAGAGAAACGGAATAAGCATCTCACCGAGTCTGCCCAGTGCGCCTGTTATCTTCGTATGTTTTATGCACGACAGACATCAGGCGGAGCAGCTGTTTGTTCACTATATAACACTCACGCATCTCTTTTGAAACAGCGGCTCACTGGCTGTGTGAGGTTACCACCCACGCTTTTAGTGTAAAAGGAGTGGCATCCGGGCACACTCCACGAGAGCGTTATCAGCACTCATGGCCCTCCTCAGAGGTATGACAGTGGCTGACATCTGCGCAATGGCGTCTTGGGCATCTCCATGCCTTTTTTCATCCTCTTTCATCCTCACTGCGCGATGTCTCCATGATTCACTCGGTCTTATCCGCATTTAATGGCATGTGATGCGCTATTAGATCTGGTATGCCATGTCTCCATCCTCCTGCACTAGAGTGCCATGAGGGATGTACTTTGCATTAATTAGTGATGATTTTAATCTAAATTATGGAGCAACTTCAGAATCCATGTGGCAGAGCCTCACAACGTTAAGCAGGCCAGTCATGGAGATGGTTTTTAAGCAAACAATATAATTTTGTTACATAAAAAAACCTGTACAGTGTGAGAAGGAAGAGGAGCTAGTCTATGCTATCTGCTTGTGGATTTTGGCGTCACAGGTGGCATTGACTACATCAGCTTCACCCTTAACACAAAAGCAACAGCTCTTAGAGGGTGAAGCCTATACAAAATAGAACGATAGTTACGTATTGTAACTCCAGATTCTATGAGTATAGGTATAGCCCTCTAAGATCCAGGCCACCTGCTTCACTAACATTGGCTGAAGAAAAATGCTGATGTTGGGAGCAGATCTCTGGTCTCGCAGCTGTAATATATAGTAACTGCGGACGTAAGAGAGGCCCGTGCAGGGCACAAGGGCGCGAAGAAATCTTCACGACAAATAAGAAATATGATGTAATTTAGTTGAAAAGACCCTTTAAGATGCAGTTCTTCTACTGTCCACTAGATGCTTACTCCTAAAAAAAAAGCACTTGACTTATGGCCATGAATAAAGGTCTATGTGCCTGCTTCTCTAATTAGACTAGATATTTCATTGGTACAACATTAAGGCATAAAGAGGGGTATGTTCAGGAAAGGGGAAATTAAAGTATTGTCACCTTGTCTGTAGGGAGTTCCAGAAGCCGTGTTGGACTCAAACAACAGCCCAGCATCGTAGAACACACCCATACCATCCTTCCCTCCACCTGGTGTGCAGCCTGTGTCGTACTTCTCTACAATATCCCACACCTGAGCAGGGTGGAGGTCATTGACGCACACAAATACAAACAAACAAAGCTTACAGGATGTAAATTAAGCAGAAATATCTGTAAAATATATATGAAAGTTCTGATATGGCATGAGACACGCCTAATCACACAATGTATTTGCAACAGGACAAATTTATACCGGCTATTTCTTTAGCCAAAAGCTAATAAACTTGAAAGTCAACATGTGTGTCATTTTTCAAGCACTTTTTTAATGAAAACCCCTCTCAAATATATATTTTTTAAAGATAAATATAAAATAAAGAAATGACCTTTTTCTGGGTGAGACGGTGCTTGTTGTTTAGGACGTAGACACCTTTGTCAACTGCCACCAGTCCCACTGTGGAATCTGGGTCTCCAGTGACTTTCAGAGTAAACATCCTGCGAGGCTCATAGGATGGAGCAGGTCTCAGTGGTTCCAGTCTCAGCTAAACGAGAAAAGGGAGGTCAAAAAATGGGACATACAGTTGTGCATTTGTTAAAGCAGTTGCATAAATGAAAAAAAAAAGTGTGTCCGAGAAATGTCAAATAACTTGATCAATTTTTGTGTGGGTGTCTTGTTTGCCCTCCTAAATTTGTGTTGTGTGTCTTACCGAGCCCATGCAGGAGTCCTTTACATCCACCCAAATAGAGTCTGATACCACTTCATTGTCATTTGTGTGGTAGTAGGCTACGATGCGGAACGATGGCAGCATGTCTTTGGTAATGGGAACATTCAGGGAAATCAGAAATTGACCTGTGTTCCTGTGATGGCCATTTTTCACCAGCTGACCTCTGCTCAGGATCTAGGGACACATATTTTAATATCAGTTCTTATTCTACATGTATATACTACACAGGCTGTGGAATGCAACAAAAAGAGTTGTATATGCACACATGCAGGTGTAAAACATCTCTCACCAGGTATGTGATGTCATTGTCTTGTTTTTCCTGCCTGTTGAGGTTGAGGCTGAATTTGAGGTTGTTTCCTAATTCCAGCTCAGCTGTATCCACACCTGCAAATGTGACATGTTATGATGAGTGTTAGACACTGAAAATATGTAGTGCATGGTGCATACTTTGCCAATGCCACCACCTTTTTTTCCACAATCTGATGTTATTATGTCCCTTACCTATGTGGATGTAGTTGTTGCTTCGAGTGGTATATGGGAGAGCTACCATCGTGGCTGATGCTTGCCTTTCATCTAAAAGACGATCATCCGCGGTCTTTGCCTGCAATTAACGACACACACAGGTAAGCATTCACTACACAAACAGTTGAATAATGAATTCGTGAAAAGTCCAGTCTATTCTACCCCGTCCTAACTTATCGTGGCTTTGCCTGGCATAGCGTGGCCTAGCAATATAAAATTGCTAAATATAATGTGGGAAGAACATAACAATGGCAAGATGAAGTTCACTATTCCCATACTGTACAGTTAATTTGCAAGCATTTACAGTATATAATATAGATAATATAATAAGGAAACTACAAATCTGCATGGAGCCACAGGTGAAAGCTTTCCTTGCTCTTCAAGTGAATATCAAAATTTTTGATTAATGTAGGTTTAAGCTAAATGTAAGCTTAAACCTACATTAATCAACAATTTTGATATTGAAACCACATTTATAGACTTACGGTGATTGTCAGTCTTGGTTCCCTCGCCTCTGTATTGATGGAAAGCTTTGCCATGCCATTGGCTGCAGTGAAGCCCTTCACCTGGCCTGGGTCGACCACCACTGCAACACCTTTTGCCGGAGTGCTGTCAGGATTCACAACTTCAACCTGCCATCAGAGACACAAACAGCTGAACAATCAGAAAACTGTGTAACTGTCTTATGAAAACACCAAGGCCAAACTCATGTTATAAGATTCATTTTAGTGCTGTGCACTAAGTATTATGCCTTTATTGTACATTATAATGAAACTCAAAACAGATCAAAACATTTCTCTAGTCAATTACAATTATTAAAAGAACATTAATTAGCAGGTGACCTTCATATTTAGAAGTCCTGCCATCTGTGTTTTCAAAGAGTAACTGTATTCAGTAATGACATTTTTTCTGTAATGGATTTTTTATTTGTAAGTAGAAATACTTTTGCTGGTAATTTATATAAAAATAAATAAGTACTTTACCGCAACATCGAAGGACATTCCTGGTTTGAAAAATTTGGGCGTTTTCTTAAAGGTGATAGTGTAAGGTGATGTAACAATCTGGATACTTCTCAACTCTGCCTCCACCATTTCACCACCTGTGAATGAATGCAGAAATACAAAACTGATTTTAACATCTGTTTACTTTCTTTTAGATTAACTGATACAGAACATCGTACGTTGATATCTCTTCTTTTTGGGAAATTATTATTATTATTAATAATAATAATAATAATAATAATAATAATAGTAGTAGTAGTAGTAATAAACTGATAATATTGATAGTTAATTTAACACATATGATCAAACATAGTGAACAAGCACAAACACACAGTCTCTCTTTCTTACCGCTCTCTGTCAGCACACTGACAGCTACATATATGGAACTCCCCACCAATTCAAGGATGTTTGGGTAGGTCTGTGTGATGTGCTCTCTCTTCAATGTCACCACTCCACTACCTCCCTCTATCTAATGTGACATAATAGAAAAATGCATCTTGAAATACAGTGATACAGTGATACAGTCATTGAACAGTTGGAGGTACTAAAGTGTAAATTATTACAGTATGTCAGCCTGGCATTGTTCTCAACATCCTAAATAAATAATATCTGTAGATAAGAATGTAACAATGTAACTGAAATAACTGCAGACGTCAGGAAATCCTAGACAGTTTCATGTCTTAGAGTCCCACAAGACACAGAAAATTACAGCAAACATGAGTATGTGATCACCTGCACTCTCTGAAGAGAAGTTGGAAAGCTCTTCTTATGATCGTCTTGCATAACTCCAAACACCACGTAGGCCGTCCCATCCACCTCTTGACCAAACAGATACCTAAATCCACAAGTGAGGGACATGTTTGAATGCTACAATTATAAATGGGAACAACAAAAACACATGACTAATTGACTAAAAGAGCAACACAGCTTCTGAATAACACCTAATAAACCTTCACATACGTAGCTTTGATGTTGATGGTGAGCTCTTGACTGTCCACGTAGAAGAAGGAGCTAACAGGAATCAGTTTAACTTCAAAACTGGGCAGCACTGAAAAATTGGAAACATGTTACTGTGTGTTCAATCATGTAAAAAACATGTGAATATTGTACGTTTATACAAGTTTTAAATAAAGATGCAGGTCATGGGGCTCACCATATTCTTTGACCTCGAACTCTGCAGTATAGCTCTGCTGTGGGTTGCTCTGGAACTTCGCCACCACTTTCCACAGTCCGGGACTACACACACACACACACACACACACACACACACACACACACACACACACACACACACACACACACACACACACACACACACACACACACACACACACACACGATATCAATTTTATACAAAATAAAAGAAATTGATTGAATTAATTATTCATTAAGACAATACACATATGTGCAGCTGCAAAGAACTTTCTGTTGATAGTAACTACAGAAACACTGAACACTGAAGTTCAGAATAAAAGTTTTAAAGTTTAAAGTATTGGCTCGAGTGATGAATGTACTAAGGATTTAGTTTGTCTCTCCACACTTCCTATACTGTATGACTTAGATCATTTTTGTCAAGTAGCTGTCCAAACACCAAATTAGCATCAGCATGGGAAATTAATTGTAGAAAACACAACATAAACATGTTCAAATTTACTTTGAATAATCTTAAATTATTTAAGGTATTAATGTTTGAATTTAATTACCCTGTTATCCATGGTAAAATGTAAAATCACCATTAAAACAAAATTATTAAAATACAATGTGGAAAATTTAATTCAAACAAGATAAAATACTAACCTGACAATTTCAGCTAGTTGGAAATCTCCAGAGTGGATCCCTGATTTCAAAGAGACTGGATCAAGTGGTAAAATTATGTCCTCAGGGGTCTAAAAATAAACAACATTGGACAACCATAAACAGAGAGCCGTGCAAGTTTACAAATTGATTTCGTAAATACATGCTATATTTAATGTATGCCTTTTGTCTACAATCCATGACCCTGGTCAATGTCTATATTGACTCTTTTTCAGGTACGTTTTCTAGCTTTCATTCTGTCACTGAAGAAAGAAGCTGTGCTCAATGTGCAACTCGGCCACTAGATTTATTTTTTCCTGCATTTATTTTTTACAGTAAGTAGCAGGATAGGTTTTACTAAAAACATAATAAAGACACAAGGTTAACTGTTTTTGTTATTTGGTCATTAGTATGAATGTTATCTGCTGTTAAGCATTTGTGATATCACCTCATTAAGAGGTTTCATACTCTCAGTTACAGCTGACTATATAACATTACATTTCAATCTGTGCTTATCAAAGATAAAATACAATACCACAATCTCGATGGCAATAGAAGCATCAGTTTGAGTTTCGGCATCCCTCTCTACGGGCTCCATACGGGGCGTCACTGCAAACATCCTGTAATGAACTGACAGAGAAAGAAAGAGGTTGATTTTGCTGCTGAAGGTTGGAGGAAGGTGTCTCAAATTTGTGTCAAAAATGTCAAAAGAGGGATTCGTTGTACTGTAATTTACAGTACAATCATTTAATTTTCGGAAAAACACAGAAGTAAGTGTGTTTCTTTACAGTTATGCAGCACAGTATTGAACTCACCTTTGCTGTTGGGGGTGTAGAGGGTCTTGTCAGTCTGGATGAAGATGTATCCGGACTGGAAGGACACTAAGACAACTTTCTCCAGCAGTCGGTCAGGGAACTGAGCTTGCAGATACACATACTGCTTCATGCTAGGATCCTTACTGAAGCTTCCAGGAGGGATCTGAAACCAGTATGATGAGCAGTATGTGCATAAAGATGTACATTTCTGGATTAATTTCTGGTCGTGTTAGTAATTGAAGCCAAGTTACAGTAACATGCACAGCGTGACAGTATTTCATTTACAGTTATTTGTCCGAGCTCCTGGAAGTTTCTTGCACTTGTAAGGGTCACAGATGTGGATGTCAGCTTTGTGGTTTTGGTTGGATGGTTCATCACGTTGATTTCGACCTGGATGTTTCCCCCGGTGCAGTCTTGACATTCCACAAAGATGTTTTCTGCTGTTCCTACCCGCAACAAGTTAGGGGCAGACATCACCTTCCTGCAGAGCAGCAGTGAGAGAGAGAAAGATATTAATGTGAATATACTGCAGTCAATGTGCAGAAGTGACCACATGCTGTTTATGATGTACTGACAAACATTACCAACATTTTTTGTGTGTGACCCCTTAAAAATAAATAAAGAAGTGCTTGTATGGTAAACCCTTGTCACAGATATTGGCCTTAGTAAGTGTGACTTTTTACTGTGCTAAGTGATTGGAATATTTTAGTATTTCACAAGAACAAAAAGAAAAAATGGTAGAAAAGTCTAAACATTGTAACATAATTTTGTGCAACGTAAATGTTTTCCCCCCCTTACTTATTCCTTTAATTGCCTCTTGGCCCCTCAGGTTTATGTTGGGACCCACACCCCAGGTTGAGAACCACTGTCTTAGAGTCTGTGAGTTAAAGTTTCAATTCAACCAAATTACCAAAGAAAACAAACCTATTTGTTTAGATTACGATCATGAGCTCCAGCATGGACTTCACACACAATGAGTGATCTATTGATTACCTTGATGAAGATCCAGTACTGGATCAACAAAACATTTCATCATGCCTCTAGACTTTTGCTCTGTCTGGCTTAATGCATCGTTGTGCAAACTCTGAACAAGAATGAGGCCAACTCACTGGCATCATTTCAAAGACCACATTACCTTGACTTGTGTGACACAAACTGCAAACTGGACTCAACTTCTTATTATGTAAGACACAAGTTAACCATTGTATGGTGTTCGGGTCTGTGGGACCCATTTTCAATGTTTGCTAAAAGAAAAATTATGCTATTTATTATTTCTTCTAACTCAAAGTCATTGGCCTTGGCTCATTTTCTGTGAAGAACATAAAAATAACTTATTTTCAATGACTGCACACGGTACCCCCCCCCCCCCCCCCCACACACACACACACACACACACACACACACACACACATAACTGTTACATATGAGGTGTTCGGGTCTGCTGGACTTGTAATGTAATAATAATAATAATTGTAGGTGCTACGAAACTTACCTGTGTCCTCCTCCTAACTGGGCCTGCTGTGTGTGTGTGTCTGTGTGTGTGTCTATGTGTGTGTGTGTGTGTGTGTGTGTGTGTGTGTGTGTGTGTCTGTGCGTCTGTATGTGTGCGTGTCTGAGTGTAGGTGTCTGTGTGCGGGAATGTTGTCTTTCTGCAGCTGCTATTCCCACACAAAGTTACAAAATTGTTACATTTCAAGCACTTTCACCTGTTTTGATTAAGTTCTAAGAATTAAGCACCAATAATGATCAAAAATGTTGTTTCTATTTTTTTTTAACCTTTTTCATAATTGAATTTCCTTGTTTTCTCACAAAAAATGAAAATGATCATATGATCATAAATGTGATCTCACACGGGTAAATGGCAAATATGAACCATAAATGATGTATATATCATTGGTAATTGAGCTAAAGTAAACATCTGTTATTTTTACATAAATTGTTATGGCTGTATTGATTTAAAAGCCTAATAATGTGGTGGGTCCACCAGACCCGGGAACATTGGCTGTGTAACAAAAATATGAACACCACACAAGGGTTAAACTAATATTTCCATCCATACTCTTTTTAAATTGAATATACATGCAGAGGACCCTATATTTGTGTTGCTCCTGCAGTTTAACCAATAATAACTTTAATATCAGGAAGATGAACAAACAAACTATATATTTTAGCTCTGTGTGAATTAATTAAAGCACATGGGGGGGTGTAAAGGTAAGGCAGGTCTACTTACAATGGCGCTCCATCAGCCAGAGTAGACAGAGAGACAAATGCCAGAGAGGCCAGCAGCCACATCAGAGTCCTACTCATCCTTCAGCCTGATCAACTGTAGACTGTCGCTCTGCAGCACCCTCCTTTTATCCACTCCATCCCCCCCCCACCTCCTCCACTTCGCCTCACTACTGTCTCGCCCGCCCTCCTCCCAAAGTGTTTCTGTACACGTGTAACACAAGCACACACCCACACATGATTTCCCAGCAGCAGTTGAGAAACTGTTGATTTCTGAAAAAAACATTAAGCTATCTCTGCGCTAAAGGAAAAAGATAAACAGTAGAAAATCAATGATGCTAAGCATAGAGTTGAATGACTAGTTTATTGCAAAATGATGGCCATTGTGCATTTATGATGTTTTCTAGTGTAACGCCTTTGAGTTTTTCTTATTTGGGAAATTTAAGTCTATTGTAAATCTTATTCTGAGCCTGCTGAATCAGTATACTTAACACATAAGCAAACATATTGAACATACACAGACAACTAGTCAGGTGAAAATGTTGAGTAATTTCTGGGCAAAGTATCTGGCTGGGGTTTTGGGAGTTTCAACAGCAGGGATTTTTTAGCAATTCCGAACAGAAGAAACTATATCTATTACTGAACAAGAATTGGGCAGGTAAGAAGTAAAGGCAGATGAGCCAATAAACTGTTGTGTTGAATTTTTCCAACAACACTTACAACTATTACTGCAAGAACACTTTATGGCTTTTATTGAATATTATTGCATTCACATAGTACCTTAGTCATGAATGTTTTCAGGTTGGTAACTCTTGTGCTGTGTTGACACACATAACTTACTTTGTAGATAACATCACATCTCTCTTTCCTCGCAGGAATGTGAACTTCTAACTTTAAATTTTTTTTACATCTAGCTTCACTAAGCATATTGCAAAATCATCCGTCAGACCTTTCAACTTTAACTTCTATGACCTCTCTATTTTTAATCACAAAATAACCTTCCTAGCCTACTATTCTTCACTTGTACAAAAAGTTACATTTGTCTTAGGTAATTTAACAAATGAGGCAAGCATTTTCTCATATATATATATATTAGGGGTGGTACGGTTCATGAAAAAACATCCGAACCGCTCGGTCCGCTTGTCTCCTGGTTCGGAGCGTGTGTGTGCCGCACGGTTCGACGCATGTGCAATGTAGCCTCGTGCCAGTCAGGTGCACGTATGTGACCTCAGACAGTGTGTTTCCCTTTCGCGCGAAAGAAGAGGTGTGGACAAGTTACCAACAAAACGTACAGCTAAAGACCGTGCAAAACATTTCAGACCGTCCTGCCAACCTGTAAACATTTTAACATCAATGTACTGTAACGTTTTTTCACTCTAAAGTCGCTGAAGCGGCTGCAGTTTAGATCCTGTCGGCTCTCTGCAGCGGGCGGGGCTGCTCAGTTCTCCCCGTGACTGACGCGCACACACACACAAACACACACGGTGGATGCAGAAAAAAACGGAGATGAGACGTATACAGGAGGACCTGAGAGCTACGCTCGTTATTGTAAGTGCAATGATAAGTCCAATAAGTACTTTATCAAACCGTATGACTGTGTGTCCCAGCCCAGGATAGGAAATTAACTAACAATGTTAACTGTTTTTATGTTTAACGTATTCTGTATTCTGAAAAGACGGAGCTTTAAGAATCCTCTCTTTTTCTTTTAAAGGATACATTTTTGTAAGAGCTACACTGAAGTTGGCAGTTTGATAAATGCAAGTTATTTCAATTGATATTCTGTAATATTTCAATCATGTGCTAAAAAGGCACAAAAGTTCCTGTAGATGGCAATACACATTCTCCTTTTTTTGCCAAATAAATGAAAAGCATGTTGAAATCATCAATGTCTTCCCTCTTGCTGTATCAAAATCTCACCTAGCTTTCTTCAGAGATGGTTCCAATAATGTGCTTAAAGTCAAGTCAAATTCAGTTTGTGCATGATTACATGATATAACTATATAATTATTTAATACTGTATCCTACATTGTGGATAATTAAGCTATATATCATATGCTGAAGTATATTTCTGGAGTGTTAAAGATTAAAAGAAAAAATAACAAGAACCGTACAGAACCGAAAGCCGTGACCCTAAAACCGTACCACCCCTAATATATATATATATATATATATATATATATATATATATATATATATATTTTTTTTTTTTTTTTTTACAGTTGAAGTCTTTTTGGTTTGATAACTTCTCTCATGACTGATATAGTCTCACATTGACCCATCTCCACAGGACTGATATTATGTTTTATACAGTCATATACATATATATATGTATGTATATACATATACATATGATTATGACCAACAAAAGCTGCAGTACTATTAATGGCTACAAGATAGAAGCGACTGCCTCTATATAAAAAACGGCAATAATTAAATGAAAGGGGCAAAGCATACATATACATACATAGCCTATATATTAGGGGTGACCCCGAATAGTCGAAGATTCGATGCATCGATATGCGGAGCCTGATTCGACCACCAATCTCACAGTCGAATCTTCGCGGGTGTTATTATGAAACAAGGATCATACCATTTTGGCAATATGGGGGTGCTCAATGTCTAATTTCACACAGAACTACTGGTTTTGTACGGTTATATTAAGTTATATACAGCCTTTAATTATGATAATGCTGTAAAAAAAAAAGGTGAAAAGAAAGAAGCGTTCAATAAATATTTTTTACGTGTGTGTGTGTGTGTGTGTGTGTGTGTGTAAATCCAACCACCCCTGTGACAGATTTAAGTTTCACTTTCCCTGATCCGTGACAGACGAGGAGCATCTTGGCGGCGTTAACGTTACTTAACAATGTCTGGAAAAAGAAAATCTAAAGTGTGGATGCACTTTGAAATGGTAAAAGATGATCCAAAAAAAGTAAAATGCAAGTTGTGCCAACAGCTCATGTCCTACCACTCGTCAACAACAAACATGGCTTTCCACTTAAAATGGGTAAGTTTATTACCAATAAAGACGATTCACTCTTTCATATATAATAGTGTCGTGCCCCTCCCAACCCATTCACACACACACATAGATGATTCGACGATAAGTCGACTATAGAAAGATTCGACAATTCTGATTCGAATGTGTAAATCCTTAGTCTGGGACACCCTTAATATATATAGACCCTTTACACGTGGCGTCACGCTCCACTTGCGGCGGAGGAGCTATGCTGTAGACGGACGGCAAACTAAATGCGTACGTTTTCACATTCACAATCTGCAGAGTAATCCTCACCAACACAGGCATGTGTATGTATTGCTTTTCTGTTTTAAATGAGTGATAAATAAAATTAACCAACCAGCTAGATAGCTGCCGTGCTAACCAGCTGTTCCTGCTAACAGGTCCAACCTGATGATGACCCACATAACTAACATCGGTTATTCACTGACCTAGCTACATATCCAAAAAAGAAAGCCGTTCCCTTGATCATTTAACTTAACACACATACAAAAAATATCGGTCAAATTAAAGATGACATGGCACGGAAACTAGCTTCAAAAAGGCCAAAAAAACGAGTTAAATGAGGGTCTGCTGAGCTCCTACCCCGGCTCGCTGACGAGCTAGCTGCAGCTAGCTTTGGACTGAGCGCTAGCTGCTGCCCATCGCGTCGTAATATCCACCGGTCAAATCTTAACATAGGCTACACAGCGAATATAATCACAGATAAAAAGATGGCTAGATGTTACAATTATGTGTGGTTACTACTGATCATAGACACTCTGTGATTTACTGCATGGATTAACATGTGATAGATAATTAATGACTGCACTTCCCAGAGCTGGGATGCTTTCAGGCATCCATTAGATAGTTGCATTGGCACACCCAGTGAACAACCATGTCCTATAAAAACATGGGCTATGTGTTATATAAATCTTTACTTAAGTACAGAATAGATGTTAATACAAAATAAACCCTAGATTGATGTCTTATCTTTGCCATTATGAGGTCTCTCCCCCCGCCATTAGCGTAGCATCACGTACCTCTAACCCAGCCAGCTACAAAGAACTGGTTAGCATCCAGACTATTAAAAGCTTTGAGATCAGTACCAGTATATGAGGATACCCCGTTTACCACATAGTGGTACAGATCATGTGGACTGAAGTCGGCCAGCCTCGGCGATTTAATGAGGTCCGTGAAAACAGAGGGAGGAAGAATTAAGGGTCGGTATCCAATCCTGCTATCTCCAACTTCTCCAAATACTGCTCTTTGTGAGCACCTACCAGATACCCTACCTCGACCGATAACGGCACGACAACTTGTTGTTCAATAGAAGAAGCCATAAAGCCATAGATACAGTTTATTTAGTGTTATGTATTTCAACTTTCCGCTCGTCTACTACACTGTTTTGCTTGTTATTGCCGGTGGTTTTGCCGTCCATCATGGCGTCATTACGTGGTTGTGGTCACGTGTTTGCAAAGGGTCTATATATATAAATAACACTATTTAATCAAAATGCACAAACTGTAGAAACCAGTTTCATTATTGAATGTGGCCAGCAAAAGTTTTGCTAAATTATTTATTCCCAAGTTGCTTGCCAATATCACCCCAACCATTCAGAAAATGTGCATCTGTCTTGGCGGCTGTACGTGTACAAAATACCATGTCTTGACAATTACATTTTCAGCATGGAACAATGGTTCCCATCTCTACTCATTATCATTCTCCAGAGTGATGGAGTAAAGAACATATGGTTTTGCTATATGCAGATGACATGCTTCTTTATATACTAAACCTAGGTTATGTCTGCCAAAGACCAAAAACATGAAAAGCAATTCTATATTTTGTTTGAATCAGAAAAAGTTTTTATTTCATTTAGGCAATATTGTTGTACAGGGATACATTTTGTGAGAAGCTACTGGATGTGTATATATTCTGAATCACAACCAATTTGAAATTTGGTTCATTTTAAATTGAACTGTCTATGCATTACTCCACTGAGCTCAACATTGTCAATTTCAATCAATTATTTATTAAACTTAAAGCTTATTATACAGTAATCAACATAACAGTAATCAGAGTCTATTTGTCAAACACAGACAATGTGATTAAAAACCATTACATATTAATCAATACAGTGCAACACTGTAAGCCCTCATGTCCCATAGCAGGGACATTTTGACATAACAAGAATTATGCAAAATAAAAACAATTTAAAATGAATATTTTCTTTTCTTGAGTTTCACTACTGCTGACACCCAAAGAGTTGGTACTGATTAACCATCTCCTCCATGCCCAGACAAGTAATTCTGTGTTCCTCAGTTTGACACTCTGCTTCTGTGGGCCAGTACTCGATCCAGGTTCTCTCTCCGAATCCATACTGAAACCTGAGGAAAGCAAAAAGAACAATACACATCTGTAACACTCTGTAACATGACATGAAAAGCCTCCTCGCTCCTTCCCACAATCACTATCCATAGTGAGAGTTACACTTAAGCTAGAGTACAAGAAAGCCTAACTTGATTTACTAATAGAAAACAGTGAAACAGTAAAAATGTTTAAATGCAAAATTTACAAACATTCACACAAAGAAAAAAACCTACGATTGATGTTGGTCATCTCTGTAAATATCTTTGGACGTGCCCATGATAAGGTAGGTTTTTCCCGTCCCCAGATCTAAAGACTCCCTGCAGTGGGGATAACTGAGGAATGTGCGCTGTTTATTCAGAGGACCCACATCAAGACTTCCTGTAATTCAAGTATAGGAGAACAAAGAACAGGTATTTAGGATTAAGTTAAATGCATAGCTAAAGATGTAGTACAAAACATTCATGCTGTATTCTCATATATACCCAGTGGAATCACGCTTAAAAAATAGACATTTTAGGAAATATGCTTATTCACTTTTTTTGCTGAGAGTTAGATTGATAGAACTAGTGATACCACTGTCATAGGAAATATGCAGCCACCAGCTGGCTAATTTAGCTAAATCTTTCCAATGGTAACTAAATCCACCCACCAACGGCTTTAATCTCCATGTTTAATCCATACAAATAAATGAAGTGTAAAAACAACAATTCTTTTTTTAAAGGGGTTGAATGGTGGACTATTTCTTGGCCAGGACCAAGAACTTCCTGGAGTATCTGCCGATTACCTGTCAATGCAAGATAAGTTAGCTGGCTGCTAGCGGTAGCTTCATACTTAGCGTAACAACATGAGTGAACATTAAACAAGACCAATATTCTCATCTAACTTTCTGCAAGGAAGTGAATGAGCGTGTTTCTTAAATTGTTGAACCAAGCCAAGACTTTTTCTGTTTGACTGGAAACACCATTAATATTCAATTATATTTATAGTGTGTATGTGTGAGTGTATGTAAAAATGTGTATGTGTATGTATGTATGTGTGTATGTATTTATGTTAGGGCTGGGCAACAATTAAAAGTTTTAATCGCGATTAATCAAATGATTTTCCCTGATTAATTGCGATTAATCGCATTGTTATACGCAAAATCCAATAACAAATTCAAAAGTAGTGTATAGCGCAATTTTATTTTAAATGTTCTGCCATATGAACAAAAGTGCCATAATATTTGTTCTGCAAACACTTAACATCTGCCTTTTGTTCATACAGTAGCAGTTAAATAAAATATTTAGTGTAAATCTCAACTTAAACAATGTAATCAAAGCAAATCCAAAATTAAAGCTTATTGCCACTGCCAGGGCATTAATGTTATCCTGTTATATATATAAAAAAAAAAACGCCCACAAAATCCTGAGCCACAATCATAACATTAAAACAATTTCTGAGGTAACAGCAGATACATTTTTTTTCTTTTATCAGAGTGGCATAAACATTCTTCTTGTGATGGTGCGTCTTGAGGGAATCTCATACCTGCTGTCATTTGTTGCGATTCTCAGAATGTTTCTCAGACCGACGTCCTCCACAACACTAATTGGCCTGCAGTCTGTAGCTTTCCACTTTGCTATGGCATCTGTTAGCTTCTCTTGCCTTTGTTTATCTATACTTCTCCCACACGCTGCATCTAATGTAGTTTGCCGAAGCCTCGCGCCACTGTTTGTTTCGTTGAATGATTGGCTGGTATCAACTGTGTGTATTGCATTTAGGTGATATTTCAGACTGGAAGTACTCCGGTGATAAGAAAATTCAACTTTGCAGTGATTACAAATAACTTTAGTTCTGCCGTCTGGAAGAATTTTAAAATGAAAATGGCCATGTGAAAGTTCCGTACCCTTCTCCATGTTTGTTGGTTTGTTTATCCGCCAATTCTTTTCTTTTCCGGTTCCTGTAAGCGTGTGTGTATGCATGTATATGTGCGTGTGTGTATGTATGTGTATGTGTGAATGTCGATATATATCTGTATATGGATTGTACATTCAAAACACAAAATTGAATATAGTTAGATGGGAGCGTTCCACAGTACTAAGGGTCAGGAAGGGAAGTTATATTGAAAAAAATATATTAATAATTAATTACTGAGCCATGGAAAAGGGGTACGATTAATAAGTGAATACTTCATCCTACTCCTTTTTGGACATCTCTATGTTGGTTAATGTTTCTTATTGTTTGTTGAATTTTTGCTTATTTGTTAATTATTTGTACATTTCTTTGATGTTTTGTTTTGTTTATTTTTGATATGTCTGAAATAAATGTCTTCATTCATTCATTCAGTCAGTCATTCAATGTGTTCACAACAATTCAGAAAGAGGAACACAAGGTATTATGCCACTATCACCTATAAGGCACATTAGAACATCAGTTTCTAATACATTTCAGGCAGTTCAAAGATAAATACCTACCTTCTTTGATGACTTCCAGTACCTTCACTGTGAAAATGTCAGTGGACAAATCTTCTGTAAAATTGTCCAGTCTCACTTTGTACACTGAGGACAGAAAAGTTGCAGATTGTAAACTCACTTGCTCCCTCATAGTCCTACTGTACTCTCAATCTCTATGTCACACAAACATACACATCCGATTTTGTGTGATATATGTAAATGCAATTCATTTACACTCTTACCAAAATCTATTATGCTGGTCTGTGTAGTCTCACAGATCTTAGCTGTTCGCTGATCATTGGTGATTTTGTCCTTCTTCTGCATACTGCAATTCTCTGGAAATACACAAGAGGCACAAAATATATACAACTGGTTAAATAAGCACATGGGGATGTGTGTGGATAGGTTGAAGGGGGAGTGCAGCGGTATCTTTGTCACAATTTAAGTATTATAATTAGCTATTATTTAGCTAGACCGCTGTTCTGATCATACTAGATCCTACAGGTGCTTGTTGCCTTGACGGAATATTCATAAAGTTCGCTGACAACACCACTGTCATCGGCCTGATCACCGACGGCGCCGAGACGGCCTACAGAGAGCAGGTCAGAGCCCCGACATCTTGGTGCAAAGACAACAAACTCCATCCGAACGTCAGTAAAACAAAGAAGCTGATTGTACTCTACAGTAAGGGACAGAGAGAAGGACACATCCCCATCTCCATCAATGGGACTGCAGTGGAGAAAGTCAGTAGCTTCAGGTTCCTCAGGGTTATCATCAGTGAGGAACTGACCTGGACTCACGACAACACCATCACTAAGACTGCTATACAGCAGTTCTTCATTCTCTGCAGGCTGAGGAGGTTCAACATGGACTCCAGGATACTCTGCAACTTCTACCAGTGCACCATCGAGAGAATCCTGACCGGCTGCATCACTGCCTGGTATAGAAGTAGCACTGCCATCAACAGTAAGGCTCTACAGATGGTGGTGAAAACTGCTAAGCATATCACCATGGCGGGGTTGCTATCTATGGGGGACCTCTACACCCAGCGGTGCAGGAAGAAAACCAAAAGGATTATCGAAGACGCAAACCACCGCAGCCACAAACCAGGTTCAGGGACATCTTCATCCCATAGGCCATAAGACTGTTGAGCTCTGATTATATCACATGTCACTTTATCTTTCAAGTGTCACGTTATCTTTATGTACTTACTGTTAGCTTTATATGCTTTCTTAAGAACTGTTTACACCTCTCTCTCTCTCTCTCTCGCTCTCTCTCTCTCTATATATATATATATATATATATAATTTACAGCATGTAAGCATTGTCATATTGAGCATATTAGCATTAAGCCTAAAGTGCTGCTGTACATAGGTACAGCCTTTAAGAGCCACTAGCATGGCTGTAGATTCTTTATCTTGTTTAATCTTCTCTTGGCTTTAAGTCCTCCAACTTTACTGAGGTACAATAATAAACTGCTGCAGTTTACAGACAATGCAGGATGATAAGCCTCCACATGATGGATCAATGCTTTATCTCTATGAAGCACAATGTTAGTGTGGGGTTTAAATGTTCTTTCAAGAATTTCAGATATAACATTTATGTTTACAGACAACAGATTAGGTCAGTTTGACATCATCCTGGTTACCTTCTGCACATGTGCATTCATCATTTGTACAGAGTCGCAGCAGCTTTCCTGCTTTCCTCTCTGGATGGTAGAATTTCACACAATTTGTTTCTGCAATGGGAAAGAAAGATTTCAGAATATGTACATAAAATAATTTTAAAAAGTATATAATAATAATAATAATAATAATAATAATAATAATAATGCCTGCTTTTCCTGTGTTATCTAATCTGACATCTATTGGCATGTACATGGAGGCATCATATCTTTCAAAGTGTCTCTGAGACTCACGGTCATAGTATTCATAGACAGACACAGCAGCTGGTTGTAAGACTCCCACTTTCAGCTTCTGATGGATCCTAAAAGTGATCTCCTCTGGTCGTGTGTGAGAAACCTGTGGACAAATGTGAGATAGACGTTAAGAAAGGAAGAACAAGGCAGAGAGAAAACGGTAGAGAAAAAAGAGGTAGGAAACAGACATGTCTAACCTTATCCAGGTAGATGATGAGTGAGCCTCTTTCTGACAGGACTGTGTTCATCTCATATTTTGCAATAATGCGGGCTCGTCCTTTAGACAACTATATATACACACACACACACACACACACACACACAGTCAGACAACTTTCTAAATCTTAAAACACAGACTTGTATTTCTATGTGTATCTGTACAAGTTCTTACTAAGTCCAGGTCATTTGTGTTAACAGTGAAGCCAGTTAGCAAGCCAATATCCAGGATTGACATGGATGCATCACTGTCCTTGTCCTTATACCTGCACACAGAATGAACAGAATAATTAAATAACAGAAAAGGGTAATGTAGCGGCTAGCTGGTTATAAATGTCCATGTTACTACAACAGTTGTCAGTATGACTTCTTGATTCTACTTACAAAACCTCTATTCTGAGCTTGTATATGTTCTCATCCTCATCCATTTTCTCTGCAGGAGCAAAATAATGTATTGAGTAGTTGAATATTTTGTTTATCAGTTTCTCATAAGGTAAGGTACTTGGCAGAAGAAAAAAACAACAACAGAGAGGGTACCAAATTACCTGGGAGGAGTTGAACTGACAAGTTAAACTTCTGACAGTCACTCTCCTTTTCTTTAGGCAGAGCGTAATACAGCGACACCATCTGTCAGACAGATAGAAGTGCTGTAAATGTGATGAACTAATAGACATCTACATTAAAAATATCTAAAATAAGTCTTTGGTCTTTTCAGGGATTCAAAAAGGACACAATGATGGAGAAATAATATGCTAATTTTCAGGTTCATTCTTTCATTTTAGGGAACTTATAGAAACATTTTCTACGTCTCTGTCACATAGTGTTAGCTTAGTATTTATGCATACAAACTTTGTAAACTGTAAACATACACTCTGTTTTACATTTAATTTACATAAAAATGGAAACTATTCAGTTCTACTGTGCTTAAATTTGGTGGAGCATTTAA
The DNA here is from genome assembly GCF_008315115.2 of Sander lucioperca. NCBI lineage: Eukaryota > Metazoa > Chordata > Actinopteri > Perciformes > Percidae > Sander > Sander lucioperca. The sequence continues at coordinate 11,630,780 of NC_050176.1, forward strand.
ATGTTCCGTCCCGCCCTGCTGTTTTGACAACAGCTAAGCTAACAGCTATGTTAGGTTAGCTGGCCAAAATCGTTACTGTTTTACAAAATGAGACAAAATGATTCAGAAATACTAAATTACTGTAAAATACTGTAGGTCACCTGTCACAAAAGATGATAAAAATAAGAACAATGACAAATTGTACTTACTTTCACCGTTGCTTCTCCTGTGCCCGTGGCAATTACTTTTATATTCTGATTTATACCGTTGATCTGGTGGATTTAAATATGCAAACACACACACACACACACACACACACACACACACACACATACCAGGCATCAGCAGAAAAAAACATCAGACATGATGATATTAATGTGCCACTATGCGGTTGTTAGTGTGTCTTCTCACTTTAGATGTTCTGGTCTTGCCACCACCGTGGCTGGCGCCGCCACCGCTGCCGCCACCGCTGCTACCGCCACCGCCCTTACCGCCACCGCCACCACCGCCACCCCAGCTACCCCAGCTACCCCAGCTACCACCACCGCTGCTACCGCCACCCCAGCTACCGCCACCGCTGCTACCGCCACCGCTGCTACCGCCACCGCTGCTACCGCCACCCCAGCTACCCACACCCCAGCTACCGCCACCACCGCTGCCGCCACCACCGCTACCACCACCACTGCTGCCGCCACCACCACTGCTACCGCCGCCACCACTGCTGCCGCCACCACTGCTGCCGCCACCACCGCTGCCACCGCCACCACCGCTGCCACCACCGCTGCCACCGCCACTGCTGCCGCCACCCCAGCTACCGCCACCACCGCTGCCACTGCCACCACCGCTGCCACCACCGCTGCCACCACCACTGCTGCCGCCACCACTGCTGCCACCGCCACCACCGCTGCCACCGCCACCACCACTGCCACCGCCACCACCGCTGCCACCACCGCTGCCACCACCGCTGCCGCCGCCACTGCCGCCGCCACTGCCGCCGCCACTGCTGCCACCACCCCAGCTACCGCCACCACCGCTGCCACCACCGCTGCCACCACCGCTGCCACCACCGCTGCCGCCGCCACTGCTGCCGCCACCACCGCTGCCACCACCGCTGCCACCACCGCTGCCACCACCGCTGCCACCACCACTGCTCCCACCGCCACCACCGCTGCCACCGCCACCACCGCTGCCACCGCCACCACCGCTGCCACCGCTGCCACCGCCGCTGCCACCGCCGCTGCCACCGCCACTGCCGCCGCCACTGCCGCCGCCACTGCTGCCGCCACCCCAGCTACCGCCACCACCACTGCCACCACCGCTGCCACCACCGCTGCCACCACCGCTGCCACCACCACTGCTGCCGCCACCACCGCTGCCACCACCGCTGCCACCACCGCTGCCACCACCGCTGCCACCACCACTGCTGCCGCCACCACCGCTGCCGCCGCCGCTGCCGCCGCCGCTACCGCCACCACTGCCGCCGCCACTGCTGCCGCCACCACCACCGCTGCCACCGCCGCTGCCGCCGCCACTGCCGCCGCCACTGCTGCCGCCGCCACCACCGCTGCCACCACCGCTGCCACCACCGCTGCCACCACCGCTGCCGCCACCACTGCTGCCGCCACCGCCGCTGCCACCGCCGCTGCCGCCACCACTGCCGCCGCCACTGCCGCCGCCACCACTGCTGCCACCACCACCGCTGCCACCACCACTGCCACCACCGCTGCCACCACCGCTGCCACCACCACTGCTGCCACCACCACCGCCGCTGCCACCGCCGCTGCCGCCGCCACTGCCACCGCCACTGCCGCCGCCACCACTGCTGCCACCACCACCGCTGCCACCACCACTGCCACCACCGCTGCCACCACCGCTGCCACCACCACTGCTGCCGCCACCACCGCCGCTGCCACCGCCGCTGCCGCCGCCACTGCCACCGCCACTGCCGCCGCCACCACTGCTGCCACCACCACCGCTGCCACCACCACTGCCACCACCGCTGCCACCACCGCTGCCACCACCACTGCTGCCGCCACCACCGCCGCTGCCACCGCCGCTGCCGCCGCCACTGCCACCGCCACTGCCGCCGCCACCACTGCTGCCACCACCACCGCTGCCACCACCACTGCCACCACCGCTGCCACCACCGCTGCCACCACCACTGCTGCCGCCACCACCGCTGCCACCGCCACCACCGCTGCCACCACCGCTGCCACCGCCACTGCCACTGCCGCCGCCACTGCTGCCACCACCACCGCTGCCACCACCACTGCCACCACCGCTGCCACCACCGCTGCCACCACCACTGCCGCCGCCACCGCCGCTGCCACCACCGCTGCCACCACCGCTGCCACCGCCGCTGCCACCGCCGCTGCCACCGCCACTGCCACCACCGCTGCCACCACCACTGCCGCCGCCACCGCCGCTGCCACCGCCGCCGCCGCCGCCGCTGCCACCGCCGCTGCCACCGCCGCTGCCACCGCCGCTGCCACCGCCGCTGCCACCGCCGCTGCCACCACCGCTGCCACCACCGCTGCCGCCGCCACCACCGCTGCCACCGCCGCTGCCACCACCGCTGCCACCGCCGCTGCCACCACCGCTGCCACCACCGCTGCCACCGCCACCGCCGCTGCCACCGCCGCTGCCACCGCCGCTGCCACCACCGCTGCCACCACCACTGCCGCCGCCACCACCGCTGCCACCGCCACCACCGCTGCCACCGCCACCACCGCTGCCACCGCTGTTGCCATGGTTATCCCAGTTGAAATTGTCAGGCTTTGACTTGTCCGGCAACCAGATGTCCACATTCAGATTATTATCCCCAGATTGATCGTTAGCATTAGTCCAGTACTCCGCTAAAGCCTGGTACACCATTATAGTAGCCTAGAGATAGAAAGAGTGAAGGACGGGAACAAGATTTAGAAGAAATATAGGTTATGAGCTAACATAAGCTGCAAGTATCAAGATGAAGAGAGGGGTCTGTGTTACCTGAGTTGAACCATAGCCTCCGCCTTCCTCCACCTCGGTGTTGAACCATTTCACAACAGGTATGGCGTCTTGAAATGCCTTTATTAGCAGAAAACAAGTCAATGGTTGAAATGGTCTACGGTTGACTTAAAAGAGAAGTATTGATTAGTTGACAGTTATACTTTAGATTGTAATCTGCCAGTTTCCAAAGCCTACCATAGAGCTTCTAAATCATTTGTTTGTATTATGACACAGTCAAACAGCAGAGACTTGAAACTTGCCTGATAAAAGCAGTCAATCACAAACTACATGTTTTTGTTTTTGCCATATTCATGTCATTATTGTGTGATTATGCAGAACAGGATGTTCAAATCAGTCCCTTGTTTTTACTATGTCATGATATATATATATATATATATATATATATATATATATATATATATATACATATATATATATATGGGCTGTCAATCGATAAAAAAAAATTAATCTAATTAATTACATACTCTGTGATTAATTAATCTCTAAATTAATCGCATTATTACATAATTTTTGCCCGGTGCCTTAACCGATACTTTTTAAGAAAGTTAAAAAAAAAAAAAAAAGGGTACTAAACAACGGTCGGCAACATTAAAGAAGGCTTGTTTATTGCTAAGGCCATATGGTCAAAATGAAATGATTTGATAATAATTAATTAACTAACAATAACTTATTTAACTAGTAAAGTGCTGTTGAATGAGAAAAACAACTACCAGATGGGAAAAGGGCATTTAACGACTTTGAACGCACCACGAGGCTGTAGGTTTCCAGTTTCACCGACTTTTGTTTGCAAACCCCCTACCCTTTCAGTGAGGTAGCATGGATGAGGACTCAGTTGTATGTTTTCTGTCAGAGTCCTGATTAGACATACTCAAGTGGGACATGCTCACCTTAGCCTTGACCAGAGCGAGAAGAGCGTAAGCTGTGGCCTCCCGTGTGTAAACGTATCCCTTAGGTGTCGGCCAGTGGGACAAGTCTGAGGAAGACATACACACAAATCTTTATATTACTATGCTTTACCTGAAACAAGATTCATTCACTAATAATTCCCCAATTCCTCATCTTAAAATATTGAATTGTATAAAGATAACATACAAAATAAAGTCAAATCTGCTTACTTTAAAGAGTTTTAACTAATCGTTCTATCGTAGTAAGGCCATTTAAGCAGAAATTAATATACAAGCTACATGAGAGCCCGACTGAGTAATGATTTTTCACCACCTTTTTTGTTTATGTCCAGTTGGGATTGATGCCAAATGTAGTCAATTGAAGCATTCTTTGTTCAGACAACTGATTAAACGATATAAATATACAAACATGCCTCCATGGTGTTTGGTGCCTGGATGCAGCAGCTACAGAAAGAAGAGAGGACCAAGTGACCCTAAACTACCACCGATTACCAACAGGTGTAAAATGATGCAAACAATGGCTCTGTGTGATGTAAAAAGCAACAACATCATTACTGGGAAATAGATGCCTACAGCAGGGACAAACATTCAGAGATAGTTGAAGGTAACAGCAAGGGTTTGAGGAAACAACTGCTGTGCCCACTCTTTTTAGAAGCAGGAGAGCCCCGGGAGAAGCCTGGCCGAATAGAGGTAAACTGTTCTTAGTTAAAGATAGTTGGATTCAAGGCATAGCTAAAATCCCATATTGTGTCTGCTCTTTTCAGTATTGAGAAGTACTACTGCTAATCATTGTTATTACCCATGCTACATTCAGATATCAATATTTGAGAGATTAAAATTCGGAAATTTAAGATTTGTTATTGAAAGATTCTTACCAATATGTACTAAGCAGGACACTACATGGCTGAAAAATAACATTATCAGTTCTGGTGGAGAATCTATGAAAATTATACACTTTTCTAAAATAGCTCAAACATATTTTTGATCGGGCTCTAATAATCCTATTAAAGTTATTATTTGTGGATGTGTAGTATTTTTTATCTATTTATCACACCGTATATTCTGTTTCTGAATTTTAGTTTAGGAATGTTGCTGTGTGACAACACCTGGAGAAGCAAACTTGTAGAGGATCTGCTTGTTCAGTTTGTTTTCATTGGCCAAGGCACATGACGTCATGGCAACAGCATATGAGTTGGTGAGGCTGGGCAGACGCCTTTCCAGATAGTTCACTGCTTTGTCTATACTGCCTGGCAGACTCTGGATAGAAGGAAAAAACAAGGTCAGATAACAGTAGTGAATCTATTTCAAATATATCCACGTCTGTTCAGGAATGCTGTATAATTTTAACCTTGGACAATAGCTGAGGCTGGATTCAAAGGCAGCAAGATATTTTGATGCATCGCTTCGACATGTCAACAATCAAACCGACAAAAACGAGGCCTCATTAAGCACCACTCGTGTCAGAGAGGTGTCTGTGGTGTGAAAATGGGATGTCTTTGTTAATCTGCTACAGTATTTAAAAGCAGAGATGTAGACTGTAGAAGAGGGGTCACTTTTTCTAATACAACCTTTAATTAGCAAATTTGTCGAATGTGTCAATTGCTTCAAAAGAATCCTTTTAGCAAAATTGACCATTCACTAAACCCCTCGCTCTGGGGAGCTGGGGACCTTTTGATTCCAGTATGGGAATGTGGTAGGAGCGACAGTCGTCATACAAGCAGTTTTTTTTTAACAATTCTAAAACTAAAGAAACAAACGAAAAATGTAAGGAATCAATAAAACAATGTCTTTGTCTGGGCTAATGTAGGCTGCAATCGTTAACATGTCTGTGTAACATTACCTATAGTGGTAACTAAATATTAATTCCAAGGCCAAAAGCACATCGTTAAACAACTACATTAACTTAAGTGGCTAATAATAATGTTTAAAAAAGATTAAGATGACTAATACATTAACTTTGTGTCACTCAACACTATTGTGGAGTCAGTAAATGAAGTGAAAGAGGTGAGGGAAAAAGAGAAAACATTGTTTGCAGATGAAGTACTCACATTAACACTGGCAGAACATATGGTGCGAGACTCCTGCATGGCAATGAGGCAGAAGGCCGTCATGGAGGCATCTGACTCTACACCTGCCACATCACCCTACACACACATACACACATATTTTTTCATATTCACATAGGTAATTGTATTCATCTCGATCAGCTGTTTTTGTAGCACCAAGATTAAGATTAGATGTCAATGAAATCAGTATACGCACAATCATCTCTCCATGGATAACTATTCCAACTTCTTTAAACATGCCGTTAGGTTGCTGTGCGTTGAGAATCAGAAACCTGATGGCTTCACAGATGTGTTGAATTTGCACTGCCACCAGACTGTTAGCCATGGCAAACACCTTGGCAACATAAGCTGTCAGCCTTAGAGAGGAGAGGAAGCTTAGTTTCATTTATTCACACATGACAAACATCATCCTCTCATTGTCAGAATCTAAGTTAGAGGAGGATGTGCAAACAATTACATATGAGTTCATGGATGTTTGGATGCCTCACCAGGTGCTGCTCTTTCGATCCGGCCAAGCAGTAAAAGACCCATCATTTTTACGGAAGACAAGCTCATTCTGGTAGCCTGGACACAAACAACACAACCAGTTTGAGAAGTCCTGTTACATTCTGTGATTATAGCATCTTTCAAATGATTCTGCTGGCATAGATTTTTGTTTGTACTGACAACCCTGGTTAAAACATGGTCTATGAGTCTATGTTTTGCTTTCAGACTATTAATTCTCAGTGCCCCTAGCTTGTATATGTGGGGCAAGGATATAGTATGCATTACTGTCTACCACACTGCCTTTTTTGATATCAATTCTACCAATCAGAAGCTTTAAAATCCCACACGGAGGGGAATCAATCAATTATTAAGATTTCTGGTATCTGTGCAAATAAATACATCTTTGAGCCCACCGTCCTTGATGTACTGGAGGGCTTTGACACGTTTCTTAGGTCCCACTTTTTCCCACTGGTTGGTTTTGTCCAAATATATGACTGCAATGACTGGTAGGGTCATGCTGACCATGTTCTGCTCTCCACAGCCGTGGGGCTGGACGATCATAGTATTCTGAGCGTCCGCACTAACGGTCCTCACCAAACGATGAACTTGATTTTTCCCTAGACACACAAAACATACACCACACAACAATTTACACCTATACAAAGTTCATTGTACAGGCACTGTATGACATAACCCAAATATGCCCAAATATAACATAATATCTGACCTGTCACAGAGATCTGTGTGCTAGTAGGTGTGTTTCGGACCACATCTTTTTTAAGAATTCCACTGTTGAGAATGACTTCTTGTTTACCAGCTAAAGGGAGAAACAGTGGGCGAGTTGGGGGATCAGGTAGAAAATGGTAAAAACATTACTAAATGACTACATAATTTAGCTAATTAATTGGTAAACTCACCTACACCTTTATTAGTGGGGTCTAGGAGTATAATCTGAGAAGATTTAACCAGTACGCCTTCAGGCTGAAAAAACAACATTGAGGACAAACATTAGAAATTAGAAACTATTTTGGAGCAGTCTTGTCGGTCTGATGTCTGATTCCTTTAATTAACACAGGAGTTTGCTGTTGGTTTACTGTTTCCAACTGTTGGCAGTCAATGTTTTTTTCAACACGTAACAACAATAATTCCCTAACCTTTAACTCATGGTTTTCATTGTAACCACAACAACGAAGTTGTAGTTGTACCCCCAGTACTTATTTGAACCCAAATTTTTAACACAAAACATGGTTATTTTCCTAAACCTAACAAAGTCGTTTTTCTGCCTAAACCTAACCAAAACCATAGCATTGTCATATCATAAAATGGATAATAACAGTGATTTTGGATAGCCCAGACAAATCAAGCAAGTGACTGCATACAACATCACAGCTGAAAATCAGTCTAAATTGGTGGCAACAGCCTGAAAGTAGCCGCACATACAGTTCATTCCAACCATAACGTTGTAAATGTAAATGTAAAGTTTAACTTTTTTATTGCAGGTTTGACATTTAAGAGAACAGTTGTTATATGGTATAAATAAGCTTTAAACCCCCTAGATGGAGTCTGTTTTTCTTACCACCACCAGTAGCTTCTTTATGATTCCATCATTGAGCGAAGAATCTTTAACAGATGCTTTGACCTCAATGCTATATTTTCCTTCTTTCATAGGAATAATGATGAAGGGTACAGCTCGTGTAGTTTGGGCCCCCATTTTAACCTCCTGGCGATACCTTCCACGTTTAGAGGCTGAACTGCACACATGCTCCTCATCAGTCAGATCCACACGCACCTTAAAAACAAGACAAAGATGGAGAAAGAAACTGAAGTATGCACAGTTTTTAAAGATAAAAACCCAATATAGTGAATAATAGGATCATAATCATAAGTTTTATTTTAGGTCACCTAACAATAATGCATTCCTAATTTAAAGAAATGTAATGCTTGACGTTGTTTTCTTCAGAAGAATGGAAAAACACACTGTATACATTAGTACCAGTAAGGTTGTCTCAGTTCTGGGCCCGACCACTATGTGAGCAGCTAAAAATTGCCGCTAAACAACAAACATAAATACATGTTGTTATAAGCTGCTTGCACAACCGCCTTAACAGTCGTCAGTTCTCTGAGTGAGGATGGTCTGGAACTGGAAACACCAGAGCAGAGTAACACTGACTTACAGTGACAGGATCGGGGCTGTAGTTGTGGAGGATTGCCTTAATTTCCAGCTGTTCTCCACGGACAGCAGAGTACGGCAGCCTGAGATCAATGAAGAATTCCTTTCGGACAATGACCTCTAATGGCTCGCCAACACAGATTCCTTTAAGATGAGAGGGATAAAAAAACGATGAAACAGATAGAGAGGGGGTGAACTGTAAGGGATGGGAGCGGTTTAAGGCTAGAGGCACAACTACAGCACAATAAATCTTTTAGTCACTGAATCCTAGTCTATCCACAACGTTCTACTTCCGGGGTTACTCTGTTGCCGGATTTCACTCATTTAGGACGGATATTCGTTGCCTTGGGCTTCCTTTGTGTTGGCATTTTTCTCCGGTCGATTTTCAGGACTTTGGTTAACCTTTTCTCAGATCTCTGCAAGTAAATCCGGACAGCTAGCTAGACCATCTGTCCATTCTGAGTTTTCTCTTGTACGACTAAAACAACTTTTGAACATACACGTTCCACCAAAACAAGTTCCTTCCCGGGTCTATTTTGCAGAGGCCTTAGCGCTTAGTGCCGCCCAAGACGATTGTGATTGGTTAAATGAAATGCCAATACACCAGAGCACGTTTTTCTCCCATCCTGGAATGATTGTGGGCTTGCCAGACCCTCCTCCACAGCGCTGTGGAGGAGGGTCTGGCAATGCAAGACTACTGAATCCTCACCGTGAGTTCTTGACAGACTAATGCCAGTGAACTGCCAGGTCGTGATTGAGTCTTTCAAAGGAACATTTTTCGTCAATGTTGTGGCGTCACTGAAACAAAGAAAAGTTTTAACACTTTGAGAGGTAAAGAATAGCTCTACATCCTAGTGGTGTCATTATGAAGTCATCAGTGTATTGTTTGTGTCTATATTTTAGTTGACCTACCAGTTAGGGTTTTCCTGAGGACAAGCAGGCAGTTTGATGTCTGACCACAGCCAACTTTCAAGGAACTCAGTGCGAGAATTAATGTCCCTGCTGTCCATGTAACTGTCATCTTCCTCACCTAAAGTGTCATAAAAAATGTTACTATTTTGACTGTTTTCTAACTTCCAGTATGACCATGAATAACCATCCAGGGCTTCCCCCCATCCCTTGTCCCTGTGTCTTACTGCGAGCCAGTATGAGGCTATCCTCCTTCCTCTCAGCTCGCTGGGCTTCCATCTCCTTGCAGCAGTGCAGGAAGGCTGCGGCACAGGCTGCACCATCACTGATGTATTCGCTGCGCCTCTCACAGGTGTATGAGAGGGGGGTGTTCCTCATGCCATCCAAACAACAGTCACGTTGGAGTTGGTCTTCATACTGACTCACTGGGAAGAAAGAGGGTTGTGGAGGAACGACAGAGGTAAGAAGATATGGAGGTAAAAACAATGGTAAACTGGAAAGCTGTTAGAAATTTTTATATTTCTTATTTAATAAATACAAAATATTTTTCTAGTCAAGTTAGTTTTAATAAAATAGGGCAAAATCACAATCAGTACAACATGTGACACACTCTATCCTAGGACAAAAAATTGAAAAGGGAGGGTAAAACCTGCATGAAATGAGGGCTCCTTCTCTCTTTAGTATGGAAAGGTAGAAGATGACTGAATATGTGGTTATTGGGTAGTTTAGAGCTGTGATTCTTACCTAAGCTGGTTGTGATGTCCATAATAGTTGCAGCTCGTTTCCTCCTGCTGGGGGCCGGACATTTCAATTCTGGAAACGCAACAGACAAGTTCTTTAGCAGAATCCAACAAGCTTGGAACTAGACTTAAGTTTTGTACTGTATAATGTTTTGCAACCTCTGCTGGAATGTGCCCACAAGGAACGTATCAGGGGGGAATCGTATATAAGTAGGATGCACAGACAGAGTGTAGATATCACTCACATGTTTATCTGTTGCTAACACCATAACCCTGCGGGGTCTGTGGTGCACAGGGTTCAGTCTGAGAAAAGCCACCCAATTCTGCAAATATCTTATGTACAGCCTGCCACCAACAGTGCTGACACCATTAGTCCCAACAGCCTGAGACACAGACCGTACAGACCTGTTTCCCAACAAAATGTGCCAGAGTGGAACTAAAAGTGTCCACTCTCTTGGCTAACAGGCAGGCTGCGTAGGTGAACGAATTCAGCGTCAGACCAGGGAAGCAACTTTCTGTCTCTGTATTGAACTCACTCTTTTCCTTGTTCACCACAAAACCCAGATCGGCCAGGTGTGCCAACACAATGTCTGAGCGCACCAGCAGTAGCCAGTTGTCCAGATGGATGACCTGCTCCCTAAGGCTAAGCTAGCACCTCGTCATTGTTAAATATACTTGCACTGGGGATTTGTTCTCTACCTTAACAGCAATTGGTACTGTATGGTGGTGGAAGTTGTTTTCTGAACTAAATAATTTAGAATTTATTTTATATTGGGAGGCACAGGCATACCTCTGGTGAGAGTATGAATGCAGGGCCCTGACGTATTATGATATATTAGTGTGTCTGTGAATATGTGAGGGGGCTTATAGTGAGACATTAAAATGAATGCTATGAAAGAGAACGTTTACACCCTCTTTCTCCTACTGTAATTAGGGATGTTTCAGTGGTACAATATCAAAGCCTAAAGAGGAGTATGTTCTGGGAAGGGAAGAGAAAGTAGTAGAAAGTAGTGTCACCTAGTCTGTAGGGAGTCCCAAAAGCTGTGTTGGACTCAAACAACAGCCCAGCATCGTAGAACACACCCATACCATCCTTTCCTCCACCTGGTGTGCAGCCTGTGTCATACTCCTCTACAATATCCCACACCTGAGCAGACAAGACATAGGGTTACACTTGTTACACAAGTTAAACAGACATATTGTAGGTGTCGTTGCCACAGTTTGTTGATCAGACACAGAAGACACAGAACTTCCCTTTCTCCAGAAAATGAACAGTTTTTGGTGGTAGTATGTGTGTGGTGTGGTCAAAATTGGAAACGTACACAGAAAACAATTACACGTAAGGCTGCCATTTATAATAGCACTAAATGGCTTATAGCTAGAAATTAGCCCATTCATATCAATAATAGACTATGCTCTCTTACTCTTGTGCACACTCAATGAAACAATAAAGACTAATAAACTATAGTTATTCTCAAACATACACTTCATTCACTAATGTGTTGCATGTCCCTAAATACACAGTTATATATCTTGGATATAATAAACATTAAACGCACTAAACTGAATGAAATTATCTAGAAATAATGTCATATATCACTCTGCTCTATGACACCAAAAATAGCTGTGCATGTTGATTACTCCAAAATAAGCAGTCACTTAAATGAAGAAAGTACAAATATCTGTGTAACATTTCAGTAAGGCTACTGCAATATATGAACTATAAACTGTAACCTTCTAACATTTTAACACAAGTCTGCGTTGCATCATCTTTAACAACTTCACCGTACTTCAGGCGTGTAACGGAACCGTACGCCCACCCACGATCCTTTCCTAAACCCAACCGTCCCATAGTTCCCGCGTGTCATGGAACCGTGAGCCCACCCACGACCTTTCCTTAAAGTGCCCATATTATGAAAAAGTCACTTTTTCTGGGATTTGGGGTGTTCTTTTGTGTCTTTGGTGCTTCCACACGCATACAAACTTTGAAAAAAATCCACCCATGCTGTTTAGAGTGAGCTACGGTTTCTGAATGTGTCCTGTCTTCATTCTCTGGGTGAGCTGTTCAAAATCAGCATGGCTTGTGACGTCACAAGCCGAAACGAGCAGGCTAACCGCAACCATTAGCTCGTAGCGTTAGCATGCTAATGCTAATGCTAACATGCTAACGCTAGCATGCTACCTCGTTCTCAATAGCAAAGCACTGCTACAACACACACAAGTTCACCATAATCTACAAAAGAACTACTTACATGTGCGCCCTCATTTAGAAGTCTCCCAGCTAATCCTGCCTTGTAACTGACCGAAGTTGTAGAAACAGCCTTTCTTTTACTGTCTATGGAGCTAGCTAGCTGACATGATCTACATCTGAGCTACTGGGCATGTGCAAGTGCAATCAAAGATAGTACAGAAGAAGAAGAAGAAAAGAGGTCTCACTCTGTAGCTAAAACAGAGACCAGCTAAAAAGAGGGTCTGCAGCAGTGAGAGAGAGCACTGCAGTACAACAAAAATATGGTGTTTTTTGAAAATTAAACCATGTAAACCTATTCTGGTACAACCTTAAAATACAATTATGAACCTGAAAATGAGCATAATATGGCTGCTTTAACATAACTGCGTCAAAAGGGACGGCAATAGTCCCGACAAAGGACGTTTACTTATAGCGCTAAAGGGACGGCAATAGTCCCGACCAAGCGCGTTTACTTATAGCGCTAAAGGGACGGTGCTAAAGGGACGGCAATAGTCCCGACCAAGCGCGTTTACTTAAAGCGCTAAAGGAGACTTTTAGTGTCAATAAGAAAGACAAAGGCACCTGACCAAGCGTCCATATTTTACGAGAAGGGTGTTAGAACGTTGCGCTTCAGAGGAAAGGATGTCTCATCCCTCTAAAACACATTTGCTTGTTCAAAGCCACTCTCACTACTACGGATTAAGATTAAGGCCACAAAATGTTTTTTTTTAAGTTTTAAAAAATAACTCAGAATTCTGACAAAAAGTAAGAAGTCTGACTTTATTCTCAGATTGCTGTACTTAAAGACTGTATCTGTACTCTATTGGAGTATTATATTTTTATCCTACTTCCACCTTTACTTCAGTACATATTTTTGATAAGTTTAATACTTTTACTCCGATACATTTTTTATGTGCTGCATCGTTACTCGTTACAATTATAAAAATGTTACGAATCATTCCAAACCCACGTTATCACTGCCAGAATGATAGATGGCTCTGTCAAATCAAACAATCAAGCTGTCTTATAAGAAGACCGCGCATGCTCCCGTTCTGCCTTTCACACTGCTGCCTGCCTGCATTGAGAACACTTGAGCTTTGATAGTTTGTTTCGAGATGAAAGAACCAGAAACACCACCTTCAACATCTTCAACTTTGAGTGATCGTGGCGCTGAGGAAGGAGACCACCCCTGACCCTACTTAGAGTCCATGTTTTCATTTGTCGGAGTGAAAGACAATTCATATAGAATGAAGTGCCTATATCATATATATAAAGGTAAGTTACAAATATAATACACAAATGGCACATCAGCTTGAGCTATCAGTAACCGCTAGCTAACTAGCTACCAGCCGTTCATGACATGCTGCTGTGTTGTACATTCCTGTCTTTGTACTGCTGCTACAGCCAAAGGAATTGTGAGTGTCCTTTAGGCTAAACATTTGAAATAATATAAACAATATGCTATTCAAACTTTTGACTGCTTTAATAACTACGTAACACAATACTTGTACTTTTACTTTCAGTACTTGAGTAGTACATTTTAAAATAAACTACTTGCACTACTTAGGTACAAAAAATGTTGAATACTTTAGTACTTCCACTTAAGTGTGGTGCTTAAAGAGCACTTCAACTTCTACTCAAGTCGCTTTTTTGATAGAGCACTTGTACTTTTACTCAAGTCTGGGTCTCTAGTACTTTATACATGTCTGCTGCAGGACAAATTTATACTGGATGTTATTTGAATCCAAACGTTAACAAACATGAAAGTTAATGTGTCATTTATATATATATATATATATATATATATATATATATATATAAAATTAAACCACTGTCACACATTATATTTGTTAAATATGAAATTAAGAAATTACCTTTTTCTGGGTGAGACGGTGCTTGTTGTTTAGGACATAGACGCCTTTGTCAACTGCCACCAGTCCCACTGTGGCCCCTGGGTCTCCAGTGATCTCCAGACCAAACGACCTGCGAGGCTCATAGGATGGAGCAGGTTTGGAGGATTCCAGCCTCAGCTAAATGTGAAGGGGAGGTCAATGAATGAGGCAACGTTAAAGCAGTTAGACTATATAAAATAAATCTTACTATATGTGTCTCACCGAGCCCATGCAGGAGTCCTTTACATCCACCCAAACAGAGTCTGATACCACTTCATTGCCATCTGTGTGGTAGTAGGCTATGATGCGGAACGATGGCAGCATTTCTTTGGTAACAGTGACTGTAAGAGGAATCAGTATTTGGCCTCTTGTCGTCTTGTAACGGCCATTTTTTACCGGTTGACCTCTGCTCAGGATCTATGGACATAGATAACCTCAGTTCTTATCCAACATGTATAGACTACACAGGTTGTGGGATGCAACAAAAAAAGTTATACATGCACACATGCAGGTGTAAAACGTCTCTCACCAGGTATGTGATGTCAATGTCATGATTTTCCTGCCTCTTGAGGATGAGGCTGATTTTGAGGTTGTCTCCTAATTCCAGCTCAGCTGTATCCACACCTGCAAATGTGATATGTTGTGATGAGTGTTGGACACTGAAAATATGTAGTGCATGGTGGATACTTTGCCAATTCCACCACCTTTTTTTCAACATCTAATGTTATTTCAGGATGTTCTTTACCTATGTGAATGTAGCTGTTGCTTTGAGTGGTATATGGGAGAGCTACCATGGTGGCTGATGCTTGCTTTTCATTTGAAATATGAGGATCATTGGTCTTTGCCTGCAATCAACGACACACACAGGTAAGCATACACAAACAGATGATTAAATAATACATTAAAAAGTCTCAAGTCTATCCTATTGTATGAAGACCTTGCCTGGCAGTAGCCTAGCAATAAAAAAACACTTAATGGACTAACAAAAATACATTCACTGACAAGAATTGAAAGGGATTTTCATACAATAGCTTGACAGTACAACATAAAGGTCAGTGTATCTTTTGGTCATTCGATTTTCATTTCATAAACAGGTATTAAAAAACAAAAAACAAATGGTAATTTGATTTTCGTTTTAAAATACGAAATTTGAAATTGAAATACAACGCGTTTTTTCCTTTTCCTGGTCAAAAGGGAATGAGAGATATTTAAAAATATGCTTTGATATTCATTTTCTATTTCATATAACAAAAAATAAAATCACTCGAAAATAAAATAGAATATTCAGATACCGGATGTTGTCATTTACAATGCAACAGCACCCCGCCTTTCATTCACCATAAAATAACTCATCTTAACCCAGTAAGTATACAAGAGAGAACTTGTCCATGCTTCCTGTTTCCGCTTTGTTGTGCACCGGAAAAAAAATTAGAGTGGTGCACAATCTCTGGTCGCGCACTTTAAATCCTGGCGTGCCAGCGAGCTCTACGTCATTTTGACGTCACATTGGCGCGAGACAGTAAAGAGGCCTTTAGTCATTCTCTTAGCCTCAACACCTGGCTTCAGTCTGCCTGCATAGTCCGCAACATAGCTTTCATTGACAATTTTAACATCTTCTGGAAACGCCCAGCCTTCTTCCGTCGTAATGGTATACACCCAAATGGCCTCGGCTCTCTTATTTTAACAGACAACCTTTTCTACATAATTATGAATTAGACTCTCTTGCCCCTACAAACCCCTCTAGCTCGCGCTTGCGGTTAAAATAACTAACTACTACTACCTCTTTTCTGAGGACATTGTTTGCAGTGTTAACCCCCCCTACTGCCAGTCACTGGCAATAACACAATCTCTGTTTTATTTTCATACACAGACTATTGTAACATTAAGGCCATTTCCCCCGGGAAAACCTTCCATTTCCAAGTATCTGCACTGCCTAGCCCAAGCCTCTGCTGTTCCTCAGTGGGTCTGTGCCTCCATCACTAACAAGTCCTTTATTCTGAATGATTTATTTACTGATAAATGCCTTTTCTTGCTGACTGAGACATGGCAAAGGAGCATGGAATACAGCCTAATTTGAACTGCAGGTGACGAAAGTTGGTAGTTAAAATCCGTTTTATTGTATTGTAATTTACCCCTGGTTCAAACAGTTAGACAAGACAGTAGC
Source organism: Sander lucioperca (assembly GCF_008315115.2). NCBI lineage: Eukaryota > Metazoa > Chordata > Actinopteri > Perciformes > Percidae > Sander > Sander lucioperca. The sequence continues at coordinate 11,647,330 of NC_050176.1, forward strand.
TCCCAAGACGGCGGCCGCCTGTATACGAGAATGCAACTGTCTTTATAATCTATCTTTTTAATAAACTGTCTGTACACTTACAAAGTTCTCAATGCTTCGGTTAACATTTAGGGACCCTCATTAGGCTACTGTTGAAGTGTGGTGATATTTTGAGCTTTTTTAGTGGTATAAATAGCGATTTGTTTTTACTTTCCCTGTGCACCGAATACTAGCGTTGTAAGCTAATCAGTGGTCCGTGCTAGCTTGTTTCAAGCTCCAAACACATCGATTAGCATGAAAACATGTCTTAGAGAGCGATCGAGTGGGTACACATCTGTTATTTAACCCCTAGGTTCGTTTTGCCCTGGAATTGTCCTTTATTTTACGTTCAAATATATGCATTATGAACAAAGAACCATCATTATTTCCCAGCAATGCTGTGCTGAGTTAGCTAGCGTTAGCGTGTTCTTGCCTTGGAGCAAACATATGTGTTTTTGTTAATACTGTCGACATTTAGCTAGTTGTGAATGGGGCCTCCCGCACTGCTTGATCCACGCCCGGCCTTTCTTCCCTTGGGTTTTAGGTTTCGGGAAGGGAACAAATTCCACTGACCCGTCCAAACAAAAAAGGGGGCGCTATGACTTTGAGTAAATATCGGCCATTAGATGTCCTCATGGTTGGACTCTTATGAATCCTGAAAGGTTTCGAGCCAAATGGACAATGTACACTCAATTTACACCCACTTCCTGTTTCGATAGCGAAACGCACAAAATGGCCACCCCGCCACAGCCATGCCCTATGATGAAAAGTTTTTCTTTTAATAACTTTTCATCGTTAAGGTCTTAAGATGGTACAGACCAAATTTGAAGTCGATCAGATTAAATCTCTAGGAGGAATTTGTTAAAATACGACATGTAGAAATGGCCAAAATTGCACAAATAAGCTAGCAAGCCATTTTTGTGCGCCTATTCCCGAAACCGCCAATTTTTTGAGTATGTTAAGTCCCTCAAAAAGGCAATTCATTTGCCGGAAGAAAGACAGAAGGAAGAATAATAATTCCTTCAGTTTCAATAGGGCCTTCGCCACTGTCGGCGCTCGGGCCCTAATACCCCTAATGCCAGGGTTTGTAAACTGCTTTGCCGGCGCTGGTATCTGGTATCTGCACCTTCCCCCGCCACACTGCTGTTTTGTCTCGACTGACTTCTGTTTCTACGGGCTATTTGTATGAGCTCACTCCAGGCTATAAACACCTCCACGTGCCTTTCAGTGCCACATTTGAAATTGACCGGTGTTTTCCAGGAGCATCAGTGTTCACGTGTGATTGGGGTGATCCTTCACTGAGATCCCACAGCCCTTGACCCCGTCCCTCCACTGCTAAGGCCTCAGCACTGATCCTCCCCCATTTTCTTACCCTTGTGTGTATGGTATTTTAGTGGTATTTTATACTTGAGGTTTTTTAGTAATTATATAAATAAAATACTTGTCTTTAACGGAACTACGTCTCTGGCTTCCTGCATAAGTCAAACCTGTGTGCTTTCTGTATTTTGGTGGTTTAACCAAATCCTATTCTCGGGGTGAAATTCCCCGGGTGGCGTTGCCGGTGTCTTCCTTGAGTCTGGGCATTGAGCGGGCCAAAAAGGCGCTCCCCACCATCCCACCTCATCACACAACCATTACCACTCTGGTTTGGCTGAAATCAACCCCTAATTCACCCATTTACATATGAAAATATGTTGGATCTATACACGCTAGCTAAAAATATTGATTATTTAAATAGAATCTGGTGAGTGTGGTGATGGCAATATTGTGTCTGTTTCTGGGTAAACAAAAAGGACTCTCTTTAACAAAGATGTCTATCACTGTAGGTATCCTTACCATAATGTTGTCAGACACTTAGAATAACAATCTGAGCATGTCAGTGGCAAAACCAGCACTTTTAGCGGACAGAAATTAATGGTACGCTTTAAGGATTCCTTTGCAGTCCTATTTGTGGCTGCCGGTTAAATAATTCTCGCTTATTTCTGGACCATTTTTTAAGATTTTTGTTCACACTAGTCACTTGGATATTATCTAATCCTCTTTGTCTTTTGTCTATATCCTCGTCATTACACTTCCAGGATTGCTCCGGTGCTGCAGGAATTCCCGCAGGATGCATGTATTTTCGTCCGTTTCCTTAAAGCCAGACTACTTAGATATCAATGCATGGGAAAATAGGGTCCAGTTTCAAAAATAACGAATTACCCTTTAAGCTTCCATTTGCTAATCGGGTTGTAATGCAAAAAATATACATAAAAAATAGTGAGACTTACGGTGATTGCCAGACTTGCACCTGCATTGACAGTAAGCTTTGCCATGCCATTGGCTGCAGTTATTGCCTGCACCTGGCCTGGGTCGACCACCACTGCAACACCTTTTGCCGGAGTGCCGTCAGGATTCACAACTTCAACCTGCCATCAGAGACACAAACAGCTGAACAATCAGAAAAATGTCTTATTAAAACATATTAAGTTCACTCATGATATGAGATTTATTTTTTGAGTATTTTGATTTAAAGTAGATAGTATATAGTGAGTGTTTGAGAAAATATTTGATTCATAATGAAAATCCATGACAGATGAAAATATTTCATGTTAAAAGAGTTTTTCAATTTTTTTTATTTAGAATAAACCGCAATCTGTGTTTGTATCTGCGTTTGTAGAGTAACTGTATTTATTAATTAATCGTTTCTGTAAATATTTTTCTTATTTAAGTAGAAATATAAAATACTTTTGTTGTTAATTTATATAAATCTAAATAAGTACTTTACCGCAACATCGAAGGACATTCCTGGTTTGAAATATTTGGGCGTTTTCTTAAAGGTGATAGTGTAAGGTGATGTAACAATCTGGATACTTCTCAACTCCGCCTCCACCATTTCACCACCTGTGAATGAATGCAGAAACACAAAACTGATTTTAACATCTGTTTACTTTCTTTTAGATTAACTGATACAGAACAACATATCATGATATCTGTATTTCCCTCTTGTTCTTGTTTGGGAAATTTATTATTGTGATTATTATTATTATTATTATTATTATTGTCCACATTGCTGATATGAGTTATTTTGTGGGATAGGGGTAGACAGTGAAATAAATGGACAAGGCGACGCCATAGACTTCGACGGAGACTAGTGAAGTCAATTAGAAGCACTTTTCCGGTGATGGCTGAGCATTACTGCGCAGCCTCAAACTGAGCTTGACGACATAGATGTGACATGAGCAACCTGTCTGAAATTTCTTGCAGAGACAGAGAGTGTGAGTAGGAGCTGTCCATGAGCGTAGGAGCAGGAGCAAAACGTTACTGAAATATTTTGTTCCGATGCTTTCAAGGACTCTCTATGGGCTTCTCCCTTGACTGTATGCCTCCACATCCCCCTGATTGCCTGCAAGCTTCTCCTGACTATACGATAATTTCTCTACTGTGCGACAGAAAGTTGCACAAACACAATCGTTAGCCTATTTTTACAGAAATGGCTGCTACAGGGACATAACGTGAGATACAAGGTAATGGAGCCTTTTATATATTGTCGTGTTTCTTTAGAAATAAACAATTGGCAAATAGAGTCTTTAAATGCTTCAGATGTAAAGTTATTCGCTGTCAAAGTGACAAAATGGGAGTCAATGGAATGTTAGCGGAAGGTGATGGCTTGTTAGCCTCAGAATCTCCCCATAGGAGGTACGCTTTCCGGATGCTCGCTTACCCCCTTAGGGAGAACAATGCTCTGGTTGCCATTGCTAGCCAAAGAGCAACTAGTGTGTACATGGTTCAAAAGGTGATTCCCATGTTGCCCAGGCTGCTATAATAAAAATAAATAAATAAATAAATAATACTGATAGTTAATTCAACCCACACATGATCAAACATAGTGTACAAGCACAAACACACAGTCTCTCTTTCTTACCGCTCTCCGTCAGCACACTGACAGCTACATATATGGAACTCCCCACCAGTTCAAGGATGTTTGGGAAAGTCTGTGTGATGTGCTCTCTCTTCAGTTTGACCACTCCAATACCTCCCTCTATCTAATGTGACATAAAAGAAAAATGCTTCTTGAAATACAGTACAGTGGTACAGTAATACAGTTAGTGAACAGATGGAGATATACTAAAGGTGTAAATTCTTGTCAGACTAGCATCATTCTGAACATCTTAAATACTTTAATTGTTACATTCCTATCTCAATATATTAACTGAAATGGTGACAGGCAGCTTAGAAATCCTAGACATTTTTCATGTTTTAGAGTCAGATGTTGTATCACTGGTAAAGGCCAAGCTGTACGTTTGTATAACATACAATATACTGCAGACGGCAGAATGACCAATCAACAGACATCTAAATATGTGCTCACCTGCACTCTCTGAAGAGAACTTGGAAAGCTCTTCTTACGACCCTCTTGCATAACCCCAAACACCACGTAGGCCGTCCCATCCACATTTATACCAAACAGATACCTAAATCCACAAGAGAGGGACATGTTTAGGCTCTCAATGAAGTAAACATCAAATGACTAACAGACTAAAAGAGTAGGCGGCCTCTGAACATCACCCTTTATTTTCTCCTGCAATCAATCTCCCAATCAGGTCTCTAAAGCTACAAAACCAAAACCTTCACATACGTAGCTTTGATGTTGACGGTGAGCTCTTGACTGTCCACATAGAAGAAGGAGCTAACAGGTATCAGTTTAACTTCAAAACTGGGCAGCACTGAAAAATGAAAGGAGTTTTATTGTGGGTCCAATCAAATAAAAAATGAATGAATGTTATAGCTTTTTAAATACTAAATATAAATCCGTTAATATGTTACAGTAAATGAAAGTGCAGTTCATGGGGCTCACCATATTCTTTAACCTCGAACTCTGCAAAATAGCTCTGCTGTGGGTTGCTCTGGAACTTCGCCACCACTTTCCACAGTCCAGTACTACACACACACACACACACACACACACACACACACACACACACACACAATAAAGCAAAAAAAAAAGCAAAAAAAAAGGAATATATATATATATATATATATATATATATATAAAGTTAGAAACTAAAAGTGAATCTGAAGCTATTATATCTTACACAAACTGAGATATACTTGACGTTTATACTACAATACAAAGAGCAGTAACTACAGAAACACAAAAGGTGAGGGAACAAAAACAGGTTTAAATTTTTCAGGCTAGCAAACTGCACAATAAATACTGTAGAATGGTGTTTTGCATTATTAGGATGATTATTTTAGTCCATTGGTCTCCAAGGTATTTATCTTGTCTTTGCCTCTGGACACCCAGAACCTCCTCACAGAAAACAGGCCATATGTGAAGGACTCTGACTTCATGTTTAATATATCTCTACCACAGAAATAAATCATTTTGGATCAGTAGTTGTCCAAATACTATATTGGAAACATGGAAAATAATCATAGAAAGATAACATAAACATATTGAAACTTGCTTTGCATAATCTTAAATGATTTAAGATATTACTGTAATGTTTTGAATTAAGGTCACCTGTTTTCATGTTAACATCTAAATGCACCACTAAAGAACAGAATGTATAGAAATTAAATGAAAATAAAGTACTAACCTGACAATTTCAGCGAGTTTGAAATCGCCAGAGTGGATCCCTGATTTCAAAGAGACTGGATCAAGTGGTAAAATGATGCCTTCAGGGGTCTAAAAATAAACAATATTAAACAAACATGAGCTGTGCCAGTTTAAACATTGCTTTAAGTCCATATTATATTTTATGTATGTAAATTATTTTGTCTACAATCCAGCAGCCTGGACCATGTCTAGATTGTCTCTTTTTCAGGTATTTTTAAAAAGTTCCTGTGTTCCACTGAGGGAATGTGCAACTCAACCACTGCATTTATTTTTCTCGCATTTCTAGTAAGTAGTAGGACAGGTGTTAACTTACACAAGGTTAACTGTGGATGTGTATTTTAATTTCAGTCATTAGTATGAACATTATCTGCTGTTAAGCATTTGTAATATCACCTCACTAAGAGACGTCATGCTCTCAGCTACAGCTGATTATTTACAAAATATTACATTAAATTATTTTCTTATCAAAGATGAAATATAATTCCACAACCTCCATGGAAATAGAAGCATCAGTTTGAGTTTCGGCATCCCTCTCTACGGACTCCATACGGGGCGTCACTGCAAACATCCTGAAATGAACTGACAGAGAAAGAAAGAGGTTGATTTTGCTGCTCAAGGTTGGAGGAAGGTGTATCTATTTTTGACCTCACTATTCCACTTATTTCAAAAGAGAGATTAATTTTACAGTACAATCATTACATTCTGGAAAAACAAAGGAGTAAGTGTGTTTCTTATGTAGCTCAGTATTAAACACACCTTTGCTGTTGGGGGTGTAGAGGGTCTTGTCAGTCTGGATGAAGATGTACCCAGACTGGAAGGACACTAAGACGACTTTCTCCAGCAGTTGGTCAGGGAACTGAGCTTGTAGATACACATACTGCTTCATGGTAGGATCCTTACTGAAGCTTCCAGGAGGGATCTGAAACCAGTATGATGAGCAGTATGTGGATCAGGATTTACATTTCTGGATTCATATCTACATTCTTTGTGGTCATGTTAGAAAATGAAGCCAAGTAACAGTAACATGCATATACAGCGTGACAGTATTTCACTTACCGTTATCTCTCCGAGCTCCTGGAAGTTTCTTGCACTGGTAAGGGTCACAGATGTAGATGTCAGCTTTGTGTTTTTGTATGGATGGTTTATCACGTTGATGTCGACCGTGATGTTTTCCCCGGTGCAGTCTTGACATTCAACAAAGATGTTTTCTGCTGTTCCTACCCGCAACAAGTTAGGGGCAGACATCACCTTCCTGCAGAGCAGCAGTGAGAGAGAGAAAGATATTGATGTGAATATACTGCAGTCAATGTGCAGAAGTGACCACATGCTGTTTATGATGTACTGACAAACATTAACAACATTTTTTTGTGTGTGACCCCTTAGAAAGAAAAAAATAAGTGCTTGTACGGTAAACCCTCATCACAGGTATTGGCCTTATTAAGTGTGACTTCTTTCTATGAGATTTGTATGTACTTAATGGGAACATTTTAGTACTTCACAAAAAAAGAAGCAAAAATGATAGAAAACATAAACATAATTTTGTGCAACATAAAAGTAAGGGGGGGGGGCCCTTATTCCTTTAATTGCCTCTGGGCCCCTCAGGTTTATGTTGGGACCCACACCCCAGGTTGAGAACCACTGTCTTAGAGTCTGTGAGTTAAAGTTTCAATTCACCTAGTCTATATCCTTGACGTTCCACTTCTGGGATTGCTCCGGTGCAGCAGGATATTTTGCCGGATGCATGTATTTTCGCTGATGTCCGTTTCCTTCTCGCTTTCTTTGTGTTGGAATTTTAAACTCCGGTCGATTTATGAGGACTATGGTTAACTGCTCCTCAGATCTCTGCAGGGTAAATCCAGACAGCTAGCTAGACTATATTCCAGCGGCTCCGTGCAGAGCTTAGCGCCGCTCATGACTATTATGATTGGTTAAAAAAAATACCAATAAACCACAGCACGTTTTTCTCCCATCCCGTAACGCTATGTGGACTACCCAGACCCTCCTCCGATCCGCAGCGTGTGGATGGTCTGGGAAAGCGAGACTACAATTCACCCAAATTACCAAAGAAAACAAAACTATTTGCTCAGATGACGATCATGAGCTCCAACATGGACTTCACACACAATGATTGATCTATTGATTATCTTGACAAAAACACTGACAAAGAACTGGATCAACAAAACATTTCATTATGCCTCTAGACTTTTGCTCTGTCTGGGTTAATGCATCGTTGTGCAAACTCTGAACAAGAATCAGGTTAACTCATTGGCATCCTTTGAAAGACCACAGTACCTTGACTTGTGTGACACAAACTGGACTTGACTTCTTATTATTTAAGACACAAGTTAAACTAATATTTGTATCCATACACTTTTTTAATTGAATATACATGCAGAGGACCCTAGATATTTTTGTTGCTCCTATTGCAGTTTAACCAATAATAATTCTAATTTTAGGAAGATGAACAAAAAAACAAACTATATATTTTAGCTCTGTGTGTGAATAAACTTATAGCCATCCTAACCCCAAAACCTGCCGGTTTGAAAAAGCATGTTTAAAAGATTGTCAATGAAAAACAAATTAACCTTTATTGTTCGTCGGATTCTAAATATTCCGACTGTCCCTGAATGCGTCTTGGCGAAGTTCTGCGACATTATGTAAAAAAGCTCCAAAGTTAGGCTAAAAAAACACTAAATGGATACAAAACTCACATAGAACATGTCCAACTTCAAAAAATTGTGAAAAGTGTTGAATTATCTGATTCATTTGTTTTTTCTAGCCTATAAAAATAAATAAATTATCAAATAAATCTAACTTTTATAACTTTGTTATACAGTTCATAAGACAGTAAGGAGCTATTCCTACTTCTGGCCATAGTTGTGCTTGTTAATTTGAGATGCCAGACTTGCAGATAGAGTGAAAAATGAGCTCACAGTGAGTAATAATGCGACAGAAGCAAAAAAAACACTCAAAAATGGCTTGGGTTTCAGAAGGCAAAAGCACATGGGGGTAGGGGGGGTGTAAAGGTAAGGCAGGTCTACTTACAATGGAGCTCCATCAGCCAGAGAAGTCAGAGAGAAAAAAGCCAGAGAGGCCAGCAGCCACAGCTGAGTCCTACTCATCCTTCAGCCTGATCCTGAACCGCTGGCAATGTAGACTGTTACTCCTCAGCACCCTCCTTTTATCCACTACACCCCCCCAACCTGCCCCCCACCTTCTCCACTGCACCTCACTACTATCTCGCACGTCCTCCTCCCAATTACAGATACATTCTGGATGCTGTGTTGTTTACATTTGTTTAACCCTCCCGTTGACCCAGCGGGTCAATGTGACTTGGGAGCGCGTTGTTGCCCCCGCGCATGGGTGGCCAGGTCAGAGTGGCATCTCATCGGGTCAATTTGACCTAATACTAATAATGGGGATAAGAATAAGAATAATGCTACTGATAATAATTATAATGACAATACTAATAACAATAATACTAATACTAATACAATTAATAATAACAATAATAATACCAATAACATATACAATAACATATAACAATAACAATAACAATGATGATGATGATGATGATAATAAGACATAGGGGAGAGCTTTGAATAGGCTACTTTGCTTGTATTTAAAGTTTATTTTTATTTAGGGCTTTACATATCAGCACTGTATGGTCTTAGTGGTCAGTTAGGCTTTCCGTTGTTTCTTCACTTGGAAGGCCCTGGTTCGAGTCCCGTTATGGACACTTTGCTTTTAGTGAGACATCTCCTGGAGAGGAACCTCACAATGGTGACACGAGCGACACGAGCTGGGAATGGCGCTCATGACTCCATTCATCCTACAGTGGGAGCGTCTGCCCCGGACGGAGCCCTCCGCTCCCGTGGTGAGAGCCGCTTGGCTGCAGAGTTGTGCGAGCGGATCTCGTAATCGACTTGAGGGTCCCGTCTCCTCGGTGGCCGACAGGGGCAGACGCCCTGCAACTTAAGAAAACACACGCAAATAGACAAAACACAAGCAAAGTAAGAAAACAACTTCATTAATTTGACAACATATGTGCAGCATTCAGCAAACGCACTGCAAATACCACAACACAACCAAATACATAAACGCACTGCAAATAAAAAAACGATGCAAAAAGAAAAGCACGCAAACCCCGAAAAAAGAAGCGATGCAAAAAGAAAAACAACTTCATTAATTTGACAACATGCACAGCATTCAGCAAATGCGCTGCAAATACACACAACACAACCAAATACATAAACGCACTGCAAAGACACACAACGCAACCAAATACATAAACGCGCTGCAAAGACACACAACGCAACCAAATAGATAAAGGCGCTGCAAATATGAAACGATGCAAAAAGAAAAGCACACAAACCCAGAAAACAAATGCAACAAAAAAACGCTGCATCCAGATTACACAACGGAAGTTCTCCAGACCTCTAGAGCAACTAGTGCAGGGGTGGCCAACCAGTTAGGTATAAAGAGCCACAAAAAAAACGCACCATAGCAAAAAGCCACACAACACATGCACGTCCACACTACAACAGCAACAGTGTCTTCCAGATCTAATGATCATAATACATAGCAGTTTTCATAGTTTTTTTTTCTCACTTAGATTGACTCAGTCAGGTCTTGCTTGAACTCGGTTGTGGCCACTCGAAGCAACTCTCTCACTGATTTGTCACTAAAGGGGCTTTCAAACAGTCGGATTCAGCAGTGAAAGGGTTAACGGGGAAGGTGATCTGTGGCTGCTGTTTTTCCTCAGGTTGCAGAATCTGTCCTCAAAACTCTGCTGCATTATTTTCCATTTTAAAATAATTGGCAAATGTATTGGCAGTATTGGCAGATGTATTCAAATGTGTTTTTTTTTTTTTTTTTTTTTACTTATCTGAAATACTGTATGTTTCAGAAAAGTTAAAAACAACAATCAACCAATGACACAGCCCCCAGCCACACAGTAAGAGCCTCACAGGAGCAGGCAAAGAGCCGCATACGGCTCAAGAGCCACAGGTTCGCCACCCCTGAACTAGTGGAACAGCTTGATTTTCGACCGTTATTAACCAATATTAAATTCATGTTATTATTATTATTATTATTAATAACATAATATATTATTAATGTACAGTCTATGCTCCCGTCTCATGCCCTCCCGGCTGGTGCCGTCCCCGAGCTTCGGCTTTTCAAAATAAAAGCTTGCATCTGGTCCGCTATGTGTTTGTAATTTGGTGTTTTGGATGTTCGTGAACTAAACAGTACGGCAATCATGCTAATGATTACAATAACTTTTTCAGCAGATGTCTTACTTACAACACGATGGAGTTAGCAAAGCAGTTTTGTGTTTATATGTGCAGGTGGGATTTATTAATTTTCATAAATCCCACGGTAAATTGGCTGGTTTACTAACAGGGAGGGACTAGAAATCCTGTCTGTTTTTTGTATTTAAAGAGCGAATTGCTCCACAATATGAATACAGATTGATCACTTATTTTGTTGGTAACCGTTGTTGTATAATCAAATATTACACTTGAGGAGGCCTACACTTCAGTAATTTCGGACTTCAAAATTAAACCCTCTCATGTGGCTTTAACAAACATCAACGTTAAACGCTGATGCAGTTTTAAATGTTTTATCACCACGAGTTTACAGACGTCTCTGCTGATTGAGTATCACCTGTGACCTGAGCCGAGACACACCCACCAAACGAGAGAAAACATATCTCAAACATAGACTTAATATTTACAGTCTCTCTCTCTCTCTCTCTCTCTCTCTCTCTCTCTCTCCCCCCCTCCCTCCCCGTGGGGTCGAACATCAAGCTGTTCCACTAGCTGCTCCCTCTAGAGGTCTGGAGAACTTCCGTTGTGTAATCTGGATGCTGCGTTTTTTTGTTGCATTTGTTTTCTGGGTTTGTGTGCTTTTCTTTTTGCATCGTTTCATATTTGCAGTGCGTTTATGTATTTGGTTGTGTTGTGTGTCTTTGCAGCGCGTTTGCTGAATGCTGCGCATGTGTTGTCAAATTAATTAAGTTGTTTTTCTTTTTGCATCGCTTCTTTTTTCGGGGTTTGCGTGCTTTTCTTTTTGCATCGTTTTTTATTTGCAGTGCGTTTATGTATTTGGTTGTGTTGTGGTATTTGCAGTGCGTTTGCTGAATGCTGCACATATAATGTTGTCAAATTAATGAAGTTGTTTTCTTAATTTGCTTGTGTTTTGTCTATTTGCGTGTGTTTTCTTAAGCTGCAGGGCGTTTGCCCCTGTCGGCCACCGTATCCACTTCCTCTTCGGCATCTGCAGCCAGCAAGAGGAAGATGTGTCAGATACTATGTCCACTGAAGGACAGCAAAATTCACAAGGTCTGCTGCCTGTTGTCCTTCTTGAGTGACAATACGTGAGGCAGACCTCGCTTGTCAATGATTCAACAGGGTGGATGGAAGCTACCCTCTCAGTCAGAAACAAGCAGCAGGTTGAGGTTTGCCTGTCACACACACGCACACGCACACGCACACGCACACACACACACACTGGGTCTACCTGACCCAAAGGACACGGCGTGTGCTAAATGTGAAGGACACGGGAGGGTGAACTGTGGCAATTATAAGGTTAACTGCAGCAGGTCTACCTGACCCAATTGATGTGTGTGCTAATGTGAAGGACGGGGGGCACTGGGTCAACCTGACCCAAAGGACACGGCGTGTGTGCTAAATGTGATAACGGGAAGGTTAAACCAATTGTCTTGGGAAATGTTAAGTTCCGGACCCAGCGATAGTGCCTCTGCAAAATAATCTCAAGAAGGAACTTGTTTTGGTGGAACATTTGCACCCTGCAAAAGAAAATGCCACATAAAATATTGAATGAAGTAAACTGTGAACACAGTAGGCTACAGTAACGTGAGTTAATCAAATTAGCTCAAACGTAGCCTAATTTGTGAAATTTAGGCTGCAAATTGTGAAATTTGTGAATCTCTGTGGTCTGAAGTTTAGTTTCTCTCCTGTGTCCCTGTGTAACCCGGTCTCACGCCAGTTTGTAAATATAACGTTATTTTGATTTACTGATTTGTGTACAGGTCAAGATTTTCTAACGTTACCATTTCATGAACTGCCATGACACTGGGCTGCTCTGGGGGACGCAACAACAGGGAAATTAAATGCCACACGCCGGCGACAACAACAGGATGGACCGCCACATGTGGCCACAACGGGGAAATTAAACGCCACATGCCGGCGACAACAACGGGACCGCCACACAGGGACGCGATCCCCGGGCGCGGGGACACGATCCGCGGTCTCTGTGGCACGCAACAATGGGGACATGAAACGCCACAACGGCGACGGTTGAGGTTAGGAAAAGAAGAACTGGGAAAGATACCGTCACACTCAGGACACGCCGACAACAACGGGACGGTTGTGGTTAGGAAGAGAATAACACGGAAAGGATCTGCAACACGCTGGACGCGATCCCCGGTCTCCGGGGTGAAAGTCTTGTATTGTTTGACCCATCCACCACCCTGACCAACCTCCCTACGCGGATTTTCTGCTTTTCATACTACTCTCTACCGTTGTCATGCTGTGATTACGAAACATGCTTCCCATTTAAATACATTAAATTAAAATTTGAATCACCACACGAAAAAAACAACATAATCGTGTCCTGTTCACAAATCAATAGATTCAATAACATAACCATTTCACAAACTGCCATGAGACTGGGCTGCCTTGTGTGTACTTTTACTAATTTCTGCTTTGTTTTACTGTTTCATGATTTTGAGCCTTTTTGAAGTTACTGCTGATATATACCCACCATTTCCTGATTTTGCTGCTTCATAATAAGATTTAAATTACAAATTAATGGAGGCTTTTATAGTTAATTTATAGGAAATGAAACGTGTTTCTACAGTTTTATACAGGCTCCATTGACAACAAAATCAGGCTCGCCGGCCATATAGCAAATCAATCAAGTTTTTAATTACCATAATGGCCGAAATACAGAGTTACCATTGAGCAGAAAATTAAGAGATAAGTATGGTTGGAGTTTATGTAAAGGAACAAATAACAATAATGAATAGTACATATAATTAAAGCTGCAAGCAGCGTTGGATGGGCCCTCGCGCCTCTGCGCGTGTCGGGGTTATTGGCAAACGCCGCTCCTTGCGACCGTGCATTTGCACGGCACCAGGGGCGGATCTAGAAAAATATTTATGGGGTGGCGAGAGGGGGGCAGGAATTTTTGAGGGGTGGCAACATATGGCAGACGTATATATAATGAATCTTTTACTACTTTTATCACAGTTTGATGAGAAATAGTATGTACACACTACAAAAGGGCACAGGCTGCCATTTACAAACCCATACAGACAAACTTAATCTCATGCAATCAATGTCTGGCATTTGAGGTTTCATGTGAAACAGTTCATATTAGGAATAAGTGACCATACAATGAGATCTCACTTAATAGGAGATAGAAGTATGATAGAAGTAAGGGGCATTATCACAGGAAAGGCATTAAGGTAAGACACAGGTGATGAGTGGCAGATGTGTGAGAGGGGAAGCAAACAGTTTTGGACTGTGTCAGAGAGGCAGCGTTGCAGGTAGCATTTGTACAAGATTAGGAACTGTCATTAATAAGTTATAACCATCAGACTGTGTTAACACACACTAACATTTTAGCCTGGGAGAGTATTTTTAGGTTCATTTGTTTAATTTTTTAATTTAATCTGAGCAATAGATCTAAAATACATTCTACACAAAATATAAAAACTCATCTCCCCATCTCATCACACTTTCACACTGACAACTTTCCCTAATTCTTCATATTTAAGCAAACATGAATTTTTATATTTATTTGATGTCTAAGCAATGTCTCTTAAATTTTATAAAAATGTCCGTCTTTGTCATTTGTTGTTCTTATTCATATGTAACTTAGTATATATGCAGCAACAGTTTCCATACCATGTGGACCAGATCGACTGGAGCACTCTGCTTTCCCTTTCACTGTCTGAGCCCTGCACGTTATCTTGTCTCTCGCTTTCTCCCTCCTCATCTTGGTGATGCTCTCCCTCCATATCTTCACCACTGTGGTGTTCTCCCACCTCCTCCTGTCCCTGGTCGCCTTGGCCTTGTATTCTCACTCTGTCACGTTTCTGTTACCCTTTTCTCTCAATGTTTTCCTTGATAGACGTTGAATCAATATTAGCTTTTGTAGCTAACTTTACACAGAACAAACGTCAGACATAAGTAACATTATATGTATAGTTAGCAAAACAACGTTCTTCAACCTGATTTTTATCATCTCAAAATCAGCATCGCAACTATGCTAGCACTGTGCTTTCATTATAATTTCATTTCTTGATAGATAGTTAATCCGTCTTGACTTCTTTCCTCCTGTGTCTCCTTTCCTCGTGACTCCTGGCTCCCTCGCTTCACGCCACTCAGTTTTCCTAACAAATCAGGCTCTTGCCACTCTGGCGTCATCTCGTGCTGCATTCACTGCAGTCGGACATTGGAGAATCGCGCTCATAAATTGTCAAATTGGCCATAACTTTTAATTTGTTGCTGCCAACTGGGGTGGCAGCAGGGGTGGCAAGGCTTTCTTTTAGGGTGGCACTTGCCACCCTATGCCACCCCGGTAGATCCGCCCCTGCACGGCACTCAGACACTGCAAATCGTCACCAATGAAAACGGAACTCCCTGCTGAGTTCAATGATACCTCACATAAGACTCTACCTTAAATGGGTCACCAGTTATGAAAGGGGGCGGGGTTTAAGCATAGGGGGGCGGGCCAAACCATCACCAATTAATAAGGAACTCTCTGCTGAGTTCAATGTTACCTCACACAAGGGTCTACATCAAACGGGTCATAAGTTATAAAAAAAGGGGCGTGGCTACAGCATAGGGTGCGGGTCAAACCATCACCAATCAAAAAAAAACTCTGCTGAGTTCAATGATACCTCACACAAGGGTCTACCTTAAACGGTTCAAATGTTATGAAAGGGGGCGTGGCTTAAGCCTAGGGGGCGGGCCAACCCATCACCAATGAAGAAGGAACTCTGTTGAGTTCAATGACACCTCACACAAGACTCTACCGAAAGGGGCCTGAGTAAGTGGGTGTGGTTAAAGTACAGGGGGCGGCTCAGTAGCACATGTAGACCACACATTATAAGTTTCATGTAAATCGGATGATGTTTGTCATATAAGGCTGACTTCCTGTTGCCAGCGGGGGGCGCTATGACCAAAAGTCAATTTTGGCCTATAAATGTCCTCAGGCCTGGACCCTTGTCAATCGTGAGAAATTTTGGCCAAATTGGACAATGTACACTAGTTACAACAACAACAACTTCTTCGTTCATCGATAAATGCTCAAAATGGCCGTCACGCCACGCCTACACAGTTGGATACAAAGTTTTGCTTTTAATAACTTTTCATCGGTAAGGTCTTTAGATGACACAGACCGAATTTGAAGTTGATCTGATGAAATCTCTAGGAGGAGTTCGTTAAAGTATACCACCTTGACTTTTAGGCCTTCTTCCTGTTGCCACTAGGGGGTGCTATGACTTTGAGTAAGTAGCGGCCTTTATATGTCCTCAGGATTGAACTCTTACGAATCCTGAAAAGTTTCGAGCCAATTGGACAATGAACACTCAAGTTGCACCCACTTCCTGTTTCGATGGCCACCCCGCCACGGCCATGCCCTATGACGAAAAGTTTTTCTTTTAATAACTTTTCATCTTTAAGGTCTTAAGATGGTACAGATGAAATTTGAAGTCGATCAGATGACATCTCTAGGAGGAATTGTTTTTTTGTGAACAAATTTTTATTATTTTAAATGTAAACACGTACAGCATTCAGACAACAGTACAGGTAAATTGCAATCCAAAAGAAGAAGAAGAAGAAGAAAAAAGATCTAGAGGCGACACCCCATCCCCCACCCCACCCACCCCATTAAAACTGGATCTCTGTAAAACTCTTACAGGACATGAGAGACCACGTAAAAAAAAGAAAAAAAAAAGAAAGAAAAGAAAAGTGCACTTACAGGTAGTAATTACAGCAATTCCTTAATCTTATCTGCCATTGCTTGCCACGCTAGAATAGTATCAGCTCCAGCACTGTGCATTCTTGCCACTGATAGCTCCATATCAACTATGTCAATGTATGTGTTAATCCATTGGGACTTAGTGATTGTATGTGGAGGTTTCCAGCGTAAAGCTAGCAACTTCTCGGCAGCAGTGATGCCCGTTAAACAACACCATGACAAATTCCTCGTATGTGCAACGTACTTGGCAATAAAGCCCTTTCTGATTCTGATTCTGATTCTGATTAAGAGCATACGTCTTTTCCCACATGTCAACTTAAGTGGGGAGGTATCATTCAATACATAAGCATGTATGAGCCTATAAGTCCATCTGAGGACAGGGTGAGACTGGAGATGTTAAACGTTTCATGAGAAAGTTTCTCCTAGGAGTGAGGTAAGTTCTGTGGATATAATTGAAATGGATCTGTTGATGGTCCGGGTTTTTAGAAGCAAAGACAATCGAGGACCAAATCTTTTCCCAGTCCAGTAAATCATCTCCGATATAGTGTTCCAGATCGCTAGACCATACATGTAAGATGGGGAGGGTTTTATAAGAGGCATCCCGGATAAGTGAATATATTCGGGAGACCAAACCTCTTTTTCGGCCTCTATTGTACAGAATGGAGTGCAAAGGGTGGGTAGTTAGAGGAGAACTCCATGGTACTCCATATGCTTTCATAGATGACCGTAGTTGAAAGTACAGAAATAAAGATGTTCCAGGCAATTGGTAAGAAGCCCGTTCTCGTTATACACATCAGTTAAACATATATACCCCTAGAGCTCCAATCCGGGGATGAGAATGAGACCCCCCCAGTGAGTAGGGAATAGTTGTTGAAGAGTGGACTATTCAGGTGCCATTTACATGTGCTCTTAGATTCCTTCTCAGCAATTACCCATGTTGAAAAGAGGAAACTCATTATGGGACCAAGCCGCAGTTTAGCTCGTTTTAAAGGGACAGCGGAGTAAATCAGATCCTCCAGTCTGTGTGGGGATGCTAGGTCCTTTTCTATAGGTTTCCAACAGGGATCAGATCAATCTGAAAGTGGTCTCAGTACAAATGACCAAAAATAATATTTTAAGTTAGGCACGGAAAGACCACCCACTGTTTTATGCCGTTGAAGTGTTGCTAACCTCACCCGTGGCCGTTTCCCTCCCCAAATAAATTTAGAGACCAAAGAGTGGACTCTTTTCCAGTAATCAATTGGGGGTGGTAAGGGCAACATTGAGGAAAAGAAATTTATGCGTGGTAAAATATCCATTTTAACAACTGACACACGAGCTTGTAATAATTTTGGCAAGTGAGACCATCTACTGAGATCCGCCTCAACTTTATTATAGATGCCCTGGAAATTCTTATTGGCAATATTGGCTAATGAAGGAAAAATGTCCACCCCCAAGTATTTAAATTGTTTGACCACTGGGATGTGCTGAGGTAATGAGCTCAGGTTCAATTTAGAGTTTAAAGGGAGAAGCGCCGATTTGGTCCAATTGATTTTATAACCAGATAGAGAGCTAAATTCGTGAAAAGTATCCAAAATATGCGGTAATGATATGGCTACTCTATCAAAAAATAATAATATATCATCAGCATACAGCGAAATGGAGTGTGTGGTGTTGTTAAAAGTTATGGGGGAAATAAACGGGTGTTGACGAATTTTCTGTGCGAGGGGCTCTAATGACAAAATAAAAAGAAAAGGGCTTAATGGGCATCCCTGTCGGCATGAGCGTGATAAATTAAACTTGTTTGATATGATGCCATTCGTGTTTATCATTGCAGATGGGTTATTGTATAGTAGTTTAGTGTATAGTAGTTTAAATTAATAAAAGTTGAACCCAATTTAAAGCGCTGTAGAACCATCCACAGGTAATCCCATTCTAGCCTGTCAAAGGCTTTTTCTGCGTCAAGGCTCAGTATTGCACATGGAGAGGGAATATCCTTGGCAGCATGAATTACATGAAGCAGACGCCGTACATTGTCAGAAGCAAGTCGTGATTTCACAAAGCCCGTCTGGTCACTCTTAATTAGCGTAGTTATGTGGGGATCCAATCGCGAGGCCAGTATACGGGCAAAGATTTTTATCTCAGCATTGAGGATAGATAATGGTCTATAGTTCCCATATTTAGTGGTGTCCTTATTGGGTTTGGGCAATACAGCTATCAAGGCAGCATTCATGTCATTAAAAAAGGCACCAACTTCAACAGCTTTACGAACCATGGCTAAAAAGTATTGTCCCAGCTCTTCCCAAAAGGTGATATAAAACTCCGGGGGAATTCCATCCCATCCCGGAGACTTGCCTTTTTTCATTCCAGCTATCGCACCTCTCAACTCAGTCAGAGTGATTGGTTCACCAAGGCGCTGTGCATCTTCTGGCGTAAGCGTAGGAAGCTCTAAATCTTGTAAAAAGGTGTCACATTTAGTTTTATCCAATGATATTTCAGATTTATATAGGTCTGCATAAAAATTTTGGAAAGCAGTATTGATTTCTTTGGGAGCAGTCAGCAGTTTTTGGTCTGAGCTGATAGCTGTAATGTTGGAATATTTTTCACATTTTTGCAGATTAAGAGAGAGCAAGTGACTTGGCCTCGAGCCATTAAAATAATAGTTCCTTCTGGTCCTATGAATTTGAAATTCAGCTCGTAATCTCAAAATGTTGTTCAACTTCATTCTGACTGCGTCAATTTTCTTTTTATTGTCCTCTGATGCGCCATCCCTCTGCCGAGCCTGTTCTAGCCTTTGTAATTCATTTTCAAGTGAATTAATTTTGCCCAGCCTTGTTCGATTAAGATAAGAAGCAAAGGAAATAGTGGTATTCCTCACAAATCCCTTAATTGCGCCCCATAAGACTCGAGGGTCCTCTACTGAGTTAGTATTCTCTGAGATAAATGTTTTAAAAGAATTTCTGAAATGGTCACAATAATCATTGTTTTTAAGTAATGTGGTGTTAAATCGCCATCTTGTGGCCTTAGTTGGAGTCTTGGCAAGTGTGAGCTGTGATGCGATAACACAATGGTCAGATAAAGAGTTAGGATAAATTACAGCTGAATGAATTTCAGAGTATAAAATTGCAGAAGCCAGTAAATGATCTATCCTTGAATAGGTTTTGTGTCTGTACGAATAAAAACTATATTGTCTTGAAGAAGGGTTTATAGCTCTAAATAGATGTGTGAGACTGAAATCGTCAATTAAACCTTGGAAGGCAACTGTCGAAGGAGGAATATGTTGAGAAGGTGCACTAGATCTATCGAGTAAGGGGTCCAGGACAGCATTCATGTCAGCGCCAATAATAACTGAAAAGTCCTGCAGGTCACATAACGTCTAGCTAATTGTGCCAAAGAACTCCGGGCTAAAATGATTTGTGGCATATATACACAGAAATACAATTTTTTGCCCAAATATATTGGTTTTAACGTAAGCAATTTGACCATCCTCACTTCCATAGCTTCCAATTATTGTTAAGGACAGGCTACGCCTTAACACCACCAGGGCTTTTAGAATCAAAAGTAGTATAGTGTAGTAATAACGGTTCGACAAGCGTTGTTTATCAGAGTGTTTAAAATGTGACTCTTGAATGAAGGCCACGTCTATCCTGTGTCTTTTAAGCCAATCAAGACACATTGAGCGCTTAATGGGGGCATTTAGGCCATTTATATTCCAGCTAGCTATGTGTAGCATAGTCATTATTACAGACAAGGCTGGGCAAAGTTTTGTTTTCCTGCATATACATTATAGTCAGAAATGTGGAGATCCAAATATTCAACCCCATGTCGCCAAAAAAAAAAAAAAAAAAAAAAAAAGGAGAAAAATACGAACTTGCATCTAACATTATAAACATATAACAAGGTGGCAGTAGCCACATATAAAACACCCACTATTTGGGCACCTGAACTGAGAAAGCCGGCTATCACACCATTACAAAAGCCCACCCCCGGTACATTATTCTGTATAACCAGTCAAGTGTCATAAAAAGAAAAACAGCAGAGATTGGCCACAGTACAAAATGAGAATTATCCATCAAAGTTAGAGTTTTTGAGATTTACCAAAAAAAAAAAAAGATATGAAACTCAACTACATAACTGTAAATATTCATCCATATCAGAGCCTCTTGGAAGTTAAATCACATAAAGCAAGTATTATAATAAACAAGCATCCCTCATTTTGTCAGGTAACGTATAGAGTTACAGTTACCTTGAGTATGCCCTGAGGTGTGTTATGGCTGTGCGGGATAATAGTTCACTTATCTAGAGATCACGTGTTAGTAGTTTGAATACCAGACATCAGATTCCGTTTACGTTATGGCTCCATAGCAGATGTTTTTGTAAAAATAGGCTAACGATTGTGTCTTAACCACGGGACTTACTGTCGCATAGTAGAGGAATTACCGTATAGTACAGGAGAAGCTCACAGGCAGTTTCGACTTACATTAGCTGTTTAAGTTTAATTACTAATGTTAACTAGGATTTTAGTTAGCAATAATTAGTGTCCATGTTATCTCCTTACATATACCTACGCTCTCCATCTCTGCAAGATTGGGAATGATTGAGATTTCTCTCGGCACAGCTACCAGAAGACTTACAACTTTCAGACAGGTTGCTCACGTCACATTTACGTCGTCTATCTCAGTTGGAGACTGCGCAGTAACGCTCGGCGCTCACCGGAAAAGTGCTTCTAATGGCCTTCACTGGTCTCCGTCCAGAGCAACGGGATCTGTTGGTCCATTCTTATATACTGTCTATTGTCTTGACATCCTACATATGTGTACCACGTTTTGTTAGTCTATGTTAAATGTACTGCAGGGGCTAAATTTTTTAAATATTGTAGGGGGCGCTAGTGAGCCATTTTTGTGCACCTATTCCCGAAACCCTTAAAATACATAAAGTTTCACCAGGATTGATGCGACCGCCAATTTTTGTGAGTATTTCAGTATGTTAAAGCTCCCATATTATGCTTATTTTCAGGTTCATAATTGTATTTTAAGGTTGTACCAAAATAGGTTTACATGGTTTAATTTTCAAAAAACACCATATTTTTGTTGTACTGCACAGCTCTCTCTCACTGCTGCAGCTCCTCTTTTCACCTTGTGTTTAGGTCTGTGTTTTAGCTACAGAGTGAGACATCTTTTCTTCTGTACTATCTTTATTTGCACTCGCACATGCGCAGTAGCTCAGATCATGGATCATGTCATGTCAGCTAGCTCCATAGACAGTAAAAGAAAGGCTGTTTCTCCAACTTCGGTCAGTTACAAGGCAGGATTAGCCGGGATACTTCTTCTAAACAAGAGTGCACATGTAAGTAGTTCTTTTGTAGAATATGGTGAACTTGTGTGTGTTGTAGAAGTGCTTTGCCATTGAGAACAAGGTAGCATGCTAGCGCTAGCATGCTAACGGTTGCGGTTAGCCAGCACGTTTTGGCTAGTGACGTAGAAAGCCGTGCAGATTTTGACCAGCTCACCCGGAGATTGAAGGCAGGACACATTCAGAAACCAGTATCTCACTCAAAACAGCATGGATGTTTTTTTTTTCAAAGTTGTTATGCGTGTGGACGCACCAGAGACACAAAATAACACTCCAAATCCCAGAAAAAGTGATTTTTTTTCTTAATATGAGCACTTTAAGCCCCTCAAAAAGGCGATTCATTTGCCAGAAGAAAGAAAGAAAGAAAGAAAGAAAGAAAGAAAGAAGGAATAATAATTCCTTCAGTTTCAATAGGGCCTTTGCCGCTGTCGGCGCTCGGGCCCTAATGAAGTAGAAAACAGTCAAATAATATGCAATATGATCACTAAATAACCCTATTTCACCACAATGTACAAACTGTAGCAGACAGTTTCATTATTAAATGTGGCCATCAGAAGTTTTGATAAAATAATTATTCCCAATGTGCTTGGTGCTTGATCAATATCATCCTACCCATTCAGATAATGTGCAGTCATTGGATTTAATCTTGAGAGGACATTCGACCAAATTGAGTGGGGGTACTTGTTTAGGGTACTTGAAAGGTTTGGATTTGGATCGAAAATCATTCCCATTGGATTAAGGTTCCACATGCATCTGTCTTGGTGGCTGTATGTGTACATAATACCATGTCTTGACAGTTACATTTTGAGCATGGAACAAGGGTTCCCATCTCTACTCATTATCAGTCTCCAGTGTGATGGAGCCACTAGCCACAGCAATATGTAGCAATTAGCCTATAAAAAGAATAATTCCGGGGTTAAAGAACATAAGGTTTTGCTATATGCAGATGACATGCTTCTTTATATACTAAACCTATGTCATGTCTGCCAAAGACCAAAAACATGAAAAGCAATTTTTTTTATTCAGAAAAACAAAGGTTTTATTTAATTTAGGCAATATTGTTGGAAAGGGATAAACTAAAGGAATTTGTTCATTTAAAATGTGAGAGAAGCTTCTGCATGCATATTCTGAATCACAACCAATTTGAAAGTTGGTTCATTTTAAATTTAACTGTCTTTGCATCACTCCACTGAGCTCAACATTGTCAATTTCAATCAATTATTTATTAAACTTAAAGCTTACTATACAGTAATCAACATAGCAGTAATCAGTGTCTATTTGTCAAACACAGACAATGTGAAAAAACCAAAACCATTACATTTTAATCAATACAATGCAACATTGTAAGCCCTCATGTCCCATAGCAGGGACATTTTGACATAACAAGATTTATGCTAAATAATTCTTTTTTTTTTTTAAATGAACATTTTCTTTTCTTGAGTTTCACTACTGCTGACACCCAAAGAGTTGGTACTGGTTAACCATCTCCTCCATGCCCAGACAGGTAATTCTGTGTTCCTCAGTTTGACACTCTGCTTCTGTGGGCCAGTACTCGATCCAGGTTCTCTCTCCGAATCCATACTGAAACCTGAGGAAAGCAAAGTAAAGGACCGTTCGGTATTTATGGAATGGACCACCGGAGGAAAATAGGGGAGGGTCATGTCTTTTTATTTTATGCTGAGGGGAGGGTCATCCAACATTTTTTTGTCTGGGTGGGGGGGTCACCCAACTTTTTTATTCATGAAAAGAGCAAAATTTCAAAGTGGCTTGTTTGGTGCATATTTATCCATGTAGCTCTCAGTCTCGGCCCCCTAGCAGATGGTTCTGACTGCATACGCGGAGTTTGCTGGGGCAGGAGGAGCACTGCCCCCTGGTGGCTCAAACAGGTAATTGCATTGTTTAAAAAATGAGTGGAATAATTACATCTGGCATGACCAGATATTTTATAAATATCTTAAATAACACAAAACAACTAAATGGTGATAGGTAATACATCAGAGTTCATATACTGCTTTAGTAAAAAAAATATTACCTGGCTGAGGATGGGAGCAGCAGGACGCAAAAAACGAAAGTTACTGTTGCGCTAGTCTGGACATCTTGCCATGCCAACCTTGCAATAAAGGTTTCCTAAATGCCATCTATATACATGTGATGTCAGCTTACTAACTGATTGCGGGTTTTGTGTAGATTTGGACTTTTATACGTTTATTCCACTTTGTTTAAACGGCGAAGTGGAGAGGCCTCGTTCACTTGTTTGGAGCTGGCTGGTGAATGTGATGCCTTGCTGGATACACCGTGTCATTTACCTTTTTGTGGATCTACTGATCGCTGTGGATTACTTTTTTTTCGTGTCATTGGATTACGGCAAAATGGGGATCTTTTTTTCTCAACGTGTCTTAACGTTTTATGGTGAGTTTGGAGAGGCATCTCAACAGACTGTAGGTCCAACACTGATTGTTCACTGTTACATTTTAGTTGAATTTAAGCGTCTGTCTATTGCGTTCCAAAACAGCCGTGCCGCGATTGGATTTCATAAGGGCGAATTGTTAAATTGTTACAATGTAACTTAAAATCTGCTTTAAAAATAAACAAATATGTTTTGGAATATAATGTTCAGCTTCGGCAGCTTTACCTATGTTCTAAAATATACAATGACGAAGCCTAGTGACAAGTCCATAGCAACCAGTGTTGAATTGGTTATATCCCAGCGTCCTTTGCTGAATGGTCTCAATGTTTTATTGTTTTATGTGAATTCTAGTTTACTAGATGAGTAACTTAGTATCTGAAGTAATGCAGTAATGCATGAAGTGTGCATTTAGTTTCCATGCTTATTGTGTTTCCACAACAATGTTAGTGAGTAAATCTACTGAAATGGCCACCACACCATAACAGAGGAGTGTGATGTGTAAGATGAGAATGCAGAGGTTAACTCCTGTCTGTCATGGTTGTAAAAATCAAATGGCATCTGTACTTCTTTGCTAAGTGCAAGCTTGCACGCAAGGGGAGGGTCATTCCTCTTTTTCAAATCATTTTGGAGGGTCATAGGAAAATTATTAATGACGAGGGGAGGGTCACGTCTTTTTAGGTTAGATGCCACTAAACTCCTCTGGTGGCCCCTTAATTAAATAACGAACAGTCCCTAAGCCATATACATCTGTAACATGACATGAAAAGCCTCCTCACCCCTTCGCACAATCACTATCCATAGTGAGAGTAACACTTAAGTTAGAGTACAAGAAAGCCTAACTGGATTTACTAATAGAAAACAGTGAAACAGTAAAAATGTTTAAATGCAAAATCCACAAACATTTACACAAAGAAAAAAAACATACGATTGATGTCGGTCATCTCTGTGAATATCTTTGGACGTGCCCATGATAAGGTAGGTTTTTCCCGTCCCCAGATCTAAAGACTCCCTGCAGTGGGGATAACTGAGGATTGTGCGGTGTTTATTCAGAGGACTCACATCAAGACTTCCTGTAATTCAAGTATAGGAGAACAAAGAAAATGTACTTTAGGATTAAGTTAAATGCATAGCTTAAAGATGTAGTACAAAACATTAATGCTGTATTCTCATATGTACCCAGTGGAATCATGCTTAAAAAATAGACACTTTGGGAAATATGCTTATTCACTTTTTTTGCTGAGAGTTAGATTGATAGCACTATTTTTTTGTGATCAACTTTTTATTAGCACCTTCGGACATACAAAACAAATTCAACAATGTATGACAGGTAATATCAGATGGTGCACAGAACAGAGAAACACGAATTGAACAAGAACAAAAACCCTCTCCCAGCCCCCATTCTCTGCAGTCTCGAGGAAAACAAAACAAACAAACAAACAAACAAACAAACAGAAACCACACCTTGCCTAATCACTCTCCTCTAATTCTTGTGGGGTTGAGGTAATTAAGTCTGATATTTGTGCTGCTGCGCTTTCCCATAAACTGATAGTTGATTCCAGAACTCATGCACCTGTTCACACTCCCAGACCATATGCAGCAAAGTTCCAGTTTGTTCAGGTTGACAGAACGTACAATAGGGAGTGGGAATGACCTTAGAGACGTATCTCTTCTGAGGAGTCCAATATGTCCTATGACATTATGTTGAAGTGGATATACTGGTGATTTGGGTTCTTGGAACAGTGGAAAATATTGTCCCAAACTGTCTCCTAATTAATTGTTATGTGTATATGTTATTTTTATATGATCCCAGCAAACTTTTTGGTCAATCAACTTAAATATTATACTATTTTCCCATATGGCCTTTGATGATTTGAATTATGATGGAGAGGATGTAAAACACTGTATTGATATAGATAAGAATTCAAATTGTAAATATTACATTCCTGAACAATTAAAAAGCTTAAATAATACAACTACTCATTTTTGCACCTTAACATTAGTAGCTTGTAGAAACATTATGAAGAATTAGTTACCTTACTCTCAAACTCTGACTGTAGCTTTGATGTTATTGTTTGCAGTGAAACCTGGATTAATTATAGGACTGTTACTGATATTCTTAACCTTGATGGCTATAAGCTAGCTTTTAAAAACAGGCTTGGTCGTACTGGAGGTGGTGTTTGCTTATATGTGCACTCCAGACATCATATGAAAGTTTGTGATGACATTTTCTTAGATGATAACCATTGTGATTCATTTTTTATTGAGATAAACTTCACAAATGCTAAAAAACGTATAGTAGGAGTTATCTATCGACCCCCTGACTCTGACCTATATACTTTCAAGGTCAAACTGGAGGACATTTTATATTCCATAAGGGACTGTTCATTATTTAATTAAGGGGCCACTGGAGGAGTTTTGTGGCCTCTAAGCTAAAAAGACTTGACCCTCCCCTCCTCAGCAATAATTTTTCTATGACCCTCCAACATGATCTGAAAAAAATGAATGACCCTCCCCTTGCGTGCAAGTTTGCACTTCACAAAGAAGTACAGATGTCATTTGATTTCTTACAGCCATGATGTACATGAGTTGCTTTCTCATCTTACACATCACACTCCTCTGTTATGGTGTGGTGGCCATTTCAGTAGATTTACTCAATAACATTGTTGTGGAAACACAATAAGCATGGAAACTAAATGCACACTTCATGCATTACTGCATTACTTCAAATACTAAGTTCCTCCTCTAGTAAACTAGTATTCATATGAAATAAAACAATAAAACATTGAGACCATTCAGCAAAGCACACTGGGAAATAAGAATTCAACACTGGTTGCTATGGACTTGTTACTAGGCTTCCTCAGTCATTGTATATTTTAGCACCTAGGTAAAGGTGCCGAAGCTGAACATTATATTCCAAAACACATCTGTTTATTTTTAAAGCAGATTTTAAATTACATTGTAACAATTTAACAATTCGCCCTTATGAAATCCAATCGCGGCGCGGCTGTCTTGGAACGCAATAGACAAACTAAAATGTAACAGTGAACAATCAGTGTTGGACCTACAGTCTGTTGAGATGCCTCTCCAAACGCAGAAACCAAGCGCAGTCACACCATAAAAAGATCCGTATTTTGCCGTAATCCAATGACACGAAAAAAAAGTAATCCAAAGCGATCAGTAGATCCACAAACAGAGTCACGGTGTATCCAGCAAGGCCGATACGAGCGTCACATTCACCAGCCAGCTCCGAACAGGTGAACGAGGCCTCTCCACTTCGCCGTTTAAACAAAGTGGAATAAACGTATACAAGTCCAAATCTACACAAAACCCGCAATCAAGCTGACATCACATTTATATACATGGCATTTAGGAAACCTTTATTGCAAGGTTGGCACGGCAAGATGTCCAGACTAATGCAACAGTAAGTTTCTCTTTTTTATTCAACTAATTTTTTAAACAATGCAATTACCCGTTTGAGCCACCAGGGGGGCAGTGCTCCTCCTGCCCTCCCCAGCCATCTCCGCGTATGCGGTCAGACCCATCTGGTAGGGGGCCGAGACTGAGAGCTACATGGATAAATATTCACCAAACAAGCCACTTTGAAATTTTTGCTCTTTTCATGAATGGGTGCCCCCAGACTAAAACTGTTGAGTGACCCTCCCCTCAACAAAGAATAAAAAGACATGACCCTCCCCTATTTTCCTCCGGTGGTCCATTCCATAAATACCGAATGGTCCCTAAACAGGAAAGACATAGACTGTGTCCTTCTAGGGGACTTCAATATTGATGTCTATAGAGATGATGCTGCTAAAAGTGATTTCTTTAATACTTTACATTCATCATCTTTTTTTGTACCATAAATCATTTTACCAGAATAACACATTCCACTAGGTCAACCACTGACAATATAATCACAAACATTCAAAACACTAGGCTAGAATCTGGAGTTGTGTTTGTCTGATATTACTGATCATTTGCCAGTTGTATTATTTCTAGATTTTGCTAGTAAGACTAAATTACCACGGCAAAAAACAAAAACTAAAGTACTAAATGAAAGAACCCTGCAACAACTGAGTGAAAGCTTGCAGGCCAAAACATTCTAGTCTATGACTGCAATGATCCTAACACTGCATATGACAACCTAATAAATGAGATCACAAACTCTATTTGTTGTACCATCCCAGAGAAGAATGCCGTTCGCAGTGCTACTGGACATAAACCCTGGCTTACAAAGGGTATCTTAAAATCTATCACACACAAAAATAAACAAACGTTCCTTTAAAAACCCAAGTGCTATGAACAAGGAAATATACACTAAATATAGGAATAAACTTACACATATAATAAGGAAAAGTAAAAGTACCCACTTTACATACCTCACACAAGCATCACATGTTGACTCTAAGAAGTCGTGGAAAGTGCTAAATGAAATCTTTAACAAGGGCCAAAACAGCACCGTGCTCCCAAATACTGCGGTCATACACTCACATTTAAGTAATAATTTAACAAATGACATTGATCTAGCAAATAACTTTAATAATTACTTTGTCTCCATCGGGGAAAAACTCTCTAACAAAATAAACCAACCTCAAGGTATCTCTTTTAACCACTACTTGTCGGGCAACTATGTCAGTTCCTTTTTTATGAAGCCAAATGATTGCAATGAAGTCTATAAAATCATTACAAACTTACGAAGCTCGTACACTGCTGGTGAGGATGAAATCTGTAGTAAAATTCTGAAAGCCATTGCACTGGATATCATGGAGCCACTTACTTACTGGGCCGTGGGATTCGCATATAAAGTATGCACTATGTCAATGAATTTGGCCCCAAACCAAGCCTCTCCATTACTTGCCACAAGTAGTTCCACTCTAGGCGGTCAAAAGCCTTTTCCATGTCCACTGATAAAACTGCTGCCGTTGTTGGAAGGTTTTTGGCTTCTTCTATTACATGAAATAGTCTGCGTACATTGTCTGCAGCATGACGCTTTGGTATAAAACCTGATTGGTTGGGGTGGACTAGCTTCTCGATAAAGCGCTCTAGGCAGAGTGCCAAGACTTTGGAATAAAGCTTAATATCAGTCCCGATGAAGCTGATGGGCCTGAAATTTGAGCAATCCGTAAGATCTTTGCCCTTCTTGGGTGTAACGGAAATTAGCGCAGTGTTGGTTTGTTGGTGAAAAGTACCCATCTCTATGGCTGAGGTTAAAGCTTGTAAACTGGTAGGTCCTAATATGTCAAAGTACTGTAGAAGAAGTTCTTATGGAATTCCATTCAATCCTGGCGTCTTCCCTTTCTTAACTGTTTTTAATGCTGATTTAAGTTCCTCTAACGTTATAGGTTGACCCAGTTCTTCTGCCTCTTCTGGGTCAAGAAGATGCAGGTGTAGTTCTTTTAGGAACTCCTGGCACTGTGTCGGATCTGGGTCGCAGGAGGAATAGAATAGAAGGATTGAAAAGTGGCGCTGATATCTTTAGGATTTGTTGAGATACCTCGGTCTGTGCGGATGCTGTTGATAGTAGCTCTGGATTCGCTTTGTTTTAATTTCAGAGCAAACTATTTGCTTGGTTTACAGCCATTAAAATAATAATTTTGCCTCACTCTGTAAATTATTAATTCAGCTCTCCTTCTTAGCAGATCATTTAGCTCTGTTCGACTTGTGACTAAAAGAGTATGTGTAGATTTAGAAAAACAAGTCTTAAGAGACTGCTCTAAAGATTTACAGCGTTTTTCCAACTCCGCAATCCTTGCCTCTCTTTTCCTCTTCAAGTTGACCGCAAAGGAAGATGTGAAATCTCTAATAACTCCTTTAGTTGCCTGCCAAATAAATGCAGGATCAGAAACTGAGTCAGTATTAATTGATATATTGATAGCACTATTGATACCAGTGTCATAGGAAATATGCAGCTAACAGCTGGCTAATTTAGCTAAATCTTTCCAATGGTGTGTGTTGTTTAATGTTTAATCTGCACAAAGAAATAAAGTGTAAAAACAACAATTCTTTTTTTTAAAGGGGTTAAATGGTGGACTATTTCTTGGCCAGGACCAAGAACTTCCTGGATTATCTGCTGGTTTCCTGGCAATGCAAGATAAGTTAGCTGGCTGCTAGAGGTAGCTTCATACTTAACGTACAAACATGAGTGAAACATTAAGACCTAACCTATCTAACTTTCTGCAAGAAAGTGAATGAGCGTGTTTTCTAAATTGTTGAACCAAGCCAAGATTTTTTCTGTTTGACTGGAAACACCATTAATATTCAATTATATTTACAGTGTGTATGTGTGAGTGTATGTAAATATATTTGTGTAAAGTGTATGTATGTACAGTATGTGTATGTGTGAATGTCGATATATATCTGCATATGGATTGTACATTCAAAACACAAAATTGTATATAGTTAGATGGGAGCGTTTTGTTTTGTTTATTTTTGATATGTCTGAAATAAATTTCATTCATTCATTAATTCATTCATTCAATTTGTCCACAACAATTCAGAAAGAGGAAAACAAATTGGTATGCCACTATCACCTATAAGGCACATTAGGACATCAGTTTCTAATACATTTCAGGCAGTTCAAAGATAAATACCTACCTACTTTGATGACTTCCAGTACCTTCACTGTGAAAATGTCAGTGGACAAATCTTCTGTAAAATTGTTCAGTGTCACTTTGTACACTGAGGACAGAAAAGTTGCAGATTGTAAACTCACTTGCTCCCTCATAGTCCTACTGTACTCTCAATCTCTATGTCACACAAACATACACATCCATTTTTGTGTGATATATGTAAATGCAATTCATTTACACTCTTACCAAAATCTATTATGCTGGTCTGTGTAGTCTCACAGACCTTAGCTGTTCGCTGATCATTGGTGATTTTGTCCTTGTTCTGCATACTGCAATTCTCTGGAAATACACAAGAGGCACAAAATATATACAACTGGTTAAATAAGCACATGGGGATGTGTGTGGATAGGTTGAAGGGTGAGTGAGGCGGTATCTTTGTCACAATTTAAGTATTATAATGAGCTAATCTTTAGCTAGACCGCTGTTCTGATCATACTAGATCCTACAGGTGCTTGTTGCCTTGACGGAATATTCATAAAGTTCGCTGACAACACCACTGTCATCGGCCTGATCACCGACGGCGCCGAGACGGCCTACAGAGAGCAGGTCAGAGCCCCGACATCTTGGTGCAAAGACAACAAACTCCATCCGAACGTCAGTAAAACAAAGAAGCTGATTGTACTCTACAGTAAGGGACAGAGAGAAGGACACATCCCCATCTCCATCAATGGGACTGCAGTGGAGAAAGTCAGTAGCTTCAGGTTTCTCAGGGTTATCATCAGTGAGGAACTGACCTGGACTCACGACACCAACACCATCACTAAGACTGCTATACAGCAGTTCTTCGTCCTCTGCAGGCTGAGGAGGTTCAACATGGACTCCAGGATACTCTGCAACTTCTACCAGTGCACCATCGAGAGTATCCTGACCGGCTGCATCACTGCCTGGTATAGAAGTAGCACTGCCATCAACAGTAAGGCTCTACAGATGGTGGTGAAAACTGCTAAGCATATCACCATGGCGGGGTTGCTATCTATGGGGGACCTCTACACCCAGCGGTGCAGGAAGAAAACCAAAAGGATTATCGAAGACGCAAACCACCGCAGCCACAAACCAGGTTCAGGGACATCTTCATCCCATAGGCCATAAGACTGTTGAGCTCTGATTATATCACATGTCACTTTATCTTTCAAGTGTCACATTATCTTTATATACTTACTTAAAAACTGTTTACACCTCTCTCTCTCTCTCTCTCTCTCTCTCTCTCTCTCTCTCTCTCTCTCTATATATATATATATATATATATATATATAATTTACAGCATGTAAGCATTGTCATTTTGAGCATATTAGCATTAAGCCTAAAGTGCTGCTGTACATAGGTACAGCCTTTAAGAGCCACTAGCATGGCTGTAGATTCTTTATCTTGTTTAATCTTCTCTTGGCTTTAAGTCCTCCAACTTTACTGAGGTACAATAATAAATTGCTGCAGTTTACAGACAATGCAGGATGATAAGCCTCCACATGATGGATCAATGCTTTATCTCTATGAAGCACAATGTTAGTGTGGGGTTTAAATGTTCTTTCAAGAATTTCAGATATAACATTTAGGTTTACAGACAACGGATTACGTCAGTTTGACATCATCCTGGTTACCTTCTGCACATGTGCATTCATCATTTGTACAGAGTCGCAGCAGCTTTCCTGCTTTCCTCTCTGGATGGTAGAATTTAACACAATTTGTTTCTGCAATGGGAAAGAAAGATTTCAGAATATGTATGTAAAATAATTTTAAAAAGTATATAATAATTGGCAGCAATGCACAATAAGGCATCATATGTTTCAAAGTGTCTCTGAGACTCACGGTCATAGTATTCATAGACAGACACAGCAGCTGGTTGTAAGACTCCCACTTTCAGCTTCTGATGGATCCTAAAAGTGATCTCCTCTGGTCGTGTGTGAGAAACCTGTGGACAAATGTGAGATAGACATAAAGAAAGGAAGAACAAGGCAGAGAGAAAACGGTAGAGAAAAAAGAGGTAGGAAACAGACATGTCTAACCTTATCCAGGTAGATGATGAGTGAGCCTCTTTCTGACAGGACTGTGTTCAGCTCATATTTTGCAATAATGCGGGCTCGTCCTTTAGACAACTATATATACACACACACACACACACACACACACACACACACACACACACACACACACACACACACACACAGTCAAGACATCTCTAAAGCTTTAAACACAGACTTTTATTTCTATGTGTATATTTATAAGTTCTTACTAAGTCCAGGTCATTTGTGTTAACGGTGAAGCCAGTTAGCAAGCCAATATCCAGGATTGACATGGATGCATCACTGTCCTTGTCCTTATACCTGCACACAGAATGAACAGAATAATTAAATAACAGAAAAGGGTAATGTAGCGGCTAGCTGGTTATAAATGGCCATGTTACTATAACAGTTGTCAGTATGACGTCTAGATTATACTTACAAAACCTCTATTCTGAGCTTGTTCTCATCCCCATCCATTTTCTCTGCAGAAGCAAAATAATGTATTGAATAGTGGCGGATTGTCAATAGAGGGTGCTAGGGCGCCGCCCCCATCAAATTCCAGAAATATAAATGTATACAAAAATGATATAAAAATGAAATAAAAATAAAAAATAAAATAGTTTACTAATACGATGTGCCGGCTGGTAGTAAGAGCCTCAGCATCTAATAAAAACTGTCTTTAATCGGTTAACTATTTTCTGTTTCATGTGGTTTCATGGGCAGGGACGCCCATAGACAGTATATAAGAATGGACCAACAGATCCCATTGCTCTGGACGGAGACCAGTGAAGGCCGTTAGAAGCACTTTTCCGTTGAGCGCCGAGTGTTACTGCGCAGCCTCCAACTGAGAGAGACGACATAAATGTGACGTGAGCAACCTGTCTGAAAGTTGTAAGTCTTCTGGTAGCTGTGCCAAGAGAAATCTCAATCATTCCCAATCTTGCAGAGACGGAGAGCGTAGGTATATGTAAGAAGATAACATGGACACAGGCTAATTATTGCTAACTAAAATGCTAGTTAACATTAGTAATTAAACTTAAACAGCTAATGTAAGTCCAAACTGCCTGCGAGCTTTTCCTGTACTATACGGTAATTCCTCTACTATGCGACAGTAATGGCGTTTTTCGATTACATGGTACCTGCTCGACTCGCCTCGACTCGACTCGACACACTGTGCGTCTGTTTTCCAGTGCAGATCTTAGTACCGCCTCAGCGTGGCTGGTCGTTATGCCGTATCGATGCACACACCAGCGCACAAGTATAAACATCAGGCCACTTGAGCTGGTTTTACAGTTCTGTGGAGGCTCCACGCAGAGCTTTCGCCGTAGCCTGTGTAGCCTGTGTAAAAGTGGCCTGATGTTTATACTTGTGCGCTGGTGTGTGCGTGGAGCCGGCCATGTGTGTGTGTAGTTAGGCTACGGCGAAAGCTCTGCCGGAGCCTCTGCAGAACTGTAAACAAGCGGCGCCACAGTAAACTACTGTGACCTAACGCAACACACACACACAGAACGTCAAAGATGTGTGTTGCCAGAAGACACATTTAGTTTCAAATTAAGCTGGAGGCAGCAAAAAAAAACAGCTGGCTAAACTGTTTAAAAATAGCGGGTTTCTTCAGGACACCCCCGTCTGTCGCTTTCACGTCACCTTTTCGGCTCGCCTCAGCTCGCTTGGAACCTCGACTGAGGAGGTACTAAAAAAAGTACCTGTTAGCAGGTACCAGGTACTTTTTTTCGTAACGGAAAACCAAAAAAGGCGAGTAGAGTCGAGGCGAATCGAGCTGGTACCATGTAATGGAAAAGCGCCATAAGTCACGTGGTTATGACACAATTGTTAGCCTATTTTTACAAAAACGTCAACTACGGAGCCATAAAATGAGGTACAAGGTAATGGAGCCTTTTATACATTGTCGTGTTTCTTTAGAAATAAACAATGGACAAATAAAGTCTTTAAACGCTTCAGATGTAAAGTTATTCGCTGTCAAAGTGACATCAAAATGAATGGCAGTCAATGGAATGCTAACGTCGGGTGATCGCTTTGTAGCATCAAAATGGCGCCATAGGAGGTTCGAGCTCTGAAGCAAAGCTTACCCCCTTGGGGACATAGACTGTATATAAGAATGGACCAACAGATCCCGTTGCTCTGGACGGAGACCAGTGAAGGCCGTTAGAAGCACTTTTCCGTTGAGCGCTGAGCGTTACTGCGCAGCCTCCAACTGAGAGAGACGACGTAAATGTGCTGTGAGCAACGTGTCTGAAAGTTGTAAGTCTTCTGGTAGCTGTGCCAAGAGAAATCTCAATCATTCCCAATCTTGCAGAGACGGAGAGCGTAGGTATATGTGAGGAGATAACATAGGCACATGCTAATTATTGATAACTAAAATGCTAGTTAACATTAGTAATTACACTTAAACAGCTAATGTGAGACGAAACTGCTTGCACGCTTCTCCTGTACTATACGGTAATTCCTCTACTATGCGACAGTAAGTCGTGTGGTTATGACACAATCGTTAGCCTATTTTTACAAAAACGTCTGCTACGGAGCCATAACGTGAGGTACAAGGTAATGGAGCCTTTTATACATTGTCGTGTTTCTTTAGAAATAAACAATGGACAAATAGAGTCTTTAAACGTTTCAGATGTAAAGTTATTCACTGTCAAAGTGGTGCCAAAATGAATGGCAGTCAATGGAATGCTAACGTGGGGTGATTGCTTTGTAGCATTAAAATGGCGCCATAGGAGGTTCGCGGTCCGAGGAGAAGCTTACCCCCTTGCTTGGGGACACCGGACAAATGGATATCTATCTGAGTCCTTAAACTTTTGGCAAGCATGTGATCTGAAGCTGGTCACTAATTGGTTTCTTAAAGATTATCCTCTGGGCGCAGCTCGCTGCATCCCTGGCGAATCAGAATTGGATACATGTTATTTTATCCAATCTGATTGATTCTCGACACCTGTCATTCAACTTTACGCTCTTGGCCACTACTGCGCAGGCCATACTGTCACTCCGCCAAAACCTTGCTAGCTCACAATCACACAGTGACCCAAATCACTTTCGTAGAGATAATGGCAGCAGTCAAACCAAATTCTGTATAATTCTGAATAGAACGGGCAGCTACGTGCGGGGTCCGACCGTGCTGTATTTGTTGCTATCACCTAGCAACCGTCTCTAAGTGAGGAAAGCTGTGAAAGGTCAAGTTTTCGGAGGAATCATAGCCAAATCAGTCTAATACATTGATGCCATCAACACAAAGTTTAGGAGCGCAATACTAATGATTTAGTTTGAGTTCCTGTGACGTGACGTTTTCCAGTTTACGGTTCAGACTCAAACACACGGAGCTCTGAAGCAGACCTGTGCGTCGCTTTGTGTTCACTCTCTCTGTAAAAAGCTGTGCAGCTTCAGGTTAATGGATGCGCTCAGCTGTGGGCATGCTGCGGCAGATGTGTTGCGTTTGTGCTCCGTGTATTTCTGCCGTAGTTCCGATTTTCCACCTCCAATGTATAGCAGCGTTCAGCCACTTCCCTAGCTAAACTATTTGTCTCATTCAGAGACCAGAGACCCAAACGGGGCTCTGTGTCTGTCAGAAGGTCTGAGATCTACCGTATCAGCAGAGCAATCACGTATTGCACAGCCGACTACGGTGCAGGTATAGATTATTTTCTGAAATATAGTGACTTTATTCTTCAAAATTCTCTCAAAATATCACGACTCCTCCAAATCTCAGAGAACACAGATATGATGTATTTTGAATGTGCACAAAGTTTTGGACATGAGCAGAAATCTTGCTCAAACATCTGAAATATTACAGTCCAGGGGTTTATTAATAAATTAAAATTAATTAATGTATCATTGAGGTGAATAATTGTCATATGCACATTTAAGGAGGTTACTTCCCCAACAAAAGACGCAAAAGAGGAGGGAGGAGTAAATGATGCCTAGGCTACATGTTTGCTGACTCAGATATAATTATAATATAATATAAAATAATATAAAAAGTTGATCCAAAGGAGAATAAATAGTTCAAAGCAATACAGAATGCCTGAGAGCCTTACTGCAATATTTTCCATTATGTTTTTATTTTTGGATTGTAATCTGTGTTTCTCTTTACATAAAGATATTTGCAGCATATTCAGAAAAAGGTAGAAATAGGTTCATAAAAATTCACCAGAATGCAGGAAATTAAGTGTTTAATGCTCAAAATTTTCAATAAATAATTGTAATTCTTTGGGTGTTATTGGAATAAATAACACTTCAAAACATCTTTTTTAGAAAAAATCTCAACATAAATCTCACACTAAACTGAAAAAGGCTGTTGCTGCAATTTTACAGGAAAAAACACTTGTTACTATTAGATGAGGAGCCTACGATCAAAATAATGAAGTTACTGTCTGTGTCTATGTCTGACCTGGGCTGGCACATGTTCACGTTAAAAAGTGTGTGCGTGCACGAGCACTACAGTCAAGCGCAGTGTCCCGGTTTTAGTTCCAGGAAATCTGGTCACCCTATGTTAGCAATGCCTTTTTTTTTGGCTTTCCCTGTCTTTTATTTCAAAGTGTCAGCACTGAGGTTTTGTGGACAGTAAGTGTCAACCTAAAACATCTCTCTGAAAAATGCAAACGTAATGAAAGTAGTCGCAGACATCTTGATCACATTTTGTGGAGCCGACAAAAACAACGTGCAGGAAAGTTTTTTGAGTTCATACCTCTGCAGTCAGCTACAGCTGAGTCCATTGCTACTGCACTATCAATACTCTTTTTGAGCACAGAGAGGATGTCATTTGCTGTTTTGAGAGCATACAAGACTCAGATGACTTTCCCCAATATTGTCAGAGAAGCAGGAGCCCTGGAGTCTCATTTATAAACGTGGCGTACGCACAAAACGGGGCTGAAAATGTGCGTACGCTACTTCCCACGCAAAGGTTGTGATTTATAAAAAAACAAACTTGACGGGAGAATGTGCGGTCCTCCACGCAAACTCTGACCCATGCGTACACACATTTTGGAGACAATGGGAATTGGCGATGCAGATGGTGAGGTGGTGAACTGAAGTCAGACTGCAGAAAGTACATGTGGGAATAAAGATTACTCTTAATATTTTCAAGTATTAATGCCTCACTCACATTTCTTCACTCCATATCATCCACGTTACCATGAAGGTTAAATCCAGCAGTGTTATTTGTGCTTGTACTGAGTGATAATTGTTCCATAAACACCTTATAAAATACAAATCAAATCTTAAATCAAAACTCGTTAATATTTAATCGCCGCTGTCTCACCGTCACATTGTCTGCTACGGAGCGCAGGAGGATGAGACGGCCTGACTCCATGGAATACAGGATAGCATTTAAATACCCTAGCATTAGATAACAGTAGAACACAGTGTAAATAACTAAATATTTGTCTTTAATACTGTGCATATATCATCAAATGTCAAAGTCTGGAATACAGCCGTTAAGCTCTCGCGCAATTGTTACACTTAATGTCCTCGTTATCGGTCCGCACTTTAATACTGTTCGTGACAAAACCTGCATGAAGAAAAGTGAGTTTGCCTATTAGACTTTCGTCTTCAAATTGTATCTTGGGGTGGGGGGGAATACCACTAGTTGATGCTGTGATTTTGGCAAGGTGTCTACATCACTCTAATTGTTGTAAACATATTAAAGTGCCCATATTATGAAAAAGTCACTTTTTCTGGGATTTGGGGTGTTCTTTTGTGTCTCTGGTGCTTCCACATGCATACAAACTTTGAAAAAAATCCATCCATGCTGTTTAGAGTGAGATACGGTTTCTGAATGTGTCCTGTCTTCAGTCTCTGGGTGAGCTGTTCAAAATTGGCACGAAACGAGCAGGCTAACCGCAACCATTAGCTCGTAGCGTTAGCATGCTAACGCTAATGCTAGCATGCTAACGCTAGCATGCTACCTCGTTCTCAATAGCAAAGCACTGCTACAACACACACAAGTTCACCATAATCTACAAAAGAACTACTTACATGTGCGCCCTCATTTAGAAGTCTCCCAGCTAA
Organism: Sander lucioperca; assembly: GCF_008315115.2. Taxonomy (NCBI): domain Eukaryota; kingdom Metazoa; phylum Chordata; class Actinopteri; order Perciformes; family Percidae; genus Sander; species Sander lucioperca. Next base: position 11,686,351 of record NC_050176.1, read on the forward strand.
TCCTGCCTTGTAACTGACCGAAGTTGTAGAAACAGCCTTTCTTTTACTGTCTATGGAGCTAGCTAGCTGACATGATCTACATCTGAGCTACTGGGCATGTGTGAGTGCAATCTAAGATAGTACAGAAGAAGAAGAAGAAAAGAGGTCTCACTCTGTAGCTAAAACAGAGACCAGCTATAAAGAGGGTCTGCAGCAGTGAGAGAGAGCACTGCAGTACAACAAAAATATGGTGTTTTTTGAAAATTAAACCATGTAAACCTATTCTGGTACAACCTTAAAATACAATTATGAACCTGAAAATGAGCATAATATGTCTGCTTTAATACTGTGGTGACCCCCGTGCGTAATGCTGCATGATGGCACTGCTGGCCCTGCAGGAGGACTAACCCCCAATGGAAGAATCAGGAGAGAAAAAGGTTTCAGGGACCATGACGATGACTGGCTAATATGCCGATTTAAATTCCATAAAGCTGCGCTGTTGGATCTATGTACTGAATTGGGTCCAGTAGAGAGGGCAACGCGCGCCATCCCGGTCCAAATACAGGTACTCGCCACTCTGGGGGAAACAGGCTGTTTCCAGAGGGAAATGGCCAGCTAAGTGTTTTTTTTTAAAATAAATATTATATATAATATTCACCTTTATCACTAAGGCTTGTTTGGATATAATATACAGTATAGTTCCGTTAAATTTTATCATATAGGTCTGGTATATCGAAGCTGAGTGCCGTAATGCCTGCCGTTTTGGAAGATATTATTAATAAAGGTAGTCTATAGATTAGGTTTCCCTACACTGTGCGACAACAGGCCGAAATTATAATTAAACTGGCAGCAATTCACCAGCGTCTGAGAGGTTTTTTGCCTTTTCTCCGCCAGTCGTCATGATTCGGCATGATTCGGTGACTGCCAGTGTCATTAACATACTTATCAGCATTCACATATTTATGGTTAAAAATGGGCGTGTACAGGGTGGGATAAGAGGCGGATTGAAGTACGCACACTTGTAGGTAATCTCTGATTTATAAAGGGAATTTTGCTTACAGGTGTGCGTACACACGGTTTTATAAATCTGACTTTTTTTTGGCGTACGCCATTTTGGGCTTCTGGGCGTACCTACACTTACAGTAAGGATCCTACGCACAGTTTTATAAATGAGACCCCAGGTCATGCTACTGGAGGATCAGGATTTTAAGTTCTTTCTGGAACTGTATCACCACATCATGCCACATGTAGACTTCCTCCATGTCAAGTTCCAGAAGAAGAACATTGATTCGGTCCATATGAAAGGGAGCATCCAACAGTTCCAACAGGAAATACAAAAGATCAGGCAACTGTATTCCTGTAATATGATCATTATTTGCTTTCTCTCAGTATTAACTCTCTTTCTCTTTTGCCAATATTCTAACAAATTATCTTTGTCCATTGCAGAAACTCTCTCCATTCCATTGGTGAGCAAAGCAGTGGTTCTCGGCCAACAAAGAGGCGCTGGGCACTCAGTCCAGAAGCCCGTGAAAGGATTGTAGCAGAGGTGAGTTTGTTATAGAAATCAGTCAAAATACCATTTTACATTATTGTTGTGCTGCAGAGATGTCCTGCCCACATATCATATTCTACAGACTCAAGAAAACACCTTTTGCTTGGTATAAATCCTTACAAAAATCATAATTTTAATATTATACAACAGCATCCTGAAAAGAATAAATTGGCAACATAAAAATAAATGATCAAATGAAATATGAAATCATAAACTACCCACCAAAAATAAATATATATTTTTTATTATCTCTATAGGTCTGTGACACCATCCTGGGACACACTAGGGTCTCCTTCACAGACCACCTTGTCTGTGCCACCTTGTTGTCATTACCACACCCATGACCAGAGGTGCTTCTCAACCTTGACAAGAATAAAAACTTTTCTCAGGAACACCATCACCCAGGAGAGGCTGAATGCACTGGCCTTGCTGATTATGGAAAAGGGACTTGTTACTGAGATGACTGACTTTAATCAGAGAGTCATTGAGAAATTTGCTGGCCAGAAGGAAAGGAGAGCAAAATGTATGTTCAAGTAGTCAACATAGTTTTTGGTAGTGGGTGGGAGGATACAGTTAAAAAAAAACTCAGAATCACTATCTTCTTATGTTTGTAACTTGAATCTTGTATATTATTGCCGTGCTCTTCTTAAATACAAAATACATAGTAGTGCTGGTTGTTTTGCCCAGTTTCAAAGTACTGCTTTGTATTTATTATTATAAAAAAAAAAAAAAAAAAAAAAATTATCAGCAGCCGCCACTGGTAGTTGAATATTTTGTTTATCCATTTCTCATAAGGTAAGGTACTTGGCAGAAATAAAGAAATAAAGATGAAGAGACAGAAACTACCAAATTACCTGGGAGGAGCTGCACTGTCAAGTTAAACTTCTGACAGTCACTGTCCTTTTCTTTAGGCAGAGCGTAATACAGCGACACCATCTGTCAGACAGATAAAAGTGCTGTACAGGTGATGAACTAATAGACATCCTCATTAAAAATATCTAAAATAAGTCTTTGGTCTTTTCAGGGATTCAAAAAGGACACAATGATGGAGAAATAATATGCTAATTTTCAGGTTCATTCTTTTATTAATGGGAACTTATAGAAACATTTTCTACGTCTCTGTCACATAATGTTAACTTAGTATTAATGCATACAAACTCTGTAAACTGTAAACATACACTTTGTTTTACATTTGTCTTTACAGCATACCTGCCAAGATTTAGGTTGGGGGGGATACAAATGGAAACTATTCAGTTCTACTGTGCTTAAATTTGGTGGAGCATTTAAATGTTCCGTCCTGCCCTGCTGTTTTGACAACAGCTAAGCTAACAGCTATGTTAGGTTAGCTGGCCAAAATCGTTACTGTTTACAAAATGAGACAATATGATTCAGAAATACTAAATTACTGTAAAATACTGTAGGTCACCAGTCACAAAAGATGATAAAAATCAGAACAATGACAAATTGTACTTACTTTCACCGTTGCTTCCCCTGTGCCTGTGGCAATTACTTTTATATTCTGGTTTATACCGTTGATCTGGTGGATTTAAATATGCAAACACACACACACACACACACACACACACAGGCATGAGCAGAAAAAAACATACAGAAAACATCAGGAATGATGATATTAATGAGCCACTATGCGTTTGTTTGTGTGTCTTCTCACTTTAGATGTTCTGGTGTCGCCACTGTTGTCCTGGTTGAAGTTGTACTTGTCAGGCTTTGACTTGTCCGGCAACAAGATGTCCACATTCAGATGATTTTTCCCAGACTGATCTTTAGCATTAGTCCAGTACTCCGCTAAAGCCTGGTACACCATTATAGTAGCCTAGAGAGAAAAAGAGTGAAGGACGGGAACAAGATTTAGAAGAAATATAGGTTATGAGCTAACATAAGCTGCAGGTATCAAGATGAAGAGAGGGGTCTGTGTTACCTGAGTTGATCCATAGCCTCCGCCTTCCTCCACCTCGGTGTTGAACCATTTCACAACAGGTATGGCGTCTTGAAATGCCTTTATTAGCAGAAGACAAGTCAATGGTTGAAATGGTCTATGGTTGACCTAACTCTGTTAACTTTAGTACAACTAGAGATAAGTCCTGATTAGTTTACAGTTATACTTGTTGTAATCTGCCAGTTTCCAAAGCCTACCATAGAGCTTCTAAATCATTTGTTTGTATTATGACACAATCAAACAGCAGACACTTGAAACTTTATATATATATATATATATATATATATATATATATATATATATATAAACATCTTTATTTTTCTAGGAAGTCACATTAAGATTAAAACCTCTTTTGCAAGTAAGACCTAGCCATGACAAGGTCACATAGCAGTATCCAACAACAATAAATCACAACAGCAACAATAGGTACCACAAAGATTATTTCAAGTTTAAGTTTAAAATCATTTAAAGAGATAAGTGTCTCAAGTTTGAGCTTGGCCTGCAGACCGTTCCAGAAGGACCAAGGACCGTAGTAGAACAGGCTTGTTTTAGCAGCCTCTGTACTGATAAGATGTACTTTGAACTGGAGCCGTCTATAAGTCAACTCAATACTAAGTCATTGCAAAAGGTGAAGAAAAATGCCTTCTATATATCTATATATAATCATAAAGTGCTCTGTGAAGTGGTCACCAGTAATGTAAAAGGTCGACATGAGCCAAATTAATAACTGGAAAAATATGGTTACTTAAAAATTGTAAAACTGAGGCAGTTAAATTGAGAGACACTTTCACTGACTGTTGTTTGAAAACCCCCTACCCTTTCAGTGAGGTAGCATGGATGAGGACTCAGTTGTATGTTTTCTGTCAGAGTCCTGATTAGACATACTCAAGTGGGACATGCTCACCTCGGCCTTGATCAGAGCGAGAAGAGCGTAAGCTGTGGCCTCCCGTGTGTAAACATGTCCCTTAGGTGTCGGCCAGTGAGACAAGTCTGAGGAAGACATACACACAAATCTTTATATTACTATGCTTTACCTGAAACAAGATTCATTCAGTAATAATTCCCCAATTCCTCATCTTAAAATACTGAATTGTATAGAGATAAAATACAAAATGAAGTAAAATCTGCTTAAGAGTTTTAACTAATCGTTCTATCGTAGTAAGGCCATTTAAGCAGAAATTAATATACAAGCTACATGAGAGCCCGACTGAGTAATGATTTTTCACCACCTTTTGTGTTTATGTCCAGTCGGGATTGATGGCAAATGTAGTCAATTGAAGCATTCTTCGTTCAGACAACCGATTAAACGATATAAATATACAAACATGCCTCCATGGTGTTTGGTGCCTGGATGCAGCAGCTACAGAAAGAAGAGAGGACCGAGTAATGACTGTAAGCTACCACCGATTACCATCAGGTGTAAAACGATGCAAACAATGGCTCCGTGTGATGTAAAAATCCCCAGATATGACGCGAAAGCACCGACATCATTACTGGGAAATCTTGCCGAAGATGACTACAGCAGGGACAAACATTCAGAGATAGTTGAAGGTAACAGCAAGGGTTTGAGGAAACAACTGCTAGGCCCACTCTTTTTAGAAGCAGGAGAGCCCCGGGAGAAGCCTGGCATAATAGAGGTAAACTGTTCTTAGTTAAAGATAGTTGGATTCAATGCATAGCTAAAATCCCATATTGTGTCTGCTCTTTTCAGTATTGAGAGGTACTACTGCTAAGGGACTGTTTGTTATTTATTTCAGGGGCCACCAGAGGAGTTTTGGGACCTTCAGTCAAAATAGACCTGACCCTCCCTTCACCAGCAATACATTTTGGATGACCCTCCAAAATGATATGGAAAAAAGACCCTCCCCAACAATTGATTGATGCCTTCTGTACTGGTTTGCTACGGTGGCCGACAGGGGAAAACGCCCAGCAACTTAAAAACTCACACGCAAATAGACAAAACACAAGCAAATTAAGAAAACAACTTCATTAGTTTGACAACACATGTGCAGCATTCAGCAAACGCGCTGCAAATACACACAACACAACCAAATACATAAACGCGCTGCAAATATGAAACAATGCAAAAAGAAAAGCACACAAACCCAGAAAACAAATGCAACAAAAAACGCAGCATCCAGATTACACAACGGAAGTTCTCCAGACCTCTAGAGTGAGCAGCTAGTGGAACAGCTTGATTTTCGACCCCACGGTGGGGGAGGGAGAGAGAGAGAGAGAGAGAGAGAGAGAGAGAGAGAGAGAGAGAGAGAGAGAGAGAGAGAGAGAGAGAGAGAAAGAAAGAGAGCAACTGCATAGACTGTAAATATTAAGTCTATGTTTGAGATCTGTTTTCTCTGGTTTGGTGGGTGTGTCTCGGCTCAGGTCACAGGTGATACTCAATCAGCAGAGACGTCTGTAAACTCGTGGTGATAAAACATTTAAAACTGCATCAGCGTTTAATGTCGATGTTTGTTTAAGCCATATTACATGAGAGGGTTTAATTTCGAGGTCCGAAATTACCAGCCGGGAGGGCATGAGACGGGAGCATAGACTGTATATTAATAATATATTATGTTATTAATAATAATAATAATATGAATTTAATATATAGTCTATGGAGTTTTCCAGGCTGCAGCCATACCCGACTCTAATAAAAAGGCAGAGCGCTCTCTCCCCGTGGGGTCGAAAATCAAGCTGTTCCACTTAGCTGCTCCCTCTAGAGGTCTGGAGAACTTCCGTTGTGTAATCTGGATGCTGCATTTGTTTTCTGGGTTTGTGTGCTTTTCTTTTTGCATCGTTTCATATTTGCAGCGTGTTTATCTATTTGGTTGTGTTGTGTGTATTTGCAGCGTGTTTATGTATTTGGTTGTGTTGTGTGTATTTGCAGCGCGTTTGCTGAATGCTGCACATGTGTTGTCAAATTAATGACGTTGTTTTCTTGATTTGCTTGTGTTTTGCTTATTTGCGTGTTTTCTTAAGTTGCGGGGTGTTTGCCCTTGTCGGCTACCGTAGTTTGCACTTGGCAAAGACATACAGATTGCCATTGTTTTTTTAACAGCCATGACATACGTAACTAAACCTCTGCATTCTCATCTTACGCATCACACTCCTCTGTTATGGTGTGGTGGCCATGTCAGTAGATTTACTCACTAACATTGTTGTGGAAACACAATAAGCATGGAAACTATACACACACTTCCTGCATTACTGCATTACTTCAAATACTAAGTTACTCCTCTAGTAAACTAGTATTCACATGAAATAAAACAATAAAACATTGAGACCATTCAGCATAGCACAATGGGTAATTCAACACGGGTTGCTATGGACTCGTCACTAGGCTTCCTCAGTCATTGTATATTTTAGCATATAGGTAAAGCTGCAAAAGCTGAACATTATCCAAAACTCCATTTCTCAGACCAACGTCAATTTGGGAGCTTGCATGCTACCACTCCTTCCTTCTCAAATGCCTTGAAAAGGCTGTCGTTTATATATATATATATATATAATATCACCAGGACCGAAAGGATATTTGAGTCGGGTATGGCTGCAACCATGGAGACCTCCAGTCTCATGCCCTCCTGGCTTGGTGCAGTCGGCAAGCTTTGACTTTTCAAAATAAAAGCTTGCATCTGGTCTGTTATGTTTTCGTACGGTGTTTTGGATGTTTTTGAACTAAACAGTATGGCAATCATGCTAATGAATAAAATTAATTTTTCATCAGATGTCTTAGTTACAACACGATGGAGCTAGCAAAGTAGTTTTGTGTTTATATGTGCGAGCGGGATTTATTCAGTTTGGGAAATCCCACGGTCTCTAAAGCTACAATTCAAATTGTCTGGATGACTAAACAGGGAGGGGCCCATCTGCTAGCGATAGGGGCAGAGACTGAGAGAGCTACATGGAGCTACATGGATAAATATGCACCAAACAAGCCACTTTGAAATGTTGCTGTTCTCACGAATACAAAAGTTGGGTGACCCTCCCCCCTAGACTAAAAAAGATTTGATGACCCTCCCCTCAACAAAGAATAAAAAGACATGATCTTCCCCTATTTTCCTCCGGTGGTCCATTCCATAAATACCGAACGGTCCCTAATCACTGTTATTACCCATGCTACATTCAGATATCAATATTTGAGAGATTAAAATCTGAAATTTAAGATTTGTTATTGAAAGATTACTACCAATATGTACTAAGCAGGACACTACATGGCTGAAAAATAACATTATCAGTTATGGTGGAGAATCAATGAAAATGAGACATTTTTTCTAAAATAGCTCAAACACATTTTTTGATATGTTGGGCTCTAATAATCCTATTATAGTTATTATTTGTGGATGTGTAGTATTTTTTTTATCTATTTATCACACCATATATTCTGTGTCTGAATTTTAGTTTAGGAATGTTGCTGTGTGACAATACCTGGAGAAGAAAACTTGTAGAGGATCTGCTTGTTCAGTTTGTTTTCATTGGCCAAGGCACATGACGTCATGGCAACAGCATATGAGTTGGTGAGGCTGGGCAGACGCCTTTCCAGATATTTCACTGCTTTGTCTATACTGCCTGGCAGACTCTAGACAGAAGGAAAAAACAAAGTCAGATAACAGTAGTGAATCTATTTCAAATATATCCACGTCTGTTCAGAAATGCTGTATAATTTTAACCTTGGACAATAGCTGAGGCTGGATTCAAAGGCAGCAAGATATTTTGATGCATCGCTTCGACATGTCAACAATCAAACCGACAAAAACGAGGCCTCATTAAGCACCACTCGTGTCAGAGAGGTGTCTGTGGTGTGAAAATGGGATGTCTTTGTTAATCTGCTACAGTATTTAAAAGCAGAGATGAAGACTGTAGAAGAGGGGTCACTTTTTATAATACAACCTTTTAGCAATTAGCAAATTTGTCTCCAATTTGAATGTGTCAATTGTTTCAAAAGAATCATTTTAGCAAAATTGACCATTCACTAAACCCCTCGCTCTGGGGAGCTGGGGACCTTTTAATCCAGTATGGGAATGTACTCACATTAACACTGGCAGAACATATGGTGCGAGACTCCTGCATAGCAATGAGGCAGAAGGCCGTCATGGAGGCATCTGAATCTGTGCCTGCCACATCACCCTACACACACACATATTTTTTTATATTCATATATGTAATTGTATTCATCTCGATCAGCTGTTTTTGTAGCACCAAGATTAAAATTAGATGTCAATGAAATCAGTATACGCACAATCATCTCTCCATGGATAACCGTTCCAATTTCTCTAAACAAGCCATTATGTTGCTGTGCGTTGAGAATCATAATCCTGATGGCTTCACAGATGTGTTGTCTTTGCACTGCCACCAGATGGTTAGCCATGGCAAACACCTTGGCAACATAAGCTGTCAGCCTTAGAGAGGAGAGGAAGCTTAGTTTCATTTATTCACACATGACAAACACCATCCTCTCATTGTCAGAATCTAAGTTAGAGGAGGATGTGCAAACAATTACATATGAGTTCATGGATGTTTGGATGCCTCACCAGGTGCTGCTCTTTTGATCCGGCCAAGCAGCGAAAGACCCATCATTTTTACGGAAGACAAGCTCATTCTGGTAGCCTGGACACAAACAACACAACCAGTTTGAGAAGTCCTGTTACATTCTGTGATTATAGCATCTTTCAAATGATTCTGCTGGCATAGATTTTTGTTTGTACTGACAACCCTGGTTAAAACATGGTCTATGAGTCTATGTTTTGCTTTCAGACTATTAATTCTCAGTGTCCCTAGCTTGTATATGTGGGGCAAGGATATAGTATGCATTACTGTCTACCACACTGCCTTTTTTGATATCAATTCTACCAATCAGAAGCTTTAAAATCCCACACGGAGGGGAATCAATCAATTATTAAGATTTCTGGTATCTGTGCAAATAAATACATCTTTGAGCCCACCGTCCTTGATGTACTGGAGGGCTTTGACACGTTTCTTAGAGCCCACTTTTTCCCACTGGTTGGTTTTGTCCAAATATATGACTGCAATGACTGGTAGGGTCATGCTGACCATGTTCTGCTCTCCACAGCCGTGGGGCTGGACGATCATAGTATTCAGAGAGTCCGCACTAACGGTCCTCACCAAACGATGAACTTGATTTTTACCTACATACACAAAACATACACCACACACACAACAGTTTACACCTATGCAAAGTTCATTGTACAGGTACTGTATGACATAACCCAAATATGCCCAAATATAACATAATATCTGACCTGTCACAGAGATCTGTGTGCTAGTAGGTGTGTTTCGGACCAAATCTTTTATAGGAATTCCACTGTTGAGAATGACTTCTTGTTTACCAGCTAAAGGTAGAAACATTGGGCAAGTTGGGGGATCAGGTAGAAAATGGTAAAAACATTACTAAATGACTACATAATGTAGCTAATTAATTTGTAAACTCACCTACACCTTTATTAGTGGGGTCTAGGACTATAATCTGAGAAGATTCAACCAGTACGCCTTCAGGCTGAGAAAAACAACAGTGAGGACAAACATTAGAAATTAGAAACTATTTTGGAGCAGTCTTGTCGGTCTGATGTCTGATTCCTTTAATTAACACAGGAGTTTGCTGTTGGTTTACTGTTTCCAACCGGTGGCAGTCAATGTTTTTTTCCCACACGTAACAACAATAATTCCCTAACCTTTAACTCATGGTTTTCATTGTAACCACAACGACGAAGTTGTAGTTGTACCCCCAGTACTTATTTGAACCCAAATTTTTAACACAAAACATGGTTATTTTCCTAAACCTAACAAAGTCGTTTTTCTGCCTAAACCTAACTGTGAGTGCAGCAAGCTGACTCACTAGCTTAGGACCTTAAAGTTCTTTTGTACTCAACACAAAACGTCAGTAAATAAATGTCTTGAATCCAAAGTTGTTCGTTTGTCTGTTTACTTATGAATTTCAAAACATAAAGTATAAAAACTTAGGATCTTTACTTTTCTTACAGATTAACTGTGCAGTTGTGTGTAGGTCAAAAGACTGCGTTGCTCCAAATTCCAGTGGCTTCTGGCTGTTTCGCAGGGTTCTATTTCTTTTATACTAAATCTAACAGCCAATCAAATTACATTATTCTAGATCACTGGTCAACTGTTTACATTCCAATTTCTACGTTCCATTTGCAACACAGGTTATCTCAGGTCTTACAAAATAAACTCAAAATATTATTACTTCCATAGAAATGGATTCAACACTAACCAAAACCATAGTATTGTCATATCATACAATGAATAATAACAGTGATTTTGGATAGCCCAGAAAAAAATCAAGCAAGTGGCTGCATACAACATCCCAGCTGAAAATCAGTCCAAATTGGTGGCAACAGCCTGAAAGCCGCACATACAGTTCATTCCAACCATAATGTTGTAAATGTAAATGTAAAGTTTAACTTTTTTATTGCAGGTTTGACATTTAAGAGAACAGTTGTTATATGGTATAAATAAGCTTTAAACCCCCTAGATGGAGTCTGTTTTTCTTACCACCACCAGTAGCTTCTTTATGATTCCATCATTGAGCGAAGAATCTTTAACAGCTGCTTTGACCTCAATGCTATATTTTCCTTCTTTCATAGGAATAATGATGAAGGGTACAGCTTGTGTAGTTTGGGCCCCCATTTTAACCTCCTGGCGATACCTTCCACGTTTAGAGGCTGAACTGCACACATGCTCCTCATCAGTCAGATCCACACGCACCTTAAAAACGAGACAAAGATGGAGAAAGAAACTGAAGTATGCACAGTTTTTAAAGATAAAAACCCAATATAGTGAATAATAGGATCATAATCATAAGTTTTATTTTAGGTCACCTAACAATAATGCATTCCTAATTTAAAGAAATGTAATGCTTGATGTTCTTTTCTTCAAAAGAATGGAAATGGTCTGGGCCCGACCACCATGTGAGCAGCTAAAAATTGCTGCCTAACAACAAACATAAATATATGTCGCTATAAGCTGCTTGCATAATTGCCTAAACGGTCGTCAGTTCTCTGAGTGAGGATGGTCTGGAACTGGAAACACCAGAGCAGAGTAACACTGATTTACGGTGACAGGATCGGGGCTGTAGTTGTGGAGGATTGCCTTAATTTCCAGCTGTTCTCCACGGACAGCAGAGTACGGCAGCCTGAGATCAATGAAGAATTCCTTCCGGACAATGACCTCTAATGGCTCGCCAACACAGATTCCTTTAAGATGAGAGGGACAAAAAAATTATGAAACAGATAGAGAGGGGGTGAACTGTAAGGGATGGGAGCGGTTTAAGGCTAGAGGCACAACTACAGCACAATAAATCTTTTAGTCACTGAATCCTAGTCTATCCACGACGTTCTACTTCCGGGATTACTCCGTTGCCAATGGAAATTCCGCTGGATTTCACTCATTTAGGACGGATATTCGTTGCCTTGGGCTTCCTTTGTGTTGGCATTTTTCTCCGGTCAGTTTATGAGGACTTTGGTTAACCTTTTCTCAGATCTCTGCAAGGTAAATCCGGTCAGCTAGCTAGACTATCTGTCCATTTTGAGTTTTCTCTTGTACGACTAAAACAACTTTTGAACATACACGTTCCACCAAAACAAGTTCCTTCCCGAGTCTACTTTGCAGAGGCCCCATTGCTGCTTACGGCGCATAGCACCGCCCATGACGATTGTGATTGGTTAAAAGAAATGCCAATAAACCAGAGCACGTTATTCTCCCATCCTGGAATGTTTTGTGGACTTGCCAGACCCTCCTCCACAGCGCTGTGGAGGAAGGTCTGGCAATGCAAGACTACTGAATCCTCACCGTGAGTTCTTGACAGACTAATGCCAGTGAACTGCCAGGTCGTGATTGAGTCTTTCAAAGGAACATTTTTCGTCACTGTTGTGGCGTCACTGAAACAAAGAAAAGTTTTAACACTTTGAGAGGTAAAGAAAAGCTCTACATCCTAGTGGTGTCATTATGAAGTCATCAGTGTATTGTTTGTGTCTATATTTTAGTTGACCTACCAGTTAGGGTTTTCCTGAGGACAAGCAGGCAGTTTGATGTCTGACCACAGCCAACTTTCAGGGAACTCAGTGCGAGAATGAATGTCCCTGCTGTCCATGTAACTGTCATCTTCCTCACCTAAAGTGTCATCAAAAATGTTACTATTTAGTTTTCTAACTACCAGTATGACCATGAATAACCACCCAGGGCTTCCCCCCATCCCTTGTCCCTGTGTCTTACTGCGAGCCAGTAGGAGGCTTTCCTCCTTCCTCTCAGCTCGCTGGGCTTCCATCTCCTTGCAGCAGTGCAGGAAGGCTGCGGCACAGGCTGCACCATCACTGATGTATTCGCTGCGCCTCTCACAGGTGTATGAGAGGGGGGTGTTCCTCATGCCATCCAAACAACAGTCACGTTGGAGTTGGTCTTCATACTGACTCACTGGAAAGAAAGAGGGTTGTGGAGGAACGACAGAAATAAGAAGATATGGAAGGAAAAAGAATGGTGAACTGGAAAGCTGTTAGAACTTTTAATATTTCTTATTTAATAAATACAAAATATTTTTTCTAGTCAAGTTAGTTTTAATAAAATAGGGCAAAATCACAATCAGTACAACATGTGACACATTCTATCCTAGGACAAAAAAATTGAAAAGGGAGGGTAAAACCTGCATGAAATGAGGGCTCCCTCTCTCTTCAGTATGGAAAGGAGCAGCATGAAGGAACAGATTGACATATAAAGTAAATGGCGTAAGAAGTAAAAAGTCTCTCACTTTTATATTTCCACTAATGTATAGCATGGCAAAGATAAGTATTGTAAAAGTCAACGACAATGACAGAAGATGATGTGGTTGTTGTGTGGTTATTGGGTAGTTTAGAGCTGTGGTTCTTACCTAAGCTGGTTGTGACGTCCATAATAGTTGCAGCTCGTTTCCTCCTGCTGGGGGCCGGACATTTCAATTCTGGAAACGCAACAGACAAGTTCTTTAGCAGAATCCAACAAGGTTGGAAATAAACTTGAGTTTTGTACTTTATGTTTTGAAAGCTCTGCTGGAATGTGCCCATAAGGAACGTATCAGGGGGGAATCGTATATAAGCAGGATGCACAAACAGAGCGTAGATATCACTCACATGTTTATCTGTTGCTAACACCATAACCCTGCGGGGTCTGTGGTGTACAGAGTTCAGTCTGAGAAAAGCCACCCAATGCTGCAAATATCTTATGTACAGCCTGCCACCAACAGTGCTGACACCATTAGTCCCAACAGCCTGAGACACAGACCGTACAGACCTGTTTCCCAACAAAATGTGCCAGAGTGGAACTAAAAGTGTCCACTCTCTTGGCTAACAGGCAGGCTGTGTAGGTGAGCGAATTCAGCGTCAGACCAGGAAAGCAACGTCCTGTCTCTGTATTGAACTCACTCTTTTCCTTGTTCACCACAAAACCCAGATCGGCCAGGTGTGCCAACAAACTGTCCGAGCGCGCCAGCAGTAGCCAGTTGTCCAGATGGATGACCTGCTCCCTAAGGCTAAGCTAGCACCTCGTCATTGTTCAATATACTTGCACTGGGGATTTTTTCTCTAACCCAATCCAATGGAACAATGGTAGGCAGACTGTATGGTGGTGGAAGTTGTTTTTTGAACTAAATAATTTAGAATTTATTTTATATTGGGAGGCACAGGCATACCTCTGGTGAGAGTATGAATGCAGGGCCCTGACGTATTATGATATATTAGTGTGTCTGTGAATATGTGAGGGGGCTTATAGTGAGACATTAAAATGAATGCTATGAAAGAGAACGTTTATACCCTCTTTCTCCTACTGTAATTAGGGATGTTTCAGTGGTACAATATCAAAGCCTAAAGAGGAGTATGTTCTGGGAAGGGAAGAGAAAGTAGTAGAAAGTAGTGTCACCTAGTCTGTAGGGAGTCCCAAAAGCTGTGTTGGACTCAAACAACAGCCCAGCATCGTAGAACACACCCATACCATCCTTCCCTCCACCTGGTGTGCAGCCTGTGTCATACTCCTCTACAATATCCCACACCTGAGCAGACAAGACATAGGGTTACACTTGTTACACAAGTTAAACAGACATATTGTAAGTAAGACTAAGTGGTTCAGTTGTAGTAGCCATCGCCACAGTTTGGTGATCAGACACAGAAGACACAGAACTTCCCTTTCTCCAGATAATTAACAGTTTTTGGTGGGAGTGTATATGTGGTGTGGTCAAAATTGGAAACGTACACAGAAAACAATTACATGTAAGGCTGCCATTTATAATAGCACTAAATGGCTTATAGCTAGAAATTAGCCCATTCATATCAATAATAGACTATGCTCTCTTACTCTTGTGCACGCTCAATGAGACAATAAAGACTAATAAGCTATAGTTATTCTCAAACATACACTTCATTCACTAATGTCCCTAAATACACAGTTGTATATATCTTGGCTATAATAAATGTTAAACACACTAAACTGAATGAAACACTGCCACAGAAATTATCTAGAAATAATGTCATATATCACTCTGCTCTATGACACCAAAAATAGCTGTGCACGTTGATTACTCCAAAATAACCAGTCACTTAAATGAAGAAAGTACAAATATCTGTGTAACATTTCAGTAAGGCTACTGCAATATATGAACTATAAACTGTAACCTTCTAACATTTTAATACAACAAGTCAGCGTTGCATCATCTTTAACAACTTTAGCTCAAAACGTAAGGCTTTCTGATGAACACTTAAACCTGTGGTCATATAAATCCACACATGAAGACAAAGGCAAATACTAAAGGCAATTACTTTAGTATCATTTACACACACAGGTAATCTACAGGTAAAACCAAACTAGCTGTAAACTGTTAAACTCGATCCTCCATGAATTATTACTGTCCACTATTCACTCCCGTTTTCTCTCCTGCTCTGACCCCGATGATTACAGAGTGCATTTGATTTCTGAAGGAACTGACTACTGGACTGCTAGATATTAAGTTAAGTACAGACTTTATTTGGGTTTTTGCTGCTTCTTGTACTTTTCTACTTTCTACTGCTGCTGTGTGTTCTTTGCTTGATTGGTTGTGTTGTTAGGCATAATTTAGTGGTTTTTCTTAAAGTGAAACTAGTTAGTGTGAAGTGTGAATTTGGGGAGTGGAGGTTAACGACTCTCAGGTGCTTTTGACTGATTAGCCAGGGTGTGGCCTCCCCACCTGTAGCCAACACCAATCACCTCCTTGGATTTAATGTTGGCAATTGCGTTAAGCGGCAGCCTCATCGGAAGAAGACTCGGAGGACAAAGACAAAGGAGTCTACGCAGGAGTCTTCGTGGGAGGCTAAGTGGGCTTATCTCACTTAACTGCTCGGTGTCTTCATCCGGAAATGTGCTGCTTCTCCATTCCTGTCCGTGTTTCCTCTCGGAGATACTACAAACCACGCATTAGCTCGCAACATTTCCGCAACCCCACCTCTCTCATCTATCCCACCCGTTCCACACACATTCAACACCTTGTTGCAGGTGGCCTGTGGAACTGCCAGTCTGCCACTCGCAAGACTGAGTTCATCTCTGGCTTTGCCAGCCTGAAATCCCTTGACTTCCTTGCTCTCACTGAGACCTGGATTACACCGACCAACACATCCACCCCTGCTGCCCTTTCTTCTGCCTACTCTTTCACCCACACACCAAGACCCACTGGGAGAGGCGGGGGCACAGGCCTACTCATTAACCCCAAGTGGAGATTTTCTCTCTACCCATTGCCACAGTTCACTCCACAATCTTTTGAACTTCATGCTGTCACCATAACCCATCCGGTACAACTAGTCATCATTGTTATCTACCGCCCACCAGGTCCTGTGGGAGACTTTTTGGAGGAGCTGGATGTCCTTCTTTCAAACATCCCTGAAACTGGCCCTCCGCTGGTACTTCTGGGCGACTTCAACATCCAGACAGAGAAGTTAGCTGCCTTTTCTCACCTTCTCTCTTCTTTTGCCCTCTCACTCTCTCCTTCACCACCCACTCACAAAGCTGGCAACCACTTAGATCTCATATTCACCAGAAACTGCTCTACAGCCAACCTCACTGTTACTCCACTCCATACCTCAGACCATTTCTTCATCTCTTACTCTCTCCCACTCTCCCAAGCTCACAACCATATCTCAAGAGTCACCATACCTGTCCGCCGTAATATTCGTTCACTCTCTCCTTCTTCTCTGGCGGCATGTACTTTATCAACCCTCCCTCCATCCGACTCTTTCTTACTCATGTCTCCCAATGATGCCACAGACACTCTCTTCTCTACTCTATCCTCCTCTCTCGACTCTCTCTGCCCTCTTACTTCACGACAGGCTCGCAAATCCTCCCCAGCTCCGTGGTTATCTAACTCAGTACGTGCTGAAAGATCAACTATACGGGCAGCGGAAAGGAAATGGCAGAAATCTAAACACCCAGATGATCTGCTTACCTATCAGTCTCTTCTTTCCTCCTTCGCTGCCTCTATTTCTGCAGCCAAAAGCTCTTTTTATCAAACCAAAATTGAATCCTCTTTCTCGAACCCCAAAAAACTTTTTTCCATCTTCTCTAACCTCCTAGATTCCCCCAGTCCACCTCCTCCCTCCTCCCTCCTACCAACCCACTTTGTCAACTACTTTGTAAAAAAGATAGATGACATACGCTCTTCATTCTCAACCACACCTCCTGAAATCACCTTACCATCCATCACTTCCATTACTCTTTCCTCTTTCACCCCTTTATCTCCAAACCAAATTCTTACTTTGATTACCTCTGCCCGCCCAACCACCTGCCCCCTGGATCCTATCCCTTCTCACCTTCTCCACTCCATTGCTCCGGACCTCCTTCCTTTCCTCACCCATCTCATCAACATCTCCTTGTCAACTGGCTGTTTCCCTGATGCTCTCAAAGAGGCAAGAGTGACCCCACTGCTCAAAAAACCAACACTCGACTCCTCTGATGTAAATAACTACAGACCCGTCTCCCTTCTTCCATTTCTATCTAAAACTCTTGAGCGTGCCATTTATAATCAACTCTCTACCTATCTCCACCAGAACAACCTTCTTGATCCCCACCAGTCTGGCTTCAAGGCTGGCCACTCAACAGAAACTGCCCTCCTTGCTGTCACTGAGCAGCTTCACATCGCTAGAACAACCTCTCTCTCTTCCATCATCATCCTTCTGGATCTTTCTGCTGCCTTTGACACAGTGAACCACCAGATCCTCATTTCGACACTCCGAAATCTGGGTGTCTCAGGCTCTGCGCTCTCATTACTCACATCTTACCTGGCAGACCGAACCTACCGGGTAACCTGGAGAGGGTCTAGCTCAGAACCTTGCCCACTTAAAACTGGGGTTCCTCAGGGATCAGTCCTGGGTCCCCTCCTCTTCTCTCTGTACACCAACTCTCTCGGGTCTGTCATTCAGTCGCACGGCTTTTCTTATCACAGCTACGCAGATGACACCCAACTAATTCTCTCCTTTCCTGAGTCTGAAACTCAGGTAGCAGCACGTATCTCGGCCTGTCTGACTGACATCTCTTCTTGGATGTCCACACACCATCTGAAACTCAACCTCGACAAGACTGAGCTCCTTTTCCTTCCAGGGAAGGGCTCTCCTACCCAAGACCTGACTATAACAATTGACAACTCTATAGTAGTCCCCACCAAGACTGCTAGAAACCTGGGTGTAACACTTGACGACCAACTCTCCTTCACTGCTAACATTGCTGCAACCACCCGATCGTGTAGATACATGCTGCATAACATCAGAAGGATACGTCCCCTTCTAACGCAGAAGGCGGCTCAGGTTCTGGTTCAGGCTCTAGTCATCTCATGTCTAGACTACTGCAACTCCCTCCCGATTGGCCTGCCTGCATGTGCCATCCAACCCCTGCAGCTCATTCAGAATGCAGCGGCTCGACTTGTCTTAAACCTCCCCAAGTTCTCTCACACTACACCGCTCCTCCGCTCTCTTCACTGGCTACCAATTGCGGCCCGCATCCGCTTCAAGACACTAGTACTTACGTACAGGGCCATGAACGGATCAGCACCCGCTTACATCCAGAACATGGTCAAACCATATACCCCAACCCGCCCACTTCGTTCTGCATCAGCCAAACTGCTGGCTGCTCCCTCACAGCGAGGGAGAACTAATCACTCAACGAAATCCCGACTGTTCACTGTCCTGGCTCCCAAATGGTGGAACGAGCTCCCCATCGATATCAGGATGGCCGAAAGCCTACACATCTTCCGCCAAAGGCTAAAAACGCATCTCTTCCGACTACACCTCGGATAAAAAAAAAATTTAAAAAAAAATCTTGAACTTGCACTTTCGAACCTGCACTTTCCTATGTCTCTTTGTAGCTTTGCCTATTTAAAGCTACTGTATTCGCACTTACTACTTGTGGTCTGGAGTTTGAACCTTCACAGTTGAAAGCACTTAATTGTAAGTCGCTTTGGATAAAAGCGTCAGCTAAATGACATGTAATGTAATGTAATGTAATGTAATGTAATGATAAACTAGAGCTGCATCTCATGAGTTGCTAACTCCGCCCATACAGCTGATGGATTCATGTGACGCTTCAGAGGAAAGGATGTCTCATCCCTCTAAAACACATCTGCTTGTTCAAAGCCACTCTCACTACTACAGATTAAGATTAGGGCCACAAAATGTTTTTTTAAGTTTAAAAAAAAATAGTCAGAATTCTGAGTTTAAAGTCAGAATTCTGACAAAAAAGCAAGAAGTCTGACTTAATTCTCAGATTGCTGACTTTTTTTTTTAAACTTAAAAAATACATTTTGTGGCCCTAATCTTTATCCGTAGCACTGAGAGTGGCTCTCATAGCCCTGAATTTGCATCCCCGACAACTCCACTTGCAATTTTTACTGGATGTTAGTGAATCCAAACGCTAACAATTAATGTGTCATTTTTTTATACATATATATTTTGTTAAATTAAATCACTGTCACACATTATATTTGTTAAATATAAAATTAAGAAATTACCTTTTTCTGGGTGAGACGGTGCTTGTTGTTTAGGACATAGACGCCTTTGTCAACTGCCACCAGTCCCACTGTGGCCCCTGGGTCTCCAGTGATCTCCAGACCAAACGACCTGCGAGGCTCATAGGATGGAGCAGGTTTGGAGGATTCCAGCCTCAGCTAAATGTGAAGGGGAGGTCAATGAATGAGGCAACGTTAAAGCAGTTAGACTATATAAAAAATCTTACTATATGTGTCTCACCGAGCCCATGCAGGAGTCCTTTACATCCACCCAAACAGAGTCGGATACCACTTCATTGCCATCTGTGTGGTAGTAGGCTATGATGCGGAACGATGGCAGCATTTCTTTGGTAACAGTGACTGTAAGAGGAATCAGTATTTGGCCTCTTGTCGTCTTGTAACGCCCATTTCTTACCAGTTGACCTCTGCTCAGGATCTATGGACATAGATAACATCAGTTCTTATCTGATATGTATAGACTACACTAGTTGTGGGATGCAACAAAAAGAAGTTATACATGCACACATGCAGGTGTAAAACGTCTCTCACCAGGTATGTGATGTCAATGTCATGATTTTCCTGCCTCTTGAGGATGAGGCTGATTTTGAGGTTGTCTCCTAATTCCAGCTCAGCTGTATCCACACCTGCAAATTTGATATGTTGTGATGAGTGTTGGACACTGAAAAGATGTAGTGCATGGTGCATACTTCAATTCCACCACCTTTTTTTTCAACATCTAATGTTATTTCAGGATGTCCCTTACCTATGTGAATGTAGCTGTTGCTTTGAGTGGTATATGGGAGAGCTACCATGGTGGCTGATGCTTGCTTTTCATTTGAAATATGAGGATCATTGGTCCTTGCCTGCAATTAACGACACACACAGGTAAGCATATGCAAACAGATGATTAAATAATACATTAAAAAGTCTCAAGTCTATCCTATCCTATGAAGACCTTGCCTGGCAGTAGCCTAGCAATAAAAAACACTTAATGGACTAACAAAAAGACATGACAAGAATTGAAAAGGATTTTCATACAATAGCTTGACAGTACAACATGAAGATGGCTGTTGGTATGCTTTATTGTTTTGTTTTGTTTCATTGCATAGCTGTATTAAATATTGTCATTTAACTGACCAAGGTCTAGGTAAGACACCTTAAATTAACATCCAATAAGCATCGGCTCAAACTACAACTCAACTCAGTTTGTTACTTACAGCTGCATTATTCGATTATTGGCCACCATGGGGCAGATGTTATGGTTTTGGGATATTTCTGTTACCAGTTTGTTTATTTCTGTTGTCTTTATTGTTTATTTGTTCATGTTCCCTGTGTTTGTATTTTCTGTATATTTCTGTTCAGTTATCTCCTGGTTTATTGTATATGTTTTGGTTAATTCCTGTATTCTGTGTTCTGTGTGTCAAGTCTCTGTGTTTAGGTTGTTTCATGTTTCCTGTCTGTTGTTCTGGTTTCCTGTTTTATTTTGATAGTCTGTTTTCTGTCCTGTCATGTCTAGTTTTACTTTTTGCCTTTGATTGTCCTGCCCCGCCCTGATGTGTTTCACCTGTCGTGTCACCTGTCCCTCATTTGTTCATTACCTCTTGTATTTAACCCCTGTGTTCCCTTTGTCTCGTGTCAGATCGTTTTGTATTCCCCCGTGTCAGTGTGTGTGTCTGCGTCAGTCTCCTTTTTTCTCCCTGGTATTAGTTTTTGCCTGCAGCTCACAGGACTCCTTGATTGGTTTTTGTTTTTTGAGAAAATAAATCTTTGAGTTTCTACACTGCTCCTGCCTGCCTCTCTCTCTCTGCGTTTGGGTCCTCTACCTTCCGCCATCACAACAGCAGAACAACATTAACATGCGTGACGTCTAATTTTTGCATCATTGGCTTAAAAAAGCTGTTGTGGCAAACATGTACTTTTAACATCTTCAGACACAGAACATTAGCATTAATGCATTGCCAATATTTGCTTTCCTTTTAGCTCTGTTTTGGAAAAAGATATCTTGGTCTTGCTTGAAGATGCTCAACTACAGTATCTTCACCATTCGCATACTTACAATACAATAAATGAGTGAGCAGCAGAACCACCAAAATCAGCTATGAAATCTTAAAATCAGCATAGAGCTGCAAGGCTGGGGGACAGCTCTACTTGATTAGCTAGAGCTGTCACCCAGGTAGGAAAGAGCTACAAAAATATTTTCAAAAATAGGCAAATGCTTATTTTTTAAAAGTGCTGTAGTACAACTAGCAGGAGACAAGTTATAATTGAGGTAAGTCTGGAGACACTACCTTATTTAATCATTAAATTAATAAATATTTTTGTTGTATCTCTTTTTGGTGTTGTAGTTTGTAGACAGCCCCTATGTCTCAACACCGGAACTAAACAGAGCTGAATAAGCACAACTTCTATGCATTTCTTTCACATCTACTGCAGTCAGATTCACTGTGTTCATTCAGAAGGAATCACTTCACATGGGTAGGCACTTGTAATGACATCTCGAAAATGTTAAGAGGCTAAAAGCACGTTTAAAACTTGCCCTGTTTTAGCCTCCTGGGTGCAAACTGTAGCAGGAGGATAACACGGTGTAGGCAATTGTTTTCATTTTTCTCGCTACTGACAGCACTCCAAATTTACAAACAACAGAGCTACGTGTTGAGATCGACCAGAATTCTCCTTTAACTGATATAATGGAAAAGATTCCCAGCATCCTTGCCAATCATCCTCACGCCTGTGACATCATTCTTCATGTTGGTTGTAATGAATTTTCCAGTCAGTCCTCTGAAGTTTTGAAACATGATTTCATTGAGGTCCTTGAGTCTCTCGCCTACAAGGGAAAACGTTTTTTTCTTATCTCCGGTCCTCTGCCTCCTCTCCGCGGCGTGGGCCGTTTTAGTCGTTCTCTTAGCCTCAATGCCTGGCTTCAGTCTGCCTGCACAGTCCGCAACGTAGATTTCATTGACATTAATAACATCTTCTGGAAACGCCCAGCCTTCTTCCGTCGTGATGGCATACACCCAAATGGCCTCGGCTCTCGTATTCCTACTGCCAGTCACTGGCAATAACACAATCTCTGTTTTATTATCATACACTGACTATTGTAACATTAAGGCCATTTCCCCCGGGGAAACTTTCCGCATTGTGCAGCAGATCAGTTTCCAAGTATCTGCACCGCCTAGCCCGAGTCTCTGCTGTGCCTCAGTGAGTCTGTGCCTCCATCACTAACAAGTCTTTTATTCTGAATGATTTATTTACTGATAAATGCCTTAATTTCTTCTTGCTGACTGAGACTTGGCAAAGGAACATGGAATACGACCTCATTTGAACTGCAGGTGACCAAAGTTGGTAGTTAAAATCCATTTTATTGTATTTTAATTTACCCCTGGTTCAAAAAGTTATTTTATGTCTGAATTCTGAGATTTTTTTAACCTCTATTATTGGGTTGGAAAAAGTAGTTATGGTTGGTGATATATTACTAAGATGACATGTCTTACACCTTTGCTGCTGATTTTCTCAATGTCACTAAGTGTTTTAATTTTATCCAACATATGTCTGGTCCCACACACGTTAGGGGTCATACTTAGGACCTTGTTTTTACACTTGGTCTTAATCTTGACTCTATTTGCTCCGAGGGGCTGCATGTTACTGATCATGACTGTGTTTTTTTCAAGCTGTCTTTTACCAATATAATTTAATCAACAAACCCACCAGACTCAATTTTCTGTCATTTTATCATCGTGAAACATACATAATTCAAAGTTGACAGAAACAAAATAAAGTAAAACTCAAAAACTGTCTTGGTTTGTCTTTCCACTGTTCCAACCATCACCACTCTGGTTCGGCTGAAATCAACCACTAATTCATCCATTTACATATGAAAATATGCTGGATCTATACACGCTAGCTAAAAGTATTGATTATTTAAATAGAATCTGGTGAGTTTGGTGATGGTAATGTCATGTCTGTTTCTGGGTAAACAAAAAGGACCTTACTCTTTAAAGGTCCAGTGTGTAACGTTTTTAGTTGTTCGCTCTCAAAATCTGTGTTGCCCGTTCACAAACTTGTCCTTTTCATGAATATTTACCACCACCATCAATTCCAAGTATTCCTATTGGCTTGAAATTTTACATTTGCGTTTGCATGAACTGGGGTAGACGCTCCATATTCATGCGCGTATACACATATTAAAAATCCAAATTTCAGGAACAGGAGTCTTTTTCATCGCCCAGAAAAAGGATATTGAAAAAAGCAAGAGAAATCATCAGAAAAAAGCATTAAGGCTACCGTAGCTGTAATACGTACTTTGAACTGCGTGGCGCGAGAGAGTTGATTGCGATATACAGTATGATCTCAACGTTAGATGGGAGAAATTCCCACACATTGGACCTTTAACAAAGATGTCTATCACTGTAGGGATCCTTACCATAATGTTGTCAGACACTTAGAATAACGATCTGAGCAAGTCAGTGGAAAAACCAGCACTTTTAGTGGACGGAAATTAATGGCACGCTTTAAGGATTCCGTTGCAGCCCTATTTGTGGCTGCTGGTTAAAGCATTCTCACTTATTACTGGGCCAGTTTTTCTTTCTTTCTTTTTGTTCACATTAGTCACTTAGATATTAGTCTATATCCTCAACATTCCCCTTCCGGGATAGAGAGACTTACGGTGATTGCCAGACTTGCACCTGCATTGACGGTAATCTTTGCCATGCCGTTGGCTGTGGTTAAAGCCTGCACCTGGTCGACCACCACTGCGACACCTTTTGCCGGAGTGCCGTCAGGATACACAACTTCAACCTGGCATCAGAGACACAAACAGCTGAACAATCAGAAAAATTTCTTATTAAAACATATTAGGTTGACTCATGATATGAGATTATTCTTTCTGCAAACAGCACTAGCTGTGCACTGAGTATTTTGATTTAAAGTAGACAGTATATATTGACCCAAATGGGTGAATTTTTCTTTTTCTCTGGAATCTCACATGTTTGAGAAAATATTTGATTCATAATGAAAATCCATGACAGATGAAAATATTTCATATTAAAACAGTTTTGCAACTTTTATATTTAGAATATATTATGATTTTTATATTATTATGAGTAACTGTATTTAGTAATTAAAAGGTTTCTGTAAATGATTTTTCTTATTTAAATAGAAATATAAAACTACTTTTGCTGTTCATTTATATAAATCTAAATAAGTACTTTACTGCAACATCGAAGGACATTCCTGGTTTGAAATATTTGGGCGTTTTCTTAAAGGTGATAGTGTAAGGTGATGTAACAATCTGGACACTTCTCAACTCCGCCTCCACCATTTCACCACCTGTGAATGAATGCAGAAACACAAAACTGATTTTAACATCTGTTTACTTTCTTTTAGATTAATTGATACAAAACAACATATCCTGATATCTGTACTTTATTTTTTTCCTCTCATTCTTGTTTTGGAAATTATTATTATTATTATTGTGATTATTGTGATTATTATTATTATTATTATTGTCCACATTGCTGATATGAGTTATTTTGTGGGGGAGGACAACACTCTGGTTGCCATTGCTAGCCAAACTAGTATGTACATGGTTCAAAAGGTGATTCCCATGTTGCCCAGGTTGCTATAACAAAAATAAAAATAAAAATAAAAAATAATGATACTTAATTCAACCCACACATGATCAAACGTAGTGAACAAGCACAAACACACAGTCTCTCTTTCTTACCGCTCTCCGTCAGCACACTGACAGCTACATATATGGAACTCCCCACCAGTTCAAGGATGTTTGGGAAAGTCTGTGTGATGTGCTCTCTCTTTATTTTGACCACTCCAATACCTCCCTCTATCTAATGTGACATAAAAGAAAAATGCATCTTGAAATACAGTACAGTGGTACAGTAATACAGTGAACAGATGGAGATATACTAAAGGTGTAAATTCTTGTCAGACTAGCATCATTCTGAACATCTTAAATACTTTAATTGTTACATTCCTATCTCAATATATTAACTGAAATGGTGGTAGGCAGCTTAGAAATCCTAGACATTATTCGATTAGAGTATTGCAGATTTTGTATCACTGGTAAAGGCCAAGCTGTACGTTTGTATAACATACAGTATACTGCATACGCCAAAATGACCAATCAACAGCAAACATCTATGTGCTCACCTGCACTCTCTGAAGAGAACTTGGAAAGCTCTTCTTTTGACGCTCTTGCATAACCCCAAACACCACGTAGGCCGTCCCATCCACATTTATACCAAACAGATACCTAAATCCACAAGAGAGGGACAAGTTTAGGCTCTCAATGAAGTAAACAAGGACAGTAAAAACTAGAAAATGCATTTCCTGCAGAAAATGCATGGGAGTGCTGAATAGCTGAATTGCTAAAGCTAAACTGGATGAATAGCTTAAATCAGTAAGAAGAAGTTGAAGTAGTGAGAATAGTTGAAAAAGTGGAAATCGGTTTAATACGTATGAATTTCATTCAAAAGTTGAATAACACCACTAATGTATAAAAAATGTCTTTTCTATCTGAAATTATGAATTGGAAAGTATGGAAGACAAATGCTGTGAGAAAACATTGATGAAAATGCTGAAATATAGAACAAATTGTTTGAAAAATCTCAAATGCATTGCACTACACTGCTGAAAAACTTGGAAGTTGGAAACTGAACTACACATAAGTTAAGAGCTGAAATACATTTCTAAAAAAGCTGGAAGCTAAACTGTAATACTGTCAAAAGTGGAAGTTCCAATAAATTGACTAAAAAGACTTATCATCAGCCATATCCATTGCATAGAACAAACAAACAAACATAAAGAGAGAAAGAGAGACAGAGAGAAAGAGAGAAGAGAAGAAAGAGAGGAAAGAAAAAAGAGAGGAAAGAGACGAGAGAAGAGAGGAAAGAGAGAAGAGAGAGAAGGAGAGGAGAGAAGGAGAGGATAGAGGAGAGATAAGAGAGAAGAGAAGAAAAAGAAAGGAAAGAGAGGAAAGAGAGAAGGAGAGAAGAGAGAGAAGGAAAGAAAGAGAGGAAAGAGCAATTTATAGAGAAGGGACAAAGATCATTTTTTAAGGGTCTGCACTCTAGTTGATGACATCACCCACTGTAAGTCACGCAATACACACCCATTTTAAACGCAATAAAATCCTGAAAGGATCACTAAATTTAAACAGCTTTTTCACAAAAACTGTAAAATATATCAAACTGAAAAGCCAAAGCCTAATACCTGAAGTTTTCGTGAACAGTTTAAATCACGTCTGTAGGTGAAAGAATGTAGAAGGAGATACATTTTAAAGCAGAAGAAGATTTGAAGGATTTGAAGCCCTCTCTCATTGACTTTAATGTTAAAATAAAATGTTTAAAAGCTTAATATTTAAAAAAGTATAAATAGTTGAAAAAAGTTGAAGAAGTCCCATCATCTGCTGAAAGAGCTGAACATTTTAAAAGTTTAATGGTTTTGATAGCTGAACGTATGCAGAAGTTACGTAGAGCCAAAAAACGTACGGAATAATAATAATGAAGAACCGACTAACAATAGTTGGAATGCTGCTGAAAGGATTCCCACTAAAAAAAAAAACCACACACACATCAAATGACTAACAGACTAAAAGAGTAAGAGGCCTCTGAACGTCACCCTTTATTTTCTCCTGCAATCAATCTCCTAATCAGGTCTCTAAAGCCACAAAACCAAAACCTTCACATACGTAGCTTTGATGTTGACGGTGAGCTCTTGACTGTCCACATAGAAGAAGGAGCTAACAGGCATCAGTTTAACTTCAAAACTGGGCAGCACTGAAAAATAAAAGGAGTTTTATTGTGGGTCCAATCAAATGAAGAATGAATGTTATAGCTTTTTAAATATTAAATATAAATACATTAATATGTTACAGTAAATAAAAGTAAAGGTCATGGGGCTCACCATATTCTTTGACCTCGAACTCTGCAAAATAGCTCTGCTGTGGGTTGCTCTGGAACTTCGCCACCACTTTCCACAGTCCAAGACTACACACACACACACACACACACATAGTGTCATTGACATAATGTATTCCCTAGCCCCTTAGCCTAACCTTAACCCTTACCCTAACCCTAACCATAACCTAATTCTAACCCTAATCCTAAAACCAAGTCTTAACCCTCAAACAGTCCTTTGAAGTTGTAGGGTCCAGCATTTTGGCCCCATAAAGCTGTCCGGACCCCACAAGTATACTGTATTCCCGTTTTTTGGACCCCACGAATATAGTTAAACAACAACACACACACAATAAAGCTATATATATATGGCCGTTGAGTAAAACTAATGGGTTTAAAGTTTTCTGTTGGCCAGCAAACTGCACAACAGATACTGTAGAACGGTGTTTTGCATTATTAGGATGATTATTTTAGTCCATTGGTCTCCAAGGTATTTATCTTGTCTTTGCCTCCGGACACCCAGAACCTCCTCACAGAAAACAGGCCATGTGTGAAGGACTCTGACTTCATGTTTAATATATCTCTACCACAGAAATAAATCATTTTGGATTAGTAGTTGTCCAAACACTATATTGGCAACATGGAAAATAATCGTAGAAAGATAACATAAACATATTGAAATTTGCTTTGCATGATCTTAAATGATTTAAGATATTACTGTAATGTTTTGAATTAAGGTCACCTGTTTTTCATTTTAAAGGTGCTGTAGGTAGGATTGCGAAGATCCAGGACTTAGCCAAAAAATGTGAACATCGACAACTTCTCAGTCCCTCCCCCCTTTCTGCTGAAGCCCAAAATGGAATGAATGTGTGTGCATGAGCAGTGATTGACACACAGTTAGACCCCCCCCCCCCCCCCCTCCCGGCCCTGATTGGTGCATGTGAACAGGGAGCTGTGGAGTTTTGCAAATCACACTACAGGTTGTACTGGTACCAGAGGAGCCAGATTTTTTTTAAATTACTTGCTTAATGTAGTTCTACTCGAACATAGGGTCAGTTTCAGCAAATATGACAGAAAGTTAGTTTTATAAGTCTTACCTACTGCACCTTTAACATCTAAATGCATCACTAAAGAACAGAATAGAAATTAAATGAAAATAAAGTACTAACCTGACAATTTCAGCAAGTTTGAAATCGCCAGAGTGGATCCCTGATTTCAAAGAGACTGGATCAAGTGGTAAAATTATGCCTTCAGGGGTCTAAAAATAAACAATATTAAACAAACATGAACAGAGAGCTGTGCCAGTTTAAAAATTGCTTTAAGTTCATACTATATTTTATGTATGTCTTTTGTCTACAATCCAGCAGCCTGTTCTGTGTCTAGATTGACTCTTTTTCAGGTATTTTTGAATACACTGAGGGAATGTGCAACTCGACCACTGCATTTATTTTTCTCGTATTTCCAGTAAGTACTAGGACAGGTATTACTAGAGTCAGACAACCTAACAAAGACACAAGGTTAACTGTGGATGTGTATTTTAATTTCAGTCATTAGTATGAACATTATCTACTTTTAAGCATTTGTAATATCACCTCACTAAGAGACGTCATGCTCTCAGTTACAGCTGATTATTTACAAAATATTACATTCAATTATTTTCTTATCAAAGATGAAATACAATTCCACAACCTCCATGGAAATAGAAGCATCAGTTTGAGGTTCGGCATCCCTCTCTACGGACTCCATACGGGGCGTCACTGCAAACATCCTGAAATGAACTGACAGAGAAAGAAAGAGGTTGCTCAAGGTTGGAGGAAGGTGTATCTATTTTTGACCTCACTATTCCACTTATTTCAAAAGAGAGATTAATTTTACTGTAATTTACAGTACAATCATTACATTCTGGAAAAACAAAGGAGTAAGTGTGTTTCTTATGTAGCTCAGTATTGAACTCACCTTTGCTGTTGGGGGTGTAGAGGGTCTTGTCAGTCTGGATGAAGATGTACCCAGACTGGAAGGACACTAAGACGACTTTCTCCAGCAGTTGGTCAGGGAACTGAGCTTGTAGATACACATACTGCTTCATGGTAGGATCCTTACTGAAGCTTCCAGGAGGGATCTGAAACCAGTATGATGAGCAGTGTGTGCATAAAGATGTACATTTCTGGATTCATATCTACATTCTTTGTGGTCGTGTTAGAAAATGAAGCCAAGTTACAGTAACATGCCCAGCCTGACAGTATTTCACTTACCGTTATCTGTCCGAGCTCCTGGAAGTTTCTTGCACTAGTAAGGGTCACAGATGTAGATGTCAGCTTTGTGGTTTTGGTTGGATGGTTCATCACGTTGATGTTGACCGTGATGTTTTCCCCGGTGCAGTCTTGACATTCCACAAAGATGTTTTCTGCTGTTCCTACCCGCAACAAGTTAGGGGCAGACATCACCTTCCTGCAGAGCAGCAGTGAGAGAGAGAAAGATATTGATGTGAATATACTGCAGTCAATGTGCAGAAGTGACCACATGTTGTTTATGATGTACTGACAAACATTACAACATTTTTTGTGTGTGCCTCCCTTAAAAAGAAAAAAAAATAAGTGCTTATATGGTAAACCCTCGTCACAGGTATTGGCCTTATTAAGTGTGACTTTTTTCTATGAGATTTTTATGTACATGATGATGGGAACATTTTAGTATTTCACAAAAAAAAGCAAAAATGGTAGAAAAGTCTAAAAATTTTCACCTAGTCTATATCCTTGACGTCCACTTCTGGGATTGCTCCAGTGCAGCAGAATGCATGTATTTTCGCCGATGTCCGTTTCCTTCCGCTTTCTTTGTGTTGGAATTTTAAACTCCAGTCGATTTATGAGGACTATGGTTGACTGCTCCTCAGATCTCTGCAGGGTAAATCCAGACAGCTGGTCCGTGCAGAGCTTAGCACCGCTCATGACTATTGTGATTGGTTTAAAAAATACCAATAAACCACAGCACGTTTTTCTCCTATCCCATAATGCTATGTGGACTACCCAGACCCTCCTCCGATCCGCAGCGTGTGGATGGTCTGGGAAAGCGAGACTACAATTCACCCAAATTACCAAAGAAAACAAAACTATTTGCTCAGATGACGATCATGAGCTCCAGCATGGACTTCACACACAATGAGTGATCTATTGATTATCTTGACAAAAACACTGACAAAGAACTGGATCAACAAAACATTTCATCATCCTCTAAATTGTTGCTGGCATCCTTTGAAAGACCACAGTACCTTGACTTGTGTGACACAAACTGGACTAGACTTCTTATTATGTAAGACACAAGTTAAACTAATATTTGTATCCATACACTTTTTTAATTGAATATACTGTACATGCAGAGGACCCTAGATATTTGTGATGCTCCTATTGCAGTTTAACCAATAATAATGTCAATATCAGGAAGATGAACAAACAAACAAACTATATATTTTAGCTCTGTGTGTGAATTAACTTATAGCCATCCTAACCCCAAAACCCTCTGGCGGGCTTGAAAAAGCATGTTTAAAAGATTGTCAATGAAAAACCACTTAAAGCTTAGCTCTATGCAGTTTTGGCAATTTCTTCGCTGTTTTCTCGCTTTTTGCAGGCAGGTTTCTCTATAGAGCTCCCCCTACAGCTTCGGAATAGATATTTGGCAACACTGTTGTAAAAACTTGTTGCCGACTCTCCCCCCTCCCATCTTCTTCCTCTGGACATGTGCATTTGTTTTCAAAGAAGCTGGCGAATGCACAGAGCCATGTCCACTGAGGTAGACAGCTAGTAAGCTATTTAGTAAGCCCGTAACAGACAGCGATCATAATAAAAACCTTTAAAGACAGTAGCCAACATCCTGAGGTTACAATAAGAAGAATTACAAAGATTAAACAGAGTTTATCCCAACGATACTTACAAGTGCAACAGCAAGAACGCCAGGTTATGGAGTTATATTCCTATCTTTATTCAAGAGCGCATTCTTTCAATCTAAGAGCATTTCTCACTGATATTACGTTCAGATTTTGTAATAATTTCCCTCAAAACCTTGCTCTCACACTCAAATAGTCACTGCTCACGCTTGGATTTGCTCTGCTTGTGCTCAAACTTTGTGCTTGGACTCAGATATGTTGTTCTGTGGACAGATTTTCTGCTCTCAGCTTTGGCCCTTCTCCTCGCACTCAGCCTGATTCTGCACACTTGCAAATCTTCTCCTCTCGGATCTCTCCTGCGCGCTTGGATTTTTTTGTGTTACAATACTATCAAAATTCCACAACCAATAGAATGCCTGGTGTAGTGTTGACCAATGAATTGATGCCTGCCCCGTTGAGGGTGCGTTCGTTCTGTTAGAATGTCCGTTGCGGACTGCTCCTCTGTAACCATGGGTCTGTAACCAAGTTTATTTACCACTGCTGTCCATCGCTTTATTATTAGTATATGTCAATAATGTGGACAGAAAGGTCAGGAAACGGGAGAAATCTTTGAAGTGGGACATATCAATTTACAAAGAACACAAGAAACTGTATTGTATTGTATTATTGAAAATAATAGTTTATTCTCTATTTTAGCACGTGGATTATGCAGGTGATGGTGCATAAATGGGTGAAGTCCTTGTAGATCTCTGGCACTTTGAGGACAGACAGATCCAGCAACTCTCCACTGTTGCCTTTGTATAGTGTGCTCCTATTTAAGACAAATTCATAGACATCAACACATAATATATTAGGTGTACATAGCTTTCTTTAACATCATTACTATCTTACCTTACCTTCTCTGCTTTGGATTTGTGGACATCACAGTTATTTTCTCTCCCGGGCCTTGTTGTGCACCCTGTGAATTTAAGCAAGATAAAGAAATGATGTGTATGTAACATGATTTTACAATTAGATGATTATCAGACTTGCCAACGTTCTTGATTTATGCCACTGCTGCCTGCCCTCTGCACACAGGTGAGTACAAGGGGAACCAATGGGATTTCGAGTTGGGAGTAATGTGCTGAGTGGAACAACACAGTAGTGTGGTTGTACAACACTGGTCCATGCACACGGTGCAGCTGTGATGCAGTTGTTTTTTTCTGTTCAGTTTACTTTGTATTGATTTCATTAGGGTAAAAATAAATAACTGCTATTTTAAATTGCGTTTTATTATAGGAGTGAAATTGTACTTACAACTTTCTATACAGATAGATATGAATGTTATTATTGTTAAAATAATGTTATAAGAATTTAGAACAATATCTGAAAAACATACAACAGTACGGTGGCCGACAGGGGCAAACGCCCTGCAACTTAAGAAAACACATGCCAATAGACAAAACACAAGCAATTTAAGAAAACATCTTCATTAATTTGACAACACATGTGCAGCATTCAGCAAATGCTCTGCAAATGCACACAAAACAACCAAATACATAAACGCGCTGCAAATAAAAAACAATGCAAAAAGAAAAGCACACAAACCCCGAAAAAAGAAGCGATGCAAAAAGAAAAACAACTTCATTAATTTGACAACACATGCGCAGCATTCAGCAAACGCGCTGCAAATACACACAACACAACCAAATACATAAACGCGCTGCAAAAAATGATGCAAAAAGAAAAGCGCACAAACCCCGAAAACAAATTCTCCAGGCTTCTAGGGGGAGCAGCTAGTGGAACAGCTTGATTTTCGTCGGGTATGGCTGCAGCCTGGAGAACTCCCATCTCATGCTTCCCGTCCATAGACTGTATATTAAATTAATATATATACACAGTCTATGCTCCCGTCTCATGCCCTCCCGGCTGGTGCCATCCCCGAGCTTCGACTTTTCAAAATAAAAGCTCGCGTCTGGTCCCTATGTCTTCGTACTTTGGTGTTTTGGATGTTTTTGAAGTAAATAGTACGGCAATCATGCTAATGAATACAATAACTTTTTCAGCAGATGTCTTACTTACAACACGTTGGAGTTAGCAAAGCAGTTTTGTGTTTATATGTGCGAGCGGGATTTATTCAGTTTGATAAATCCCACGGTAATTCGGCTGGTTTACTAAACAGGGAGGGACTAGAAATCCTGCCTGTTTTTTGTTTTTTGTATTTCAAGAGCGAATTGCTCCACAATATGAATCACCTATATTGTTGGTAACTGTTGTTGTATAATCACAATATTACACTTGAGGAGGCCTACACTTCAGTGATGCGCCTTTCGGACCTCGAAATTAAACCCTCTCATGTAATATGGCTTAAACAAACGTCAACGTTAAACGCTGATGCAGTTTTAAATGTTTTATCACCACGAGTTTACAGACGTCTCTGCTGATTGAGTATCACCTGTGACCTGAGCCGAGACACACCCCCCAAACGAGAGAAAACATATCTCAAACATAGACTTCATATTTACAGCCTATGATCTCAAAGCAGTTGCACACCATTTCACAACGGTGCACACCGTTCTGAGATTGAACGTGCCCCGCCGGCTCTCTATCTCTATCTCTCTCTCTCTCTCTCGAAAATCAAGCTGTTCCACTTAGCTGCTCCCTCTAGAGGTCTGGAGAACTTCCGTTGTGTAATCTGGATGCAGCGTTTTTTTGTTGCATTTGTTTTTGGGGTTTGTGTGCTTTTCTTTTTGCATCGTTTTTTATTTGCAGCGCGTTTATGCATTTGGTTGTGTTGTGGTATTTGCAGCGCGTTTATGTATTTGGTTGTGTTGTGTGTATTTGCAGCGCGTTTGCTGAATGCTGCGCATGTGTTGTCAAATTAATGAAGTTGTTTTTCTTTTTGCATCATTTCTTTTTTCGGGGTTTGTGTGCTTTTCTTTTTGCATCATTTTTTATTTACAGTGCGTTTATGTATTTGGTTGTGTTGTGTGCATTTGCAGAGCGTTTGCTGAATGCTGCACATGTGTTGTCAAATTAATGAAAATGTTTTCTTAATTTGCTTGTGTTTTGTCTATTTGCATGTGTTTTCTTAAGTTGCAGGGCGTTTGCCCCTGTCGGCCACCGTACAACAGTGATGACAAAAACGGATACAAACAATCCAGTTTCTTTTGTTTTTCAGTTATATTACAGTTTAGGTTTTACTATTGCCTCTAACATGTCTGATATTAGCCAAATCCCCAGGAACATGGTTATCCAAACGAGGAAAAAAATACAAAGTGGGGTCATTAAATACCAGTTGTAAATACACACATACTGTCCGTCATATGTCGTTCAATCTAGCTAGCTAAACTACCAGTATAAAGAAAAGCTATTTGTTTACGGACATCAAGCTAGGCTAGCTATGGCTAGCGCCAAATGCTATGTGCTACATTTATGTTACTCACCCTCATAGTTGTGTACATAACTTGATATGTCCTACTTCAAAGCTTTCTCCCGTTTCCTGATGGGTGCTGGTGAGCGTTGACCATTCTGTCCACATTATTGACATATACTAATAATAAAGCGATGGACGGCGGGGGTAAATAAACGTGGTTACAGACCCATGGTTACAGAGAAGCCGTCCGCAACGGACGTTCTAACATAAAACGAACACACCCTCAACGGGGAAGGCATCATTTCATTGGTCAACACTACACCTGGCATTCTATTGGTTGTGGAATTTTGATAGTGTTGTAACAAAAAAATCCAAGTGCGCAGGAGAGATCCGAGAGGAGAAGATTTGCAAGTGCGCAGAATCAGGCTGAGTGCGAGGAGAAGGGCCGAAGCTAAGAGCAGAAAATCTGTCCACAGAACAACATATCTGAGTCCAAGCACAAAGTTTAAGCACAAGCAGAGCAAATCCAAGCGCGAGCAGTGACTATTTGAGTGTGAGAGCAAGGTTTTGAGGGAAATTATTACAAAATCTGAACGTAATATCAGTGAGAAATGCTCTTAGATTGAAAGAATGCGCTCTTGAATAAAGTTAGGAATATAACTCCATAACCTGGCGTTCTTGCTGTTGCACTTGTAAGTATCGTTGGGATAAACTCTGTTTAATCTTTGTAATTCTTCTTATTGTAACCTCAGGATGTTGGCTACTGTCTTTAAAGGTTTTTATTATGATCGCTGTCTGTTACGGGCTTACTAAATAGCTTACTAGCTGTCTACCTCAGTGGACATGGCTCTGTGCGTTCGCCAGCTTCTTTGAAAACAAATGCACATGTCCAGAGGAATAAGATGGGTGGGGGGAGAGTCGGCGGGGGGAGAGTGATAGAGTAATATCAGTGAGAAATGCTCTGAGATTGAAAGAATGCGCTCTTGAATAAAGATAGGAATATAACTCCATACCAGGTCAGCATCGGATTTGCAGGTTTGTCTCAGTTCTCGCCATTCTGAAAACGCAGGTCCGATGTTTACTCGTGTCTGACTCCTCCCTCAGTCTGACGGCCCAAAGTTGCAAGGGTGGTTTTTCCGCTCACAGGCGCTAGGGGGAAGCGAGACGACCACCATTCAACTCCAAAAAACTTATATAAACTCTCCATTGACAAGTGTTAACTTACTTGAAGACAGGTACTCTGTTGAAGTTTAAAACTATTGGATCTGCCCAGAGCCACTCTGGATCTGCCATAACCAATCGCTAACGTTTGGTCGTGACGTCGGTTTAGCATCGCTAGCGTTCGCCTTAGCCAACTCCTTCACCACTAACGGAGTGAGCTGGAAAATCAAACTTTTCCCGAACCCCGTGGGGAGGAGGGCCACAACATCATGGCCACCAACAAAACTCAGCAAAGATTTTTCTTGCTTGGGCTTTAACTTCTGGATATTCGGCAGCGTTGCCACAACGGACTGAATGGCTTCACTTGCATCTTTCTCCGCTGCCATTACGGAACTACAACTCAAACTAGCGCACAACCTCAACGTCATCGTTCTTAGCCACACCTTCTGTTCGCTGATTGGACAGGTAAAGATTGGCCGGAGAAAATCTGCGAATATACTGCAAACCCAGACGACGTATTGAAGGAAAATGAAAATTGAGCGGAAGTATGTAGGAGGACGGAGCCAGGCTAAAAAAGCTCCAAAGTTAGGCCAACACTGGATGGATGTGGATAGAAAACTCACATAGAATGTGAATGTCCAACTTCAAAAAATTGTAAAAAGTGTTGCATTATCTGATTCAATTCAATTTTCTATTTAAAAAATAAATAAATAATCAAATAAAGCTAACTTACGTTTTTCCTTTTTTTATGTTTTATGCCATTATAACTTTGTTATACAGGAGCTATTAAGAGCTATTCCTACTTCTGGCCATGGTTGTGCCTGTTAATCTGAGATTCCAGACTTGCAGATAGAGTGAAAAATGAGCTCACAGTGAGTAATAATGTAACAGGAGCAAAAAACTCAAAAATGGCTTGGGTTTCATTGGGCAAAAGCACATGAGGGTGGGGATTGGGGGGGGGGTGGAAAGATAAGGCAGGTCTACTTACAATGGAGCTCCATCAGCCAGAGAAGTCAGAGAGAAAAAGGCCAGAGAGGCCAGCAGCCACAGCTGAGTCCTACTCATCCTTCAGCCTGATCCTGAACCGCTGGCAATGTAGACTCTAGTTACTCTGCAGCACCCTCCTTTTATCCACTCCCCCCCCCCCCCCCCCTCCCCCCCACCTCCTCCACTGCACCTCACTACTATCTCGCCCGTCCTCCCAATTACAGATACATGGTGCTGGGTTGTTTGCATTTGTTTAACCCTCCCGTTGACCCAGTGGGTCAATATGACCAGGGAGCACATTGTTGCCACAGTGCATGCGTGCCCAAGCCGGAGTGGCGTCCCATCGGGTCAATTTGACCTAATACTAATAATGGGATAAGAATGGGGATAAGAATAAGAATAAGAATAACAATACGAATAAGAATAAGAAAAACGCTACTGATAATAATTATAATGATAATACTAATAACAATAATACTAATGCTAATACAATTAATAATAATAATAAATTAATAATAATAATAATAATAATAATAATACCAATAATAACGATGATGATGATGATGATGATGATGATGATGATGATGATTATTCTGTCCTCACGATTGCGTGTCTGGGCAAGGTTAGAGAGCTAGCGAACAGAAACTTCAATAAACCGTGTTTTAGAAGATGTGTGGCTTTGTTGATGGCTGTTTCTGTAAAACTGAAAGATACAATACAAAGTATGTATCAATATACTGCACACATATGCATATGAAATAATAATGACATGTAAATAGGTCCATGTATGAAACGAGAGTTAACTTAAACATTATACTTGAATGCCCATGCATTTTCCAGTACATGTATTTTAACTTATCTCCACAGGTAACATGGAAGATAAGTATTTTTTTTTAATCTGATCTAGCATAAGTATACAGCATGGTAAGTAACTCAAGTAAGTATTAACATTGGAATGTACAGCTAACTTAGCACAGACCCAGTGCTCGAATTATCTTTTTGTCTTTAAGGGGGTCTCTCTATCTCATAAAAAAAAGTTGGCACACCCCGCACATAGCCTTACAAGGGACACAGGGAAAATGCACTAACTGGCAGAAATGAATAAAGCCATTGCACAGCCAAACTATGTTCTAGTTTTATAATGTACACGTAGTGATAACAACACCTGGGTGTTCAGTCGTCTCGTGTGTTGAACCGTGGAAATAAATAGACGAACAATTTTGGAATTTGCACTGAGATGTTGTCTGGTAGCCTATTCACTGAATCCGCCATCAGAGATTGCATTGTATTGCTGACAGGTGTTTCAAAATATCTGGGAACTTTTCCGGAGCTCTGAATGGCAGAGGATAGCTACAGATTTATTTATATTTAAGATGTATTGGTGGTATTTACCTCAAAAGCAAGGTGACTTCTTCGGACTTGCGAGTGCTGTCCAATCGATCGTATGCGGTTTGCTCACATAGCCTAGTGGTGTGGTGGTGAAGTTCAGTCATGCTGCGTTCATGAGCGTAGGGTAGGCTCAGGTCTACGTCCCGTAGTAGCCTATATTTTGTATTTTAATTTAACGTCTTTAATGGTATGAGACCGCACAGGGATTTGATAATGAGCGTTGTTTAAGATTAAATTACAATGCCACATATGGCAGACACCTTCAGATATGAGAGACCCCCTCAGATTTTTGACTTTGTTGCTTTCATGGGAGCCAGTCCTCACTCTATGGGAGCTCAGCTCCCTCTGGCTCCCACGTAATTCGAGCACTGCACAGACCTCAATAGGAATGCTCCTTCAAGCTAGCTGCTAAGCCGAAAAGTGAAGCAAAAAAACATGTAATATATATTCATCTAGCATTTGACAACGTTTCTTTTCACAGATTAATTTCTCCATGAAAATACTCATTCTAACATTTTGCATCTTTACTTACGGACATATCATCTCCAAGGCTTAAACGAAAGGAGAGCACTGTTGTGGTTATGTATTTCTGTTCCCTGTTGTGTATATTTTGTTGTGTATATTTCGGTTCCCTGTTGTGTATATTTCTGTTGTGTATAGTTCGGTTGTTTATATTTCTATTTCCTGTTTTATTTTGATAGTCTGGTTTTCTGTCTTGTCTTGTCTAGTTTTACTTCCTGTGTTTTCCCGCCTGTCACATTGTTCTGCCCGGCCCTGATGTGTTTCACTTGCTGTATCACCTATCCCTTGTTTGCTCGTTACCTCGTGTATTTAGCCTCTGTGTTCCCTGTCTTGTGTCAGATCGTTTTGTGTTTGTTCCTGTCCGTGTTTGCTTGTCTCTGAGTTATGTGTTAGTCTTCCCTGCTTTCTCTGTGCTCTCGTTTTGTTATTCAGCTCTGTTTCCCTTTTTGCATTTCAGACTTAGTTTTTGCCTGCCTCAGTTTGTACTTTTTGTGTTGTTTCTTGCATTTTTTGCAATTTTGGATTCTTGTTGGTTTGTACCCTGGATTTTTGTGTTGGAAATAAATAAAGCAACTCCTTCCTCTGCATTTGGGTCCACCAATCCCTGCACCTCATAACAAGCACAGTATGTACACAGTAGCTTGCTCTTTGTTCAACTGAAAACAAAATGGAGAATGGAAAGCGGAACTTAAGAATACCTTAGCTCTACCTAAAATGTCCACTGGAGGTCAGTATATGCAAAGCATAAACATGGATAACAATAGTTTGGCTTTGACTATAAGCCCAAGAGGCCACTCATTGCGCCTCACTTGACTGTCCTTCAGTAGGACGACGTCACCTCGTTGAATGTTGGGTCTCTCTCCTTTCCACTTCCCCCTCATCTGCAACGTTGCAAGATACTCCTGTCTCCACTTTTCCCAGAAACTGTTGGCGAGACTTTGGACCTGTCTCCATTGGCTTTTGTAGAGGTCTTTGAGTTCAAAATCTCCGGGAGGTGCTGACACAACGCTGGCTTTGTGAGTCAGAAGCATTGCAGGTGAGAGAACTTCAGGGGTTTCAGGATCAGTTGAAACAGGAACTAAAGGTCTGGCATTTATTATGGCCATGACTTCTGCCATAAGAGTGGTCAATACCTCATGTGTGAGGCGAGTGGTTGAGGTTTTTAACAGGAGACCATCAAGAATACGTCGGACAACACCAATCAGTCTCTCCTACACTCCTCCCATGTGAGATGAGTGAGGTGCATTGAATGTCCAAGTACAGCCTTGGTCCATCAAGTAGTCTTTGATCTCTGGGTCATGAACATTAATTTTTAGTTCCTTGCAGGTTCCAATAAAGTTTGTGCCTTGGTCGACCGAAGGTGCTTGACTGGTCCTCTAATAGACAAGAATCGACGCAAGGCGTTAACAAAACTGGAAGTCGACAATGACTCTATAACTTCCAGATGAACTGCTCGAGTACTCAGGCAGGTAAATGTCACAGCCCATATTTTGCTTTCAGCACTGTTCCTTCTAGTGTGGCGGGATGTGACAGCCCATGGCCCAAAAACATCTAGGCCTACATGAGTGAATGGCGGATCCACAGTGACTCTGTCTGCTGGCAAGTTAGCCATTTTTAGCTCCCCTAGCCTTTCTCTCAATTTCCTGCAAGTGACACATTTATGGACTACACTGGAAACGAGCCTCTTGCCTCCAATGATCCAAAGTCCTGCTGTGCGCAATGCACCCTCAGTAAACTGATGACCTTGGTGAGCTACTTGGTGGTGGTAATGCCTGACCAGTAGAGTGGCGACATGATGACTGGCTGGGATTACATTTGAATTCTGAAGCAACTGACTACTGGACTGCTAGATATTAAGTTAAGTACATACTTTATTTGGGTTTTTGCTGCTTCTTGTACTTTTCTACTTTCTACTGTTGCTGTGTGTTCTTTGCTGGATTGGTTGTGTTGTTAGGCATAATTTAGTGGTTTTTCTTAGACTACGTGTACACGTGGCCGGCTATTTTCATAAACAGACATTTAGAACCTCTATCTTTTCAGAAAAGTGTTTGTTTACATGTACCTGTGTATATACAAGAGCATGCCACACCTGTAGGTGGCAGTGTAACAAGAAGCTCAAGCCCACGTTAGCCAATCAGAATCCCGAAAATAGCAACAACAGCAACGACTCACTTCCTCTTTCTCTCTCTCGGCTGCCTAAACCTCCGTTTGTCTCAGTTTACATGCAAACGTGCAAACAAAGTTTTCCAAAATCTCCACTTTGGCCGGAGTTTTTAGAAATAATCGTTTTCTGTGATAAAAACGGGGTTTTCGTGTAAATGAGAGGCCAAACCGCAGGAAAATATCTGCGTCTTCCCTTCGTGTAAACGGGGCTTCAAAGTTAAACTAGTTAGTGTGAAGTGTGAATTTGGGGAGTGGAGGTTAACGACTCTCAGGTGCTTTTGACTGATTAGCCAGGATGTGGCCTCCCCACATGATTCTGACTACATAAGTAAGCTATAATCAGACCAAAAGATAGAGTGCATTTGATTTCTGAAGGAACTGACTACTGGACTGCTAGATATTAAGTTAAGTACATACTTTATTTGGGTTTTTGCGGCTTCTTGTACTTTTCTACTTTCTACTGCTGCTGTGTGTTCTTTGCTGGATTGGTTGTGTTGTTAGGCATAATTTAGTGGTTTTTCTTAAAGTGAAACTAGTTAGTGTGAATTTGGGGAGTGGAGGTTAACGACTCTCAGGTGCTTTTGACTGATTAGCCAGGGTGTGGCCTCCCCAAGCTGTAGCCAACACCAATCACCTCCTTGTATTTAATGTTGGCATTTGCGTGAAGCAGCATTGGATGAAGACTCGGATGACAAAGACAAAGGAGTCTACGCGGGAGTCTTCGTGGGAGGCTAAGTGGGAAGTTAAGTGGGCTTAACTTTATCTTTATCTTTTATCTTTATCTCACTTAACTGCTCGGTGTCTTCATCCGGAATTGTGCTGCTTCTCCATTCCCGTCCGTGTTTCCTCTCGGAGATACTACAAACCACGCATTAGCTCGCAACATTTCAGCAACCCAACCTCTCTCATCTATCCCACCCGTTCCACACACATTCAACACCTTGTTGCAGGTGGCCTGTGGAACTGCCAGTCTTCCACTCACAAGACTGAGTTCATCTCTGGCTTTGCCAGCCTGCAATCCCTTGTCTTCCTTGCTCTCACTGAGACCTGGATTACACTGACCAACAC